>NC_081434.1:36118110-36418110 GCF_949786415.1 Peromyscus eremicus | reverse complement strand
GCCCCTGCTGACGCCAGGTATTGATAAAGATGGTGATGCTGTCGCCACCATTCAGTTATCTGAGCTAGGGACATGGACGTCACCCTAAAACTTACCTTTTACTCATTTTTAATAATTTAATTGTTTGATTTTACAGTTTATTTTCCTTCTCTTTCATTTTTTACCATTATTTTATCTATAAGGTTTCTATAGTCTCCATCATACTACTTTTCTGATAAAAAAAGGAGACCCCTCAAGAGACCCTTGTATAAGGCTAGACTTCTCTGAGACTGCCAAATAGGTATAATTCTAAAGCTCTCTCCCTGGCATCGCTCTCTTTAATTGAACTTATTATTTTTGCGTGTTTTTCTTTGTTTTGTTTGTCATACTGTTGGAGATCACATTCACATAACTTTATTTAAAAAATGGAAGGGGATTCAGTACAGAAATACACAAGAATTGAATTTCTAAGTCCTCGTGGATTTAAACATGCCAGAATTCTTCCCCCAAAGCTAGTTAGCACTATGGCTTGGTATGAGATTCTAGGCTGAACCTAAGTTTCCTTGGGTGGACTTGGTGTATTGGGTCTAACAATATTGATTCCTTTATTAGTGGACATTTTCCTCTCTGGAAGTTATCTCTATCCATGTCCTTATGTGTAACTAGAGTTTTCCTGCCTTGCCCACAGTCAGGACAAATCTCTGTCACCCACCAGTCCCACAGCCGCTCAGACCCAACCAAGTAAACACAGAGACTTATATTGCTTACAAACTGTATGGCTGTGGCAGGCTTCTTGCTAACTGTTCTTATAGCTTAAATTAATCCATTTCCATAAATCTATACTTTGCCACGTGGCTCATGGCTTACCGGCATCTTCACATGCTGCTTGTCATGGTGGCGGCTGGCAGTGTCTCCCTCTGCCTTCCTGTTCTCTCAATTCTCCTCTCTGTTAGTCCCGCCCATACTTCCTGCCTGGCCACTGGCCAATCAGTGTTTTATTTATTGACCAATCAGAGCAATTTGACATACAGACCATCCTACAGCACTTACGTGTCACTAAAATGTGGCTAAGAAGCTATATTTTTCTTCTTGCTTTGCACCTCTTAGGTGCTTTAGGTATGAAGATATATTTTTGAAAAATTCTCTTCTGTTGTGTCTTTGACCATTTCTCTCTGTGTCTCTCTGTCTCTATCTATCTATCTATCTATCTATCTATCTATCTATCTATCTCATGAGCTACCCAGATGTTAGACTTCTTTAATCTTGCCCTGGTATTTCTTAGCCTTTAGCTTACATAGCCAACTTAAAAAAATATATTTATTTTTATTTATATGCATGTGTGTCTCTGTATGTGAATGTTATGTGTGTGAGAATGCCATGGATGCTAGAGAGGGTGTTGGATCCCCTGGAGCTAGAGTTTAAAAGAATTGTGAGCTGCCTAACGTGGGTTCTGGGAAGTGAACTTGTATCCTGTGTAAGAGCAGCACAGACTCTTACCCACGGAGCCACTTCTTCAGCCCCTTGCTTTTTGTTTTCATCTTGTATCTTAGGAGTTTGCTTCTAATGCTTCAACTGAGCATTTTACAATGTGTTCAATAATATTTCCAATTTCACGAAGCTCTCTATATTCTATTCCTTTCTCTGGCCATGGCTTTCTTTTTTCTTGTGAACCATCAAGCATCACAGGCTTTGTGCTGATTGTGAAATTCTTGGTTAGTTCCCAGAGTTACCTGTTTCTGTCAGGTTTTGCTTTCAAGTTCATCTTTGGATCCTCTGGCAAGGAGTGGTTTTCTGTTCATAGTTTGAAAATGGACAAGCGATCTGGAAGCACTATTCAGAGGCACGTTTTTGACTTCCAGGATTCACGTTGCAGGAACCTCATGTCCGCACAATAACCAGGGAACCCTAGATTCTGCTGCACTGGTTGCTCTGGGCTCCCCTTCCTAGGAAGACCTTACAAAACATTGGAGAAAACAAGCTTCTGTTTCATTTTGAAAGGAAGAGAAGACAGTTGTCCAATGTGTGTGTGTGTGTGTGTGTGTATGTGTGTGTGTGTGTGTGTGTGTGTGTGTGTGTGTGTGTGTGTGTGTTTAGAGGGAGGTTAGAGGTTGGATATAGGTAAAAAAGCAACTACTAAATTCACAGACTTCAAAATTCACTCCCAGACTCTGCCCCACTTCCGAGCATCTTCCTCCAGCCTGTCTTCCTGCTCTCAGATGGAAACCCGGATTCTCCAGGGGGAGAGCTGGGATGCTTCTGTTGACGGGAAGCATCTCCATACACTTCAGTTCTGAGCTGCCTCTACCTTTCTGCACGGGCCGGCATTTTCCCTTTCTTCCTGACTGGAAATGCAGTCAGATCTCTCATACCTGTATTGTTTTTCTACAACTGTCTTCACTGATGTGAGATCCTAGCATTCTTTTCTCAGCTTTTCTCCAAAATCTGAAGAAAAATACAAATAGATAAATCAGTGGGTTCAGTACACACCTTGAAATGGGAGCTGGAGCTTCTTTATTCATTAAATTATAGTCTGCGATGAAAAAAAAAAAAAAACAGCTGTCTATGAAAAACGGTAGTAATATGTCCAAGCCCGAGTTCCTCAAGGAGCCCAGATACTATTTTTCTCATACAGAAGTAGCACAATGTGATGATTAAGTCACAGATTCCACCAGGACTCAAATCCCAGCTCAGCCTTTAACAAGCTTGTAACCTTGAGTCAGGTCTTTGTATCTCTATGCCTCAGCTTGCATGTATAGAAACAGAGACGATATAAACCATACACTTCTCCCTCTCCCACTGGGTTGAATTGGGATTTGTATGAGTCCATCTCCCTAGAGCACAGGGACAGTGAGCCCAAGCGTTGCTGGCCAATCACCGCCACTGTCAGTGGCATGAGAAGGAAAAGCAGGAGGTGCAGTATAGAGGTCGTCGGCATCTTCTTACGGAGTTTGATAGCGTTTCTTGCCTTGCAGTTCTGAAGGAAGTGATGTCATAGATTCATTCAGAAAAAAAAACAAAAACAACAACAACAAAAAAAAAAAACAGCAGAGCGCTGTGAGTGTGATTGTGGGCAAGGAACATGGTTTCTGTAGCAACCCCTTGAATCAAGGGAAGAGAAAGAGAGATGGAAAGTTACAAGATGGACATTACTGTGGCCTGCACAAATAGAAGAGGATTCTGTAAAGTCCTGTGGAAAGGTTAGCTGGAGGCTTGGGGTGGTTCTGTGTAATGAAAGAGCAAGCACTAAGGGCTGCTCCGAGACCATGGAGTAGGGACATGGTAACGGGATATCACATATGAACCGTGGGCTTAGGTACATGGTAACAGGACATCACATATGAACCAACCATGGGCTTAGGTACATGGTAACGGGACATCACATATGAACCATGGGCTTAGGTACATGGTAACAGGACATCACATATGAACCGTGGGCTTAGGTACATGGTAATGGGACATCACATATGAACCGTGGGCTTAGGTACATGGTAACGGGACATCACATATGAACCGTGGGCTTAGGTACATGGTAACGGGACATCACATATGAACCGTGGGCTTAGGTACATGGTAGCAAGGAGTCAGGTATGAATCAAGGGCTTAGGCACATTGTAGCGAGGCATTATGTATGAATCATGGACTTAGGCACATGGTAGCAGGGTATCACATATGAATCATGGGCTTAGGCAGCACAATACATACTTAGAGATGTGCAAAACTGAAAATGATTCAGAAAGAAAACATACAACTATTCACATTTCTAGGTGAGTTTTGAGTGGTATTTCTAGCTCTGAACCCCATTTGAAACACCATCCCTCCACTAAAGTGTGTTTTAAAATGTTTTAATCTATCCTTACACACTATGAGCATCTGCTTCATGTACTGTATTTTCCGTGATCTTCACTCATAATTTTTGGAGGCAATATATTAATAACTCCATGAGCTCAAAAACATAGGCCCATCACAAACCCAGGTCCTTTATCATCTTTTTTGCTTTCCATGTAAATTTATTATTTATTATTATTATTATTATTATTATTATTATTATTATTATTATTAAGCTCTGAGCACCCCCACCATGTTTTTACCACTATACTCTTCCAGGACCCACCTTTTAAAGTGAGATCATTCACTCCCAGCGTTCTACTTAACATGATCAGCTACTGTATAGATAGAATTCTCCATCACTTTTTATAAGTCTTCCTCTTTCTTCCTCTGTCAACTTTCCAACCAAAGCAATTTCTACTTGCTAATATGCTTTTCCCCTGTACTCTCTCCCTTCTTGAGGGCTTCTCGCCTGGCTGCCTTCTCCCCAGCCCCCAAACCCAAGGTGCTTCCTGCCTCCTACTTCTGAAGCCTCCAGAGAGGCCCACATTTCTTCTTCTCCTCCTCCTCCTCCCAGCCCCAATGCTAGTTGCAGCTCAGCATCTTTGCTTCCCACCAACATTTTCTGTTGCTATGGAAACTGAGCGGCAGTGCTGGAAGGGGGGGGGGGAGAGTCTTGAAGTGCAGTCACTGCTGGTCTGGGTGTAGGAGGAGATGGTAGGCAGCTGGGGTAGGGGGAGAAGGAGGAAGAGAGGGGAGCCTAGAAGATTCAAGATCAGACACCAATGATACTGCTGGAGAGAAAGGGGTCTCTCTCTCTCTCTCTCTCTCTCTCTCTCTCTCTCTCTCTCTCTCTCTCTGCCTCTCAGCTCAAGAGAGACAGGGGGAGAGCAGCCCAGAGCTGGCTTAGCAGCTGCAGCTCTTGGATGGCTGAACAGGAGGAGGCTGAGTAGGCGGCCCCTGTGGTGACGGAGCCTGGTTCCCAGGCTGCTTGTAATCTGTCCTTAATTTGCCACTGAGGAAGTTAACTTTATGTAGCTAAGAAAAAGGAAGGCACAAGGGAGCCGCCATCACAGAAAATAAATATGTTCCCATTACCAATGAAGTAACAGGATAATTTACAGTCTCAGAAGATGAGGAGTTGGGGAGAAATGGCCTGTGTCTAATGAAAAGTTGAAGCTAGAAACGATGATAAAAGCTTTACAGGAATGTGAGAAACAAAAGGAGCAAGAAAGGATAGAGCACTTTGACTGGCAGATGATTCAGGCCACTCCTGAAAACTTAGTTTTGTTTAGCTAGAATGTCTAGGAGCCTCAGAGTGTCATGTAAGAGCAAAGAGAGACTTGAGTGTCTGGTGCACAGTCATTGTGGAACCAGAGGGGCGAGATGGCTGAAAACTAGAACCAGACATTACTGTTAACAGTTACAACTGCAAGCAAAAACTTACCTTAGCGAGAAGTCCAAAAGTTCAACTTAAGGAACTCATGAGACCCCCGTACGATGTAACCACCCATTCCAACCCAGTCTGCTGAACGTTTACTGCTGCGTGTTGGAGATGGTATTAACTATGAGAGCACAGGGGGAAAGTGAAGATAACAAGCAGGGAATGGCCGTTGGTATTGCACAAATCCTAGGCAGACAGAAGAGACAGATCCACAGACAGAGCATCACTAACAACAGAATTAAACGTTATAAGCACAGATGTACTTCAGATGCAGGAAGTGGCTCTGGCGTTGCTAACTGTGGGAGTCAGGGAATATGTCACAGAAGCAGTCTCTGGGCCAGCCCTTTCAGGGTATGTTTAAAGAGTCTACTAAGTACAGAACTTCCAGGCAGAGAAAACCACATGCTCCAACAGACAGGAAGACCATGGTAGACTACTCAGAAGGCAGAGAGCCGTAGCTGCAGCTCTGTGTGCGACGACGGGATTGGGAGGGGGGACCGGAAGTGGAGTTAGGAGGATAATTTTGGACTAGCACCTCAAGTGCTCCCTTACGAGGTTTGAATAATTCTATATAAAATGCTGGGCGTGGCGGAACATTTTGAGAGGAGTTTCACACTGACGGTCTGGCTTTGGGGGATGGGTGGGAGTGGAGGCCTGTGAGCAGGGGGTCCTGCAGCGGCAGCACAGAGATGCATAAAACATGGTAATATTTGTCTGTGAGAGGAAGATAAACAGGAGTATCAAAGACAGGTGAGACTCACAGAGATGAGTTCAGCCTAGGCACGAAAAAACTCCTTTTTACAAAAATACGCATGATGCCACCTAATCGGAATTCACTGCTATTTCTTCAAGAGCTACAGAGGGGGAAAGAAATCAATTAAATTTTACTCTGCCAGCCTCCCTACCAAATGGTCCCTAAATATAAAGTGTATCGTCTTCCATGTTTCATAAAGCAAAAAATCGTATGTCAAGATGGAGTGCAGCAAGTCACTAAGGGTTCTTCTTAAAGTTACTGAGCACATGGCAAGCATCAGCGTGTATGGCGTCCACTTAAATACACCATGCTGTGGCAAATGGCAGACGTCATGGAAGTGGACATTGGGATCCCACAATCAAGGACACAGGATGACTGTTTCCCTCTCAAATCCACCATAAATAAAATGTCAGAGTGAATAAGGAATCAGTCCATTATTCCTGGTTTATTTACATAATAAATATGGGACTAGATACTGGATGAGCTGTCATCTGGTTATTCGTGAGCACTGGTAATTTTAACCTGTCATCTGGTTATTCGTGAGCACTGGTAATTTTAACCTGTCATCTGGTTATTCGTGAGCACTGGTAATTTTAACCAGCTTTCCTTTTCCGATGTAATCGTCCCTTTAAAGTCTCCGTGTAATGTGGAACAGCTTTCTTTGCTGGGAGAGGAATGACCAAGGGTACTGTCAAGTGGTGGAAAGCCAGTGCCTTCCCTAGTTAGCCAGGGAGTGTCTCCTGCTCCTCTGCATATCCCAGGTACGCAGAGTCATTTACAAACTTGACTCTGGTTTGTCTCTCCTGGGAGCAGACAGTGAGGTCGAGGACAGGCATGGGAGTAGGGAGAGCTGTCACTGGGGTTCTCCACCCCGGTTTGGATTCTGAACTTAAACATAACTCCAACATTACTTCCACAGCTGAGTCACTGCTTCTAAATCTCAGACCTGAGTCTCGGCCTACTCTTGAGATCAAGCCAAACCTAGTAAGGTGTGGTTCTGTGGCTGCTCATCAGATAATTCCCACTGCTTATCATTCCTGCTGTGGGGCCCCAGTTCTGTTAATTGGCAGGTCCTAGATCCTTCCCAGACCTCAGTCTTTCCCTACCCTGCACACAGCATAACATATAGAACATGTTACTTTTTCAAGCATTTTCAACTGGAAAAACTTTTTTTTCAAACGATATATTTTGATCATGTTTTTCCCTTCCTCCAATTCCTCACCGATCCTTCCCACCTCCCTACCCACCCAACTTTATATTCAAAAAACAGACAAAAACAAACAATAAAAGAAACAAACACAAAAACAAAAATAAATAAGACCAGTAAAACCAAAAAAAAAAAATGCTCACCAAAGCAAAATAAGGCAAAACATTTTCAAAAATACCATTGGACTGGTTTTGTGTTGGCCAACTACTCTTGGGCATTGGGCCTGCCTCAAGGTATAGTCAATATACGCAGTGAAACTCCATTGGAGAAAACTTAGGTGCCATTCACCAGCAGCCATCAATTGCAGATAGCTTCTTGGTTAGGAGTAGGAGCCTGTGTCCACTTCCCCTCTCAGTGCTAGGACCCCATACGTTTTTAACCTGTACATGTGCAGGCTACCATAGTCTCTAGGAATTTATGTAACACATTGCTTTTTAGCCGAAGTTTTAACCTATGATTTGCTTTAGGCTAAATGACTATGGCCTGCCACCTATTGACAGACTTGGGACCTTCTGTCTGGAACAGTGAGGACAGTCTGACCCAGAGCCCCTGGGCTGTGTAGAAGGGGACATGATCTCCATGCACCCTTGAGTATTTCTTTATCTTGGAGTAAGTGCTTCCTGTTGAAGCATCCACTTTAACTGCGGTCCACTTTTGCTCTATGCTACTTGGACACTGATGTGACCTCAGAGTACACCTCCTTCCATCATTATTGCATTTCTACCAGTTCCTCAGCCCTTGTTCCATCCCAGTAGGAGGGAGGCCCACTTTCCTGGCCCTGAAATGGTCCCATCTGTCTCATCCTGCTGCACCAGCTGATCGTGCCCAGAAGAATTGGACATGGAATGTTCTACTATTTAGCTGTCACCATGCTCTGAGCCAGAGTGGCCCTGTCCCCTGGGACAGTCTATTTTTGATGTTTCAATGACCTCTCCTTGCATCTGTCCAGACTTGCCCCCAACAAATTCTGCTTCTCTTAGGCCTCAGAACCTAGCTTGTTTCCTTGGATTCTGTCTCTATACTCTCCTTCACTCCACAGTCGCAGGATTGGATTACTTCCACCCAAAAGACTGGAAAACTTCTCATAATGCCAGACCACGAGCTGGTGCTGAATGGCTGAGAACCAGGTCAGAAAATCAAGTGTTGAGGATTTATTTCAACCAATTTGAGAGGAATGTACAGATGAGCAAGTCAGTTCCTGTTTATTGACTGGAATTCCTGGAACCATTCAAACAGGTTCAGATCCACTGTCACTGGGGCTGAGGTCTCCACCTCAATTCTCCATGTGCATAATAGCATCCCAACAGGAAGTAATGAGTGCTCAGATGAAGGCTTCCTTCTGCACTACTGACAGTCTGACTCAGAGTCTTAGGTAACTCATTCATGGTCTGTGTCCTGATTTCACCAACCATGAAAACAAAACAGACACTAATGATGCTGTGTCTTCCCATGGCCAGCTACATGCTATTTATAGAATATTAGAGTTTGAAGTAGGTATTTTCAGAATCCATTGCAGTATGTAGATTCTAATTAGTCTCAAGAGACAAGAAAGTATTATGCACATTGGCTAGATGAAGAAATTGATACATAGAAATTATGTGACTAGCCTATGGTCATTCAACCAGCTGGTTAAAGGACTGGGGGAATTTCTATATAAGTGCTGCTCATTTTCAGTTTTCAACATATGGTTCACTCATAGAATCTTTTATGATACATTTTATAGTGTCTTTTCAAATAAGGTGTCTTCCATCCCTATCTCAGCAAAAGATGATTCCATCTTATAAAAGGAAATATGATCTGTCGGGGAAAAATAGAAGATATGGTAAAAAGTAAAGTCCCCACAATGCACCCGGTGAGAGAAGCCCAGAATAGACTAGGAGAGTCTAGGGGAGCAAGGCACCCACCACTCTGCAAGGTTCTGTCAGGTCCACACGGTTTCTAGACACAAAGAAAGCAAGACAAACTCTCCAAGATTCTGTGGATCTTTGTGCTGCCAAATTTCTAAGATATTCATCAATTTGGTGCTAACAATGATTGCTGTCACAGAGGGAAATGATTCTGTACTGGAAGCAGCCCTTTCAGATTGAGGTCTTGTACTGAAAGAGAACACCATAGTTCTCTGAGTCTCCACTGAATAGAGCATCACATACTCTGCTTCCCCAGTTCTAAGGTTTTCCTCCCTGGAAACGAGGAACTCCTTGGCTTCTCCTTTCTTAAACACTGAGAAATGAGGACAACCTGTTTGGGTCATTGTTACCATCGCAGAATGTGGAAATACCGGGATTATGGGTGGCAGGTTTAAAAAAGAATCTGACATGTGACAAAAGTACCTGACAATGGGATTGTGTGAGAGTCCAGCTGCCTTTGCATCTCCTACAAGCACCCCCTCCTTCCATATCTGCCACATTCAGCACCCTAATCTTAATGTGATATTTCACAGGCAAATTATTCAGCCTACTGAGGTGGGAGTTTGCCTGTGGGCTTGCTAAGGGTGCTTGGAGAACTGATATATCCTTCAACAAAAAGCTGAAATTCTACCTCAGGAAATAACTTCTTACAGGCCATGCCAAGTATATGGATTCTATGCTCTAGTCACCCCCAAAGGTTAGATTTAAAAAACAACTCAAAGTTTCCACCATGACTCAAGCCTTGATAAATACTC
Source organism: Peromyscus eremicus (assembly GCF_949786415.1). Lineage (NCBI taxonomy): Eukaryota > Metazoa > Chordata > Mammalia > Rodentia > Cricetidae > Peromyscus > Peromyscus eremicus. The sequence goes on along the minus strand of NC_081434.1, from coordinate 36,408,239 downwards.
TTAATTTTTCAAAATGCTAATTGGAACTACTAATACACATTCAGCTATCACCCCCCTACGTTTGTTAACATTTTGTATAGACCAAACTCAGGCAGACTGTTAGCCTATGAGAAGAAAATTTGAACAGCATATAGACTAACCTCCTTGCTTTTATAGATAAAGCAACCAAGGCAAGAGCATTTGAGACCTTCCAAAACATCCAGAGTTACCCCAGGCTCCTCTTAGAAATAAGTGGGGTGAAATAAATTCTAAAAGCTAAAGAGAACTGGAATAGAAGATCTCAAGCCCCCTGAAACTTTATTTTTTGTGTTCTTTTTGCTTTTCCTGGTCCTCTCAACTTCCACAGGGATGGTGTAAGGGTGCCATCAAACTCATCATCTCAGCAGGACTGAACTTTCCAGTCCATCCAGACTTGAAAGGGGCTTCATGGTTGCGACTTGATTGCCTCACCTGCCATCTGGTTTGTTATACTCTTAGATCCAGCTGTGCCTCACCTACTGTCTGGAGGTGTGTGTTCTCATCCCTCTGGGGTAGGAGCACCTGACTGGGAAACTTAAAACAAGCTGCCTATGTGATACTGTGTAGCTCCTTCCTCGGAGGAGACTCCCCGGAAGGAGATGCCTAGATCGCCAGAGTTCTCATCTCCTGAAGCCCTTGGGTTAATCAAGGTGTTTTTGTAAGATCCATAGGGTATAGGCCCACTGTGGAGTGCAATTGTATGTTCAGGATAGTTTTCATTGAGTTTCTCCAATTACTTTATGGGAAAATAAGGAAATTAATACCAAGAACCCTGTGCCTTCCTGCCTCCTTCTCTTCCTCCTTCTCTTTAATTTTCTTATGTAGCTTCAATAAGTATTCTAGCATCATACTGATTTTATCTAATTTTCATGTGTTTGTAACATCATGCAAAAAGCATGCCTAGCATTTTATCTTCACCAGCAGGAACATATGGGACCTTTTAACTCTCAGAAAGCATCGGGTGTTTGCAATACCTTCTTTTTAAAAAAAGAAAAAGAAAAGAAAAAGCCTTAGGGCTGTGTGTGTAGCTCAGTGGTAACATTTTTGCCTAACCTTCAAAGTATCCTATGTTCAGCTTCCAGAACCACGAGAGACAAAAAGGGTGAGGGGGGGATGATTTCAAAATGAGGAAGAAGAGGAGGAGAGGAGAGAGAAGAAAAGGAGGAGAGGGGAAAGGGAAGGTTGTGGATTTTTGTCTGTCTGTGTGGTTAGAAACTTGTTTCTCTGGGATACTGAGTTGGGGAGGCCTGCTGTTTCTCCCTGACCCTCACTCTTATTAGTCTCCATCTACTTGGACCGGTCACAAAGTCTTACTGATTTTGCCACTTTAATATCTCTCAGATTCCCTGTCATGGCTTTATTTGTGCACACTACAGTGTTGTTTCATGCTCAGGACTCTCGCCTGATTCACTCTGATCAGTACTACAATCCAAAACTACTGATGAGTTATGGGAAAGAAAGTCTTAGACCTCTTGCTTATAGTGACATGGTAGCCTAAGATGCAGTGTCAGAGTGAGACAAGCCCTGGGTACGTTTCTCTGGCATAGTCATTCCATACATTGAACGTACATTATTTAAGAAAATCCTGACTTCTCCCTCTCTAGAAAGGAACCTCTTGTTAATAGGAACATGTTTTATTCACTCCTTTCTACCTGGTATTTAGTTATAGATGCGGCACATTATAGGTATTCATTTAACTTTGTAGAATGGATGATTGAAATCCGAGCCATGTACTCCTTGGCCTACCTAAAGCCTACACAATCTCTCTCTCTCTCTCTCTCTCTCTCTCTCTCTCTCTCTCTCTCTCTCTCTCTCTCTCTCTCCCTCTCTCCCTCTCTCCCTCTCTCCCTCTCTCCCTCTCTCCCTCTCTCCCTCTCTCCCTCTCTCCCTCCTTCTCCCTCCCCTCCCCTCCCCTGTTTTCCCTTATCCATGCATTATCTCCATCAATAGGCAAGCATATTACACATACCGCAATAACTTCTAACCTGTATTTTAAAAACATTAGTTAACCTGTGTTGCCCCCAAGTTAGCACCCATCCTCAACTCCTCATTATAGCAGAACCACTCCAGAGCTCTAGAGGCAGTCTTCTTTTCTGCCTCTAACAGAAGATGTTTTCTCCTTCTCACTCTGCCAAGACTGGCCTACACACAGTCACCATGAGGTCCTCGTGGCCAAATCCAATTGTCAGCAGTATTTGACTTGAATCATGAGTGCCTTCCCCTTGAATTGGCTCTCTTCCAGCATGGTGGTTTCTCTTGTTTCTCTATCTTTCTGGTCATTCCTCAGTCTTCCTTATTGGGTGTTCCTCCTCCAATAAGATTGAGCGTTCCTCCACCATTTGGTTGCACTAAGGCTTACTCCTTGGTCTTCTTTTCTATACATACCTTTACTTCCTAGGTGACCTCATTCAGCCCTGTGTCCCTGTATTCCATAATTACCTAATGACTTTCACAGTTATACCCTTAGTTCAGACCTCCCCCTGAACTCTGGAGTCTGTAAAAATGTTTCACTATAATATCCAAATATCCTCTGGATATGCCCACTTAGACGTGTCATAGAAATTTCAAGATTAACATATCTAGAACTTCATCCTAGGTTCTATAACACACACACACACACACACACACACACACACACACACACACACACAGTCACACACACATAGTCACACACATGCACATACATACACACGCACATACACATGCACAATTATACATGCTTTTGTTTCTCAATCTTCTGGTAGGGCGCTATCTTCATTTTTCAAGTGCTGAAAAGAAGAACCTCAGTCACCTTTGAATTCCTTCTTTAATATTCCACATGTATTCCATCAGCAGACTCTACTGACTGTCTCTAAAAATATGCAGAGACTCATGATTTCTCAACACTTGCCACCTGTACTGAGTGATCATTGCCTCATCCTTGAATGTCTGTAGTAGCCTCCTGACTGGTCCCTCCTCATTCTTGGCCCTGAAGGTCTCAAAGGTAAAGTGATTTTTCTGAATTGTAGGCATTCTCATATTACTCCTCTGCTTAGTTTCCCATCTCACTAAGAATAAAATCTAAACTCCTCTTAATGGCATGTGAGACCCTTCACGAAGAGGCCTTGTCTTCCTCTCTGATTTCATCACATAGCGTTCTTACCTTGAGGGCTACACTCCAGGCATTCCATCCTCTTCATGTCTAGGTCCAGCAAGAACCCGTCCAGCACACCTGCAGCGCTGGTTGAAATACGATTTCACAGAATAAATCTTCAGATGTCTCCACATCACGAAATTTCTCACATCTTAGCGCTATGCCTACCTCCCTTCCTATACACCTGCTGGTGAACTTACTTGTTACTTATTTAGTGCCTGGCACCCCACCCCCACTACCTCTCACACTGGCTTGGAAGCATCACTAAAAGTCTCAATTTTGTTGTTATCTTTGGTTTGGTTGGTATTTGGAGTTTTGCAGGTTTGAGGTTTTATTTTGTTTTGATTCAACTTAAGTTCTGGGGTTTGCGCTTTACAACTTCATCTCTCACATGTAGACTAGTACCTGGATAACTGTTGGCCTTCGGTAATTATTTTTGAATGAGTGAACAAGCTGTCTTGGAAGAGGATCCATGGAGAGAATTTTGTCACTAATATGTACTTTTGAATCTCCTACCCTGGCTTTATTAGTACCACACGTTAAACAATTGAGCTAGAAGGCTCAAGACAAGATAATAATAATTCTCAGTGAAGGATCTGAGACTGGAGTGCCAAGGCTGCCGAGAGGGCTGCTGGTTGTTATGGCAACTCTTCAAGTCAAGCAAGTTGGCAGGCAACATGCACTTATAAAAACATGTTTATGGAGCCTCCTAAACATTTTTCTAAATTGATTATACATACATTTTGTCTGTTGTCTTCTATTAGGAGTTTCTTACCAAGCATGCACAGTAAGCTGAGGTACCTTGCAACATTCCCTAGAAAAGGATTTTGCTAGTTCTAAATGCATGTATGTCTGCCTTATCCAACTTAAAGTTGAACAGGAGTTAAGGCATAACTTGCCGATTGAAAATTCTAGAAGATTTCATGTCAAAACGAAAAAGTGGTTCCAGACAGAGTTGTGGCAAACTAAGCAAACAAAATAACCTCAAAAGCCATGTGCATGCTTCCTAGGGGGTTCTCCCATCATCCCTGGATTATTTTCTCTGAAGTCTTCTGTTCAACCTATTATCAATAAATATTTCATGGAGACCTCAAATATGGAATGGGCCTCCATGTATAACAATATTCCTGTTCCTCTACAGCTCAGATTTGCCAAGTATCATTTTATGAGGAAGTCCTAAAATCCCCCCATTTTGGTCTCAGGCTTAAGAAGACTAAATAATTTTCCTCAGTGTCAGGGAAGAGTGGGGATGATACCTTACACTCAACTGTCTGAGTCTAAACAACATATTTTTGCTATTTCACATAATTTTTAAAAACGCTATTTGAGAAATCACCCCGGTTAACTATGGAGCATGAAGAGTCTCGACTAGATGATTACTGAACTGTTGCTGTAATAAATGTCAAGAGGGCCAATGTCAAAGCTGTCGTTCCCACCACCACATCAGCTCAGTGGTGACTTTACAAAGCAAAACCATGAAGTAAAACTCACCCGTGGGCTTTGCTGCTCAGTGAGCTGAACTCCCTCCATTGGTCAGCCTCTCCATCAAGGGAACAACAGGACAACTCTTTTCATTCACTTCTGTGACCCCCTAGCAACCTGCTCAGTGAACAGCCACTGTCCATCCCATAGGATGGTTATTCTTAACTTACAGCTGCCAGAATTGGTGGCATCATATGGTACTGAGCCTACCTCCACCAGGTTCTCAATAAATAAACTGGGTCATGTCATTCACCAATGTTTTTCCCACAACACAACCATTTCCTCCTTTTCTACCTCCTAGACAGAAGGGAAGATCTTTACAGAGAGGAGCACTCCATGGGAGCACCTTGACACATATAGGCACATAATGTTAAAGCCCTCCAGGCCCTCCCTGCCCCTTATCCTGGATCATCATATTAACCTGTGAACTAAACTCTTCACACTCTCTCCTGGCTTCATCTTATAAAGCAAAATTACAGTCCCATGGATCCTCTAACTCAAAGCTCTATTATTCAATGTGTACTGGTTTTTTAAAGTCTAAACCCTGGAATTACATTCAGGACCATCTGCAATGGAGAGACCTTAGTCATCTTTGGTGTTGTTCCTTCAAAACTCTTTGAATCCCCTTGTCACGGTCATTCCTTCTCCGTGACACATGCCTCATCAGTCCAGTGCTTCCTGACCCTCTCTCTCCCCCCTCAGGACACATCAAGACCCAATAGCAACTGATTTCTTTCCTCTCATCCTCACTCATGTCTGGGCTAAGCCTAGACTCCACCCTGGATCTCTCTCAGCACCAGTCCATTATTCCATGTGGAGATGCCACAGACACCTGAAGCCAGCATCCACCTCAGATCTGCTCCCCTGCAGGTCCCTATCAGAAGAGTGTTGCTATCTTTTTCAGTCATCCAAGCCAGAAATCTGAATGGCTGCTGTGTCTCCATCCTCTCCCTGGGCATCTTCACACCCTGCTTTGGTTTGTTCGTGACTTGATCAAATTCTTTTCATCGCAACGAGAATTTCAGTGAGATCAGGGAATATGGCACATTTGTCATTGAATCTCTAGACTTAAGATCAATGCCTTTGCATATAACAAATCATTGGGTTCTTTTTTTCTGACAAAGAGAAGTACATACATTGCTTAGCTATTGATTATAATCATTGATTTTAAAAAATAGTGGATCCGAACTATATAAATGAATGAGGTTATACAAGAAGTTGTGGTTCTATATTTCAGAAAATCAGCTGAGAGGAAAACAACGCATTCAAATGCTGACCTTGGCTCTCTGTTCCCTTGTGCCAGTTTCAACCTGTGAGTAGGCAGGCTAACAAAGGAGGTGATTGTATCTAAGTGTTAAAAGGTGATAACTAACCTCGAAAGGTACTTTAGTAAGTTTAGCTTTACCTGCAGCCACAAAACAAAGGAATAAGAATATGAGAAGCTTAGGAAAGATAAAGCAAGGTTCAGCTGTTTGATAGCATCAGTATTTGGATGTTTAACTAAATTTCTAATGGCAACTGTAGCAAGTTAGCGCTCACTAGCTGGCTTTAAATAGATAGATAAATAGATAGATAGATAGATAGATAGATAGATAGATAGATAGATAGATAGATAGATAGATAGATAGACAGATAGATAGATAGACAGACAGATAGATAGATAGAGATGTAGCTCAGTGGTAGTGTATGATAGTAAACATGGGGCTCTGAATTTTCACCCCAGCACAAACACCCCATCCCCCCACCATAAAGCACTTTTCTCTTGGCCTGGCCCATCCCTTTAATCCCAGCACTTGGGAGGAAGAGGCAGGCAGACCTCTGAGTTTGAGGCCAGCCTGGTCTATAGAGCTAACTCCAGGACAGCCAAGGACACACACAGAAACCCTGTCTGGGAAAAGAAAAAAAAAGACTATTCTCTCAAGTTTGTGGAGGCCAGAATTCTGAAGTCATCATTGGTGTTGGCAGAACCTCATTCCCTGAGGAGGCTTTAAAAGAAAATAGGCCCCTGGCCTCCTCTAGCATCTGGTAGCTGATTGGCAACCCTTGACTTGTGACCATTTCACTCTGCTGTCTGTCTCTGTAGTCACACTGCCTCCCCACTGTCTGTCAAATCTCCCTGTGTCTCTGTTTTATCAGATACAAGGGTTTGCATTTAGAGCCCATATAGATAATTCAGAATAATCATCTCCTTCTCAAAATCCTTCATTTAAGCACATCTGCAGAGAACCCTTCTCTAAGTCAATTATTATTTGTAAATTCTGTTGACCTGGACCTGGTTCCTTGGGAACATTGCTCAGCCTGCTGCAAACACTGACTGCCCAGACATGGGCAGGAAGTTGGTATTGGTTGCTGCTATGGTTTTGTGACTATTCTTGTTGCTCCCCTGAGACCAAAAGTTGCATCCAAAACCTCTACACATATGCTAGAGGATCCTAGGAAACTTTTTGCTCTTGACAGCCTTTGAGTCCTAATGGTAGATGAATGATTTCCAAGTCAAATGTATTTTGAAAAGTGTCTGATTTTGAACTGTTAAAATTAGTTGCAGTCATTTTTCACTGGGATAGTTTTATGAATATATATATATATATATATATATATATATATATATATATATATATATATATATAATGTGTGTGGATGCCACAGCAAGCATGAAAAGATCAGAGGACAACCTGTGGGACTCATTCTCCCTTCCCACCATGTGGCTCCCAGGGATCCAACTCAGGTCATCAGGCTGGTAGCAAACATCTTTATCCACTGAGCCATCTTTCTAGCCTCTAGAATGTTTTCTTTGGAAACAGGGTCTCATATAGCCCCGGCCGGCTTCAGATTTGCTCTGCAGCTAAAGAAGGCCCTCCTGCCTCCACTTCCAGATTACTGAAAGTACAGGTTTGTGCCATCATACTCAGTTCATGGACTTGAACCCAAGCCTTCATTCATGCTAGACAAGCACTCTACCAATGGAGCTGTATCTCCCACTGCCATCATTTTTGACAACACATTCATTTTCTTCTACCCTTTCTCATGTGTATATACAGTTACTTTTATAGTGAGTGAGAAGCGTGCACAGTATTTCATTCAAGCAGATGAATAGCAGTTTATCTGCAGTCTGGTGGGTGGGTGGGCTTGAGGTCTGGTGGGTGGGTGGGCTCACAGCATTGCAAAACATAATATTGAATTTTAATTTGCTAAATAAAATATTTTCTTTCCTGAAACCTCTTTATGCAAGTGAAAAGATTTGAGCTAACTACTGAGTTTAGCACCAGGCGCTGTTCAGTCGAAGGTGCCACACAAAGCTGTATAATAAAAAGTTTGCTTCATTAAAATGTTCTCACATGAGAGTGACCAACTCTCCTTCTTCCTTGGCTACACCAATATACAGGGAGAAATATACAGGGAAATTTTCAGATGTTTTTGGTGTCATAAAGTCATCTATACTCTTGTTTTGTTTTTAAATTAATTGCTTTAGGTGTATGGTTATTTGGCTGGCATGTATGTCCGTGCCCCACTGATACAGGAGTTATAGGCAGTTATGAGCCACCATGTGACCATATGGCTGCTTGGAATTGAACCTAGATCTTATGCTACAACAGTCATCACTCTTACCCAATTAGCTATCTCTCTAGCCCCAAAAGAGTAAAATTTTTATAATATAAACCCAGTTTATACTGTTATATTCATATTTTATAGACTCTACATTATATAATAATTATTTTTAAAGGTAGTTTTTTTCTAGGGGCTCTTGAGATGGCCCAGCAGGTCAAAGTGCTTGCCACCAAGTCTGGTGACCTGAGTTCAGTCCCTAGAACCTACATGATAGAAGGAGAGAACTGAGTCACACAGGTTACCCTCTGGCTTTCACATGTCCTCTGTGGAACTTGTGTACACACACACACACACACACACGTATACACACATACACACACTCACACACATGCACACACACCTCACACACACATACACATACACACATACACACACAAACACACATACACACACTCACACACACGTACACATACATACATACACACACATATACACACATACACACACATACACACATATACACACTAAATAAATATAAAAGAAATTTAGATTTTTCTAGATTTCAATTTTTTTTCCTTTGAGTTCCAATAGATATCAACTTAGAATTTTAGATTTTTCTCTACAAATAATATATTTCTACCGAAATGTTTTTTTTATTTAGAAACACTGTGTATCCAGATGTTTATTTTGAGAGCTGAGAATGTGGCTAATTTGCCTAGCATTTGGAGTCCTGGACTCAATTCCCAAAATCTCGAAGATAAAACCAAGATGTTTACTTTATAAAAACCTAATTTATAAAAGAATAAATGTTAAAATAATGACAATTTTTAAAAAAACAAGAAAGCCAAATGTCATGGATGTCCTAGTTGGCTTTAGTTGTCAACTTGACACTGCCTAAAGTTATCTGAGAAGGGCAACAATTGAGGAGTTGGCTGGATCAGACTGGCCTGTAGGCTTAGGAGGGGTGTGTCTTAATTATTAATTAGTACAGGAGGGCCCAGCCCACTGTGGGTGGCACCATCCCTAGGCAAGTAGCCCTGGGCTTTCTATGAAAGCAACTGCTGTATTTACCTCATGGGAATGTGTGGGTTTCCATTTAACAAGTGACGGGGTTTTGTGGTGTGTGTCTGGGATGTACCAGGTACTGTGCCAGGAACTGGGATTTATATTTACTAAGAATGAAAGTCATGATTCCTGCCTTCAAGGAGCTTATGGTGGGAAAATGGATCCAACCGGCAACAAACAAGACTCACACTCTAACTGGTGGGGGAAGGGAAAGGAGCATCTATCTATGTACACGGTGTCAGGGAAGCGACAGAGAAGGGGTTTACAGTAGGGGCGTGGAGAATCCAAGGCACCACCACATGTAAAGACTGGTGTTTTCAAAGTGGTAAGTTTAAACAGATATGTTTAAATTCTTTGAACTCTGAAATTTCAGCATCTACCTTACATACCTCATATCCCTCAATTCTCTGCATGGGGATAAATAATTGGAGTCCATCAGCATTGAAGAGTTGATCTGCTACCTTCCACAAGCACATTGCAGGAGCCTCTGTTTCCTCTTCAGTAAAATAGGGATAACAGTGCCTGCCAACTAATAGCAACTGAAGTAGGTACAGTACCTGAAAACACTTTACAAATTGTAGAGTACCATATAACTCAAGACAATATCTAAAGGAAAAAGCACTAACCTTGGTGAACATGCTTTTATTAGCAGTCTAGGTCTATAATTGCACTGTATTTCCAGTAACCCATCAAATGCTAATAAATCCTGCATGCATAACTGGAACTTATTGTCAAAATTATCCTCCACCATGATGATCTGATGCTATTGACACAAGGCCCACGAGATCATATTACTGCCACCATGGTCCTGTTGTCATGGTAACCAGAGCAGGCTGGCAAGAAAGTTCTCTGACAGTTGAATTGGAAAGAAGAAGAAAACTCAGCCCACTTCCTGCATTAAATGAATTACAAGTACATGTAAAGAAAGAAAAGAAAATTGCTAACCCTTAATCAACTGCTTTTATTTTTTCCTACTTGTAAGGACTGCAGAGAAAGCAGGGAGCCTCTCTTTCCCACACATTGGGTAGCAACACCTTTATGAGGTTTGAAGGTGGCATCTAGGTATTGGCTATAGGAAAAAAAACACCTTAAAATACACATTATCTTATATAATAGTCTTCTCTCCAAGGCTTGTGTGGTATTAAGCAGTAGCTGACTCAAACCTCTTTCATGTCTGCTGGATTCAGAACCAAAATAGGAAGGTATGAGTCCAGTAACAGAAGCACCCTTCAAGCCTGAGAAGCACAAATGATCTCTTAAATATAGACCTTTTCTATTATACAAGCTGAATAGTGACAACCTGGGAAATAAATTTTGACCCGAGAGATAGTTCACCTTTTCAGCATTTTTAATAGAATTGATAAATTTGAATCAGTCAGTTTTGTGTAGGTAGAAACAGCATTCCACGTCTCTATAGTCCGGTGGTCATTTTATAATCCAGTGCTGACCAGCGGGGGAAAAAATTGAGTTCTGTCTCATGCCATGTGCTGAAGGCACCAGGTGATTGTAAGATCATGGCCTTTGTCCTGCTTGTCTTCTGTGGGTCACAGACCCGCAAGCTAGATAGCTTCCCTGCAGAGTCCCGAGGACAGTGATGAGTAGTGACTCCTGCAGACTGCTCATGGGACAAAAAGGAGGGACATCTTCATTGGAATGCAGGGCAGACAATGCCACCTGGGCAAGAAGGTGCCTGAGTCGAGTCCGGAAAGAAGCCTGCAGGGTCATCAGAGCACTGAAGGAAGGCTGAATTTAACTGTTCTCATCAGTGTCCCTCTCCTTGAAATACTCAAACTGCAGAAAGTCACTGAGAAATCATAGTAATAGTTTATAGCCCAATCAGATCAAATCTAGCATTCTCATTGACGACAAAGGTCATATTTCAGAAAGAACATTCCATGCTCTCGTGTTTCTCAGAAATGCTTTTGTTTTTTAAAACTGAGGGATGGAGATGCTTCCTGCTTTATGTCAATATATAAAAACGAAGTGAATCGTCATCCCGAAAGAAATGAGCATTAAAGGGGTAAATGAATAAATGACCTAAAATGATGATAAATATTTTAGAATGCTTCATAATAGAATTCTCCAATCAGGGCTTCCACTTCTGTCTCCAAAGCAGAAAATGTCAATTTTCATCCAAGAAACTCTTGGCATAATTTCTTGGCTCTTCCTTTGATATCAGGCAGGATGCAGGTCTATGATGGAATTTGTTCCCAATCTGCAGTAGCTTGTCTGATTTTTTTTAATGGCAATTTTGCACCTTCTTAATGATCTAATTCTCCTTCTTCTGGCCAGTAGCAGCACCCAGTAAGAGATAAGTAGCCATAACCCTACAGCAAGAGTGCAAAGCTATGGTTGAACCATGCCCTCACTTCCAGTCCCTCATCTAACTGATAATTCATAGCCACCAGGCTTGGGATCTGTTATTAGAGAACCTTAAAGCAAAAAAAAAAAAACCCACAAGACACAGAAAATTTGCAGGAACTACCCTGTGTCCAAGGCTAGCTCTTCCTTAAGTTTACATCTCGATCATAGTCCTTTATTTGATTTGAAGTTCAGGCACTAATGAGCTATCTGGGTTTAGACCAACATCAAGGTCTCTGGGTTCTGCTTCTCTTGTCTCAAAGCAGGGAGGGTAGCATTGTGCAGAAATGCTGTGAGGATGAAATGACATAAGAGAGTGTTGAAGCATCTCCCCACTGGGAAGAGCTGTAGAGGAATCATCTGGTCAACCCCAACCCAACCCCATGACACTGGGTGGGTTGAGAGCCAGCAGACAAACACCCAGATGTAAATATTGGCTGTAGAACCTCCCACTGGGTGACCTCATCATTCTATTTCTTCCTTATTGAACTAAGAATGAAGATAAGTCAATGAATGATAAATGCATCTGGCATCATTATACATATTCTGAATTCTAAAATCAGCCCTACAAAGTAGGCAACATTGATTCTCCTAAAAGATGAAACTGTGGATGAGAAACCTGCTCTTCATTCTTAGAGATGAAGAATCCAAGGTCTAGAGGAGATCATTCCCTGAGCATGTGGCTAGGAGAATAGATCGGATCATGTCTATCTTTCCAATCGCTGTTTCTGAGCCCATGTGCTGCTCCATCAGACTCAGCAGCTTCTGGTCAGGGGCCTGGCATAATAAAAGTCCATCCGCTCATTCACTCTATGTTAATTGCACCACTGGTGGATGCAGCCAGCAAGGCAGCCCTTAGCTAGCAAAGCCTGCAATAGGAATTACTTTACCAGATGAGACCAATTAGCCTCCTCTATCATTTCAGAGAAATAGGTGTCCTGAGAAAATTAGAGAGAGCCCAAGCAAATTCTGATGGTTGAATAACCATACATAAAGGTCTGGAGGAGCTTGGGAAAATCACACCGCCCAGAGAAAGTCCCCTGGCTTGCAAGAAAGCAACCTTGACGACAGAGATACAAATGGAAGGAAAAGGAAGCTAAAGACAGATCCCATTTGTGGCTTAGCCTTAACCTTGACCTTAGCTGCATGATGGGTACTTGCAGCCTGCTGAAGAAGTGAGGGGCCATTCTCGTCCCTTCCCCTTTATCTCTCCCTGTGTCCCCTCCATGCCTCAAGGTTCTTGCCTCTCCCCTTTGTGCTTCTGGAACCCCTAAAGAAGAGCCTTAGATCTCACAATCCCCCACTGACAGCTTATTCTTTTTTTTCTTTTTCACTTTCCCTGTCAAACGTCTTGACAATTTTTCCCTTGCCCTCTTCCTGTTCTAAAAACCTGTTTCCTTTCTTATCAACCATTCCTCCAATCGCTTGCCTTCTTATCGATTCTCTTTTTAGATTAAATCCTCAGCCTTAAAAGCAAAAACGAACAGATAAGCCAAACCAACAAGTCTGTTATTCTTCTACATATACTCTACCTTACTGTCACAAATCTATTTTCAGGTGCCTAATATTAACACCCGCCAAGAACCATGATTCTCAAAGTTATTCTGTCTTTTTCCATGGGAACCTCCCTTTATTTCCCAGAGCCATGAGCCCAAGGACAGTATTTTTAAGACTGGCTCATGCTTTCAGCCATTTATGGATTAATTATTTAAGTATTGGCTGGCCACCTACAATTCACTAGTTATTGTGATAATGGCTAGCCACTGGTGATACTACAAGGATTAAGACCATTTCCATCCTCCAGGAACACAGTGTATTCGGAAAGGCAGCAAAGGCCCGCCCACTGTCTAGTGTGATGTGATCACTGTAGAGTACAGAAAGCATTTTCCTTCAGACTGGCTTATTTCACAAGCTGAAGATCCTGCTTCACAATCCTCTATCATGCTGCTTCAGTAGGAGAAAGCTCGTTGGAGTAGAAGCCACAGGAGCTCCAGATGCTGCTCTTGGACTGATTAGCTGTTCTAACAGGATACGGTCACTTAGGATTTATAAGTCTCATCTTAGTAATGAACCACCTCTTTTATTGTTTGCTTCCTCCTGCCAGGCCCAGGATGGTGTCAATGAAAAAGGTGGATGTAAACATATAGACATAGATATCCTAGATCTTAAAGGTTAAGGTGAATGTCTCTACATTTAATCTCTTAGAGAGAGAGAGAGAGAGAGAGAGAGAGAGAGAGAGAGAGAGAGAGAGAGAGAGAGAGAGAGAAAGAGAGAGAGAGAGAGAGAAAGAGAGAGAGAGAGAGAGAACAAAAGAAAGGAAGGAGGGAGGGAAGGAAGGAAGGAAGGAAGGGAAAAAAAGAAGAAAGAAAAGGCTGGAGAGAAGGCTCAGCAGTTAACAACCCTGGCTGCTCTTCCAGAGGACCCAGGTTCAATTCTCAGCAACCACATAGTGGCTCACAACTGTCTGTAACTCCAGTTCCAGAGGATATGCCACCTTCACACCAATGTACATAAAATAAATTTTGAGAGAGAGAGAGGGCGGGGAGAGAGAAAGAGAGGGAGGGAGAGAGAGGGAGAGAGAGCACACAGGTCATCGTTTCTCTCTTTGCCTAGCACTCCTGTTCTGTAGCTGTCTGTGTCAGTCATCTGCTCAGGTCTCTCTGTGTCCTTTGGCTTGCGCCCTGTTTGTAGGTGTTCAGGTCCTTATTTCTGCCCTACAGAACCAGGAACCAAGTTACAGGAACATTCTGGTCTTCAGCCAGGTTCTCTCAGGCTCAGATTCAGCATCCGGCTAATCTTGTCAGTGGCTACCTTCCACTGGACTCTCTAAGAATACAGATCTTTTTAACTTAGCAAAGGACATTTTTTTGTTGTAATTATCTCACAATTTGGTATAGTATTACAAAAAGAAATGCCAGGCATTCTTTCTATAGAAATACATATTCACAAAGACAGTCCTTGTGAAATTACAAGATGCCAAGTACATCTAGCTAACAATTTGTGCTTCACGTATCAGTCTAAGGCAATGTGGTGGAGGTTCTTGAGTGATCATCTGGCATTCCAACTGCTTCTGTGTGCAGGAGTATGTCAGTCTCCCAGTCTCCTCACTTCCACAAGTGTTACCCAATAATGAGGGTGTAGCGCCTACCCTTGAAAAACAAGAAATGACTCCTAGGAGCTGGAGACAGGAACAGAGTGAAGGATAACTGTCCAGTCCATATTAATTAAATTTGTATATCATTTTGTTTATTTATATTAATATGAATATATATTTATCCTAGATGTATTTTCATAATCTGGGTTTATTGGCTTACTTCAGCTGCAGTCTCCTTCATTATGATGCTGTATTATAGATGGAGAAACAGGACAATAAAGAGATATTTGTTCTTGCTCTAACAATTTCTCACAAAATACTCAGGACCAGTTTAGTTAGCCTATCCAACCTTTATTACCCAGTGAGATATAAAAACAAAACCTAAATGGAAAAATGCTCTACAAGGTATAGATTATGATTCTGTTTCTATTCATTTGGAATTGAGTATTCAAAGCCAAAGGAAACCTTTGGAAGGTGGTGACGATTTCAGAGACATTCCTTACCTAACTTGGATGCACATCTTATGTAATTACCTGGGCTCAGAACTTTTCAAATATTATCTGTTAAGAAGAAATCCAAAACATAACTTAGGAGCACCCATTGCTTTGGGCCCCATCAGTGTAAGAAGAGCAGAATTCCCTGGCCCTAGAGTTTAACAGTGAATTTGTGGCCTCTTGGTCACGTCCAAAGTTATTTTGGGATCACATAGTGGCATCTATGAGTGCTTCAAATCCAGGTCTTTTGGATAGTTCGGGATCTTTCTTCTGTTACACCAGGATCATGGCTGATGAGAAAGACATGAGAGACATGGTCTGTAGAGTTACTGTGCTGATGGGGAATCCCCTGATCTGTGACTCGGCTGCCAGGAGTAAATGGATTCCCCTTCTGGTCTCCCTTGGGGGAAAATCACCCCACATGGTAACCGTGATCATTTGCAGAGAAGTGACGGTCAGAGGTCTTGCAGAGAGCTTCTGGTAGGATTCACCAGGGAGAAATCACAAAACCACCCTACACTTTGTCTTGGGAACCACATCTGCCTCTACACAGAGTCATGTTCCAAGAAGCATCTCATTTGTCTTGTATGATTAAAAGGAGTATCCCAGAACAAGGGGATTAGTATTGATCCCAGAGCAAGGAGATTGGTATTGTCTGTGGTCTTGGGTAGTCTAACACTATGCCCTCATTTAAGACTCTTGAAAATGGAACCTGACTTTCTTATTTTAGTGTGTGCCTCTGTGTGTGTGTGTGTGTGTGTGTGTGTGTGTGTGTGTGTGTGTGTGTGTGTGGTGTACATGCTCATGTGTGTGGACTTGCTATCAAGTTTGCTTTCAATTCTGAGGTGCTTACTGTTCATACCCAAGAGCTTACAAGCTGGAGATGACGTACATGAGAAAATAAACACACAGGCAGATATTTTGCAGGCTCAGAGAGGACAGAATGGAAAGAAATTTGAATGGTCCTCATGTTTTTATTCTAGCATTTTAATTGCATGAAAGTCCTCAAAAATATAAAAACTACTTTTACACTTAAAAAGCCAAAGAGTACAATATTTTCCTAGATGGTCATCTGTTTTTTGGTTTTTATTTTTGGTTGTTTTTTGTTTGTTTGTTTGTTTGTTTTATCCACAGAATGTATCCAGGGCTTTCCATCCAGATGTTTGAAGATTCAGATTTCATAATGGTCAGGCTTACACACACAAACCACAATGCTCGCTTAACCAGTGTTTATGGAACACTCACTGTACATCAGTCCCTGCGCTCAAACTAGAGATAAAACAGTGGACTAGCTGCCTCCATGGAGCTTAGAAATTACATAAGCATCCCTTCGGCTTAGGTAGTGAAAGCACCTAACCCATTGCAGGGACAGCCAGGAAGAATTCCTAGAAGTGGTGATGGGGGGGGGGGGGGGACGGGACTAGCTAGATCAGAAACTAGGTAAGGATAGTAGAGGGGGTAGAGCAAGAGGGGGGAAGGATGCAGTTATAGAGACAGCACTATGAAACCTGAGGAGTAAGATGATACATGACCTTTCAAGGCACCCCGGGTAAGCGCCTTCAATCAATTTAGCAAGTATTTGTTTGATGTCCACTGTTTTATTTCCCTGTACCATGCACCATACAAAGCATGCATAGTAGCATGCACAGTGACAACATGCATCTTTCCCTAAAAGCTATTTGAACCGAGAGGGCACGTGAAACAGAAAGGCCTGGAACCATGCAAGAACCTTTGATCGTACAGACCAGAGTGCAAGCTCCAGCCTCCACAGTAATGAGTGAGAAAGGAAAGACAGCAGTCCTGCTTGGGGGGGGGGGTTGGGGGGCAATGTAGAGAAGCGTGTCACAGAGCAGGCAATAAATTACCATCACTGTTGTTGTTTACCACTTAACATCTTTCAGAACGTAAGACCAGCAAGCATTTCTGCACATGTACCTTCACACACACACACACACACCTGCTCCACCGTCAGGTTCACACATGCACATTCATCACGCCCTGTGCAACCAGTTTCCCCTCGTTTGACATCTGTCACCTCCCCTACAGTATTGCGAAAGCCTCTTGACAGACCTACCCACCACCAACTCACTCTTTTCAAGTTCATCCTCCATTCTGCGGCTGTCGAAGTTATCTTTTTTCAAACGCATCTCTGCTAGCATCCTCTGCCTTAAAAGTTTGAGGACACCCAGGTTTCCTATGTAGAATTTCATCACCTTGTCATTCAATCCCTCCGGGGGTCTGCCTCACTTGCTCTGTGCTTGTATATTTGCCCATTATATATTGGCATATCTGCTCTTTTGATCATTCCGTGCCTTCTGCTTGGTAAACACCGACTCACATTAGAAGACCACACTTACAGATATTAGAACGTCTATGATAGCTTTACATACGTATGTGTGAGAACGTTTCCACTCCATTTTGCACCTTGGAAGGACAGAGGTCATGTTTTATCTGTTTATGTTTTATACTTTCGATTGCTAGCAAGTAAGAATGTAACATGTATTGAGTTGAAATAGTTTCCTACATAATATAAATATATCTAGACATTCTTATCTGCCCATCTACATACTTGCCCTCTATGGCCGTAGAAGTAACCCATTCATTATAGTAGCAGGTGCTTCGCACAGCACATTGTCACAACTAGGACAGATGCATCCGATGTTCACCAGCCCTTCAGAGGTTTAATACTTTGTAGGGGGATGATATGAGTCACAGAGATAAAGAGGGATGAAGAGATAAGGAAAGCCATCGTGCTGCCTGACTCATTAGTTGACTAAATCCTTTCCTTATTCTGAAAAGTGTTTAAAACAATTTAAAAGATAACACACCAGACATCAAGTAATTTTAAAGCATATGTACAAGATGAAAGCAAAAGCCAGAGAAGGGGTATGGCTGGAGCTGAACTGTGAGAGGTCAGTAGAACTTGGGATATATCACGAGGGAACGTTGGAGTCAAGGCAAGGACAAAAGACACTGAGGTAGGGAGGAAGATCTTGGAGGAGTTCACAGCAGGTAACCTCAACTACTCAAAATAGCAAGGAATCTGATGAGATTGAAGGCTATAAAGATAAGATTAGAGACTTGGGGAATTGTTACCAGGGAATTTTTATGAGGAACTCCTGAGAAAAAAGACCTATCATGCAAAATGCATCCTCTAAGTAGTCAAGTGTGGTGATTCTGAAGAGTGCTCTGCCAGCTCCGTTTCAGGGATGGAGACACAGCGTTGGCCAAGCTTGAGGAACTAATACATGGATGGAGACACAGCGTTGGCCAAGCTTGAGGAACTAATACATGGATGGAGACACAGCGTTGGCCAAGCTTGAGGAACTAATACATGGATGGAGACACAGCGTTGGCCAAGCTTGAGGAACTAATACATGGATGGAGACACAGCGTTGGCCAAGCTTGAGGAATTAATACATGGATGGAGACACAGCGTTGGCCAAGCTTGAGGAACTAATACATGGATGGAGACACAGCGTTGGCCAAGCTTGAGGAACTAATACATGGATGGAGACACAGCGTTGGCCAAGCTTGAGGAACTAATACATGGATGGAGACACAGCGTTGACCAAGCTTGAGGAACTAATACATGGATGGAGACACAGCGTTGGCCAAGCTTGAGGAACTAATACATGGATGGAGACACAGCGTTGGCCAAGCTTGAGGAATTAATACATGGATGGAGACACAGCGTTGGCCAAGCTTGAGGAATTAATACATGGATGGAGACACAGCATTGGCCAAGCTTGAGGAATTAATACATGGATGGAGACACAGCGTTGGCCAAGCTTGAGGAATTAATACATGGATGGAGACACAGCGTTGGCCAAGCTTGAGGAATTAATACATGGATGCTGGAAGTGAGGGCAGCAAGGTCCTGGGGGTACAGGAGTAGTGGACTCCACACACATCTCTGCTTCCTTCCTCCAGCCCCTTAGCTCCACAGTGGACCTTTGGCCTCTACAGTTAGCCTTCACCTCCCCTGAATCTGAAACAGCCCTGCTCTACTGGTTTCCCTACTCTCGTAAACTAGCCTGAGTATCTCCTCAAAAGCAAATGGGAGAGAGGGAGGGAGAGAGAGGGAGGGAGGGGTCCATCTCTAGCCATCTCTACATTTCTCCTTTCTCCTCTCTTTTAAGCTGTAATTTACATCCACTATCTCCATTCTTCTGCTTCACAGTCATTTTTGATCTGGCTTTTTCCTCACATTTTTCCTGAGAAGAATTGTGTGATTCCTCACAAGCTGTTCTCTATTACCGAATCAAAGGACCTCATCTGTTTTCTAAATTTAATTTTCTACCTATGACAGTTTCTTATTTGTATACAACGTTGTTTACAATATGTGGTGACTGATAATGCCTCCCCTTGACCTATTGTGTTCCCCTTCTCACACCTGCTCACCCCCTTCTTCTCAACTGCCCCTGCCCCCACTCCTACTTTTGAGTCTGTTTTGTGTGTGTGTGTGTGTGTGTGTGTGTGTGTGTGTGTGTGTGTGTGTGTTGTAAAGCCGGGTGGTATCCAGAAGACAACATCCTCTAACTCTCTCACAGGCTGTTGACCCCCTCTTCTGTGACTCCCGGAGCCACAGAGTGAGTGTGTGACAAAGATGTCCAAACTAGGACTGAGCACTCAGCACTCCCTCACTCTGGGTGCTTGCACTCTGCTCTGACCACTGCCAGCTGTGAAGGGAGGTTTCTCTAGGTCTCAGGGCCACACTAGTTAAGTAGCTTAATTATGTGTCCACCCATCAAAACATCAGAATAGATTCCCTCCGATGGCCTGTGACCTCTCCAACCATAGGCTTTTGCCACCTTTGCAGAGAACTTTTCTGCCATATTTGCCACCTGGTTCCTGTCCCTTCTTGGTGAAAAGCGTTCCCTCTTGGTTTCTAAAGCAGTATACTCCCCCTCTTGGCTCATTTTCTCCTCTTTCTTCCTTCTGTCGTGGAGTTCCCCAGCTCTTCCTCATGGGTGCTTCATTCTATTTTGGTTCCAGCCACCACCTAGATACTGAGCACCCCCAAATCTACAGCTCCAGCCTGAATCCCTCCTCTAACCTCTTACTGGAATCGCCTGCCGGATCCACAGCTACCCTCTAAGGAGAACATGTTGTTCCTCCAT
This sequence comes from Peromyscus eremicus, assembly GCF_949786415.1. Taxonomy (NCBI): domain Eukaryota; kingdom Metazoa; phylum Chordata; class Mammalia; order Rodentia; family Cricetidae; genus Peromyscus; species Peromyscus eremicus. The sequence continues at coordinate 36,387,923 of NC_081434.1, read as the reverse complement.
GACATCCCAGAGTTCCGCTACCTTTTGGAGTCTGCATCTCACCTTCTGCCTTGAACATCGTAGCTGCCCTTGACTCCTGCCTTGCCCTCATGCCTGCGTTAACCAGTCATCCAATCTAGCCAGTTATAACTGTCACTGATGGCTTTCATGTCACTATAGCTGCCGCAAGTCTCCAGACTTCGTTGTCTCCTGCGTGATTTCTGCAAGGGTTCAACCTCCACTTTATCTCTTCAAATTGCATTTCACATCACCACTGGAGGATGCTCTCTAAACTGGAGATCCAGTTATCTCTTTTCCAGGCAAATCATCGCAGCTACAAGGTGCCTCTTGTGTGCTACTGTTAAAAAGCTGAGCGGCTTGTCTCTCTCCCTGTTTCTCTAGTTTGATTAAGACTGTTGATTTTTCACTCTCGGTACACTGTTTCTTTTGTCAATGCCTTTCTTTGCCCATGCTGTAGTTGATTTTCACAGTGCCTTCTCCATTTTCTGAGTTCTGATTAATTTGTGCACATCACTTAGTATTATAGTCACCTGCCCAAAATACCTTTCTTAGTCTATGCCTGTATGCTTCAAGAACCCCTTCTCTATACAGCCATAATCATTGATCTTATTGCATGAAAAATAAATCTATTAATGTGTCTTGTGTTCCTACCTCAGCTTTATCCTACCTCCATTGACTTGAAGCTCTTTTAGGAGAGAGAATATGATATCTTAACCGCTTCACCAAGTCTGTGTAGCATGGTATGTACTCACTCAATAAAGGCTATGAGCTGATGCTGGGAATGAATGAATGAATGAATGAATGAATGATGGCATGGGGCTGGCCTGGCAAACAGCCTCAAGTACCAGACACTTGTAGAGAGAATACAGACCCCAAGATACTTCGGACCCTGCCTCCTGATACCAGGCCCAGGGGACATCCTGGCCTGAACCCTACCTTGTAGGAGCAGCATCCGTGGAAGGCTCACCAGATGTAGCGCTTGCCCAGGAACCCATCTCCCAAACCCAGAGCAGACAGGGAATCTATCTTCCAAGAACTGTTGCATCTCTGTACTAAAATATTCTCTGTTTGTGATTCTGGCAATGAGTGTCAAGAGCGCCCAAGGTAAGCCATCTCTGGACCAATCCAGATCCCTGCTGGGATAGAGATTGACAGCATTGTCATGACATCATGACACAGGGGTCAGGAGGGCAGGCAGGGCCTGGGGCACCTGGGGTCAGCAGAGAGAGTCTCTGCTAGAACCATTCTGGGGAAGCAGTAGGAAGAGCGACTTCTCATGGTCTGAGATGCCAAGTCCCCAGGTCATACTCCATTGTCCCATCAGACTTCACTTAGAAAACACAACTTCAAAGGAAGAAAAAAATAGGGAGAATTTCAAGACCATCATCATGGAGCCATAAACCCCAAGTGTGGGGCCCTGTGAGCTTGGAACCCTGTGAAGTACCCAGTTCAATGACTCTCCCAAGGCCACAAAGCTAAGGAAATGGCAGAGCTAGGAATAAACCTGCTTTTCTTTCCCCCACCGCACACGCTGCCTCTTTCAGAATAGACTATTTCTGGCAAAAACAACATGAAACTAGAAGATTTACAGTGCTGTGTTCTTTTAAAAAAACAAAAAAAATACTTCCTTCAGGCATCCTTTATTTATAGCAATTTACTTTATGGCGTATAAAGCAACTTCATGCTCCTTATGTCAGCACATCTCTAAAAGGGAGGAGGGTTGTTATTCCCATTTTACAGATGGGGAAAACATTCTTTGATCTGGACTCACACTGCTAATAAGAAGGAGAGCTGCTCATGAGACCCTGAGTGCCACATCTTTATCCTTTTTGTTATTAATCCATAGTCCCTAGAATGAAATCATGGGCAAGAGGATAAAGGAGATCACTAAGCTGGACGGGGAAGCCCCCACCACCAGACATCAGTAGAACAATTCCATGTGACTAGCACTTGTCTGGTTACCACAGGTGGCGGAGTCGGGGAAATCCTGTTCCAACATCTACTTCCCTACAACCTTGGCAACCTCAGCCGCTCTGTCATTTCTGGAGTGACATCTCCTGAGTTGTTGCTTATCTCTGTGATTCTGTATTCTCTAAAATTGTGGCGGGTTAATATTTGTTTTATAGACTGTTGATGACGGCAGTACTGTTGACTCTCAGGGAATAATGGTTCTTATCACATGATCATCCATGTTTCAGTCAGAAAATACTAATGGGGCCCAAGTCCCCTTTCCCTCTCTTGATTATATACATCTGTCCCTCAGACTGAGCAGCCATTTGAAGGAAGTGGCTCTCTCTGCCCCAAACAAGAAGAGTCAGTTATTCTTTCAAGTGTGAGTCTATGAGTACTCACACAGTGGGACCTCCAGATGTGTTTGGAAGGAACATCTGGTTCAACTCTCTTACTATGCAGTTGAGAAAACTATAAGGCCTAAGGAAGTTGAATGATCTTTTCCATGTTTATACAATTAACTTAACTTTTCAAATAAGCCAGGGCTCTTAATTTGGTGCCTATTTCTGAGGAATATTGCTTCTGTTAGATAAAACATAACCCCATTACTTCCACTGCTTTGCCATACTGATTTTTCATAATGTGGAATGATTACGAAGAACAGCATATCCTCTGTATTTTGGTTGTTATAATTAATCCTGATGATCGTTATCATTATTCTGTGAAAAGTGATTTAAATTCATTTGCTCTCCCCCTGCACGTACATTGAAGGATATACTGGTATTATTTTCACAGTATGTTCTCTTTCTCCTGCCGGATAGGAAATATTTTTGAGCCATATGGGATCCTAATTCTCTGAATGCTTTTAGATTATCAGATGTCTCAACTGACAGTCCTGGATAGAAATCAAATCATGAGAATTTGCAAAACTGGAAAAAAAATTAAGAACATTTTGGTGTTATGGTGTACCAGCAATTCCATCTTTATCTTTCCTTCAATTAGTGGAGAAACACCATACATCCGGCATCCTGTGTATTGGAGTTTGCTGCTGGGGCTTCTCAAAGCTTTGCCTGCACACTTACGTACCCTAGTGAGCCAGGACCGCATTCTCCCATGAACCTATACTTCCTGTTCGCACTTATACATCATTCACTGAAGCGTTGGTTCTATTTGGGTTCTTAGCAAATAAGAGCTGAGGGAAAGGCAAAGATGTTAACTCACGTCCCTTTCTCCCAAGAAGCTTGCTGACCAGCAAAGGAAGCAAGACCTCTAATGCCCAGGAGAAAGAAGACAAGGATTCTATGACTGTCTACCATGTCTTCAACCTAATCATGGTGTATCCATTTCTAAGTAATATACATTTTAAGTTGGTTTCATGAGAGTTTAGATACCAGTTGAATATTTTAGAACTTTTTCTTTAGCTTGAAGTCTGTTTTGTGCTGGCCAAGTACTCTTGGACATGGAGCCTGCCCTGGGGTATGGTTGATAGGCCCAGCCACTCTCCATTGGAGAAAAATGATTCTTTCCCAGCAGGTCCCAACTACAAATAGCTTCTTTTGGTTTTTTGTTTGTTTGTTTGTTTGTTTTGATTTTTAGAGAAAGAGAAGGAGAGAGAAAGGACATGAAGTTGGGTGGGGAGAGGGGTGAAGCAGAGCTGGAAGGAGCTGGGAGTGGAGGAAGAATATGGTCAAAGTATACTACATGTAAAAACATTCAAATAGAATCAAACTTAAAAAGGAAAATGAAACAAGGGAACATTTAATAATATTTATTATGGGAAAGGACTTCTTTCTTCTTTCTCTAGAAGGGTTGAATGATACTAGTATAGGAAGGTTATAAGGGAAAGCCAAACAAATAAATAAATAGTAAATATATAAATAAACAAATAAATAGATAAATAAATGAAAAGACTGTCTGGCATGTTATAGATGTGGGGCAAGGGTGTGAGTGTCTCGAATGAACCTTCCTTTTGCGTTCAGCCTCCAGTCAAAAGGTGTGATCAGCCAGTCCCCAAACAGTTCTAAGGGCTTTACTCATCTGTGACATGGCTTACTTTTTGTGACCACTGCTCAGTTGGATCAGTCAGCTTTCTATGCCCTGCTGGGACTATCTCCTCACACACTCGTCCGGGGCTCTGGGGTGGGCATTTTCCTACCACTATATCTTAAAACTCAAAATGAGTTCAGACGAAGTTTTCAGGAAGAAAAAATATTTTTTATCCAAAAGACATCTCAGGAAAAAAAATATCTTAAATACCAAACCCAAAAATAAGTATAGGGAAAAGTCAGGAATATTCCATCAGCCAACTGTTTCAGAAACATGATCACCATTTACTGTTCACCAAAGGTGTGCGAGATCGCAAAAGATCTGAGCATGCCCTTTGGCGTCTTAGGAGCTCAGGGCACAGTCTCACATAAAGCCAGTCTAACCAACCATCAAATGTTCTTAGTGTTTCAGCCCAATATGTGTAACGTGCTAATATCTCCAGTGGGTTTTTGAGTCTATGCTTCATGTTGTATTGACAGAACACCAGGCTTATGTAAAAGTAGGACTTTTTACAACCTCTGGACACCTGCTGTGAATGTGCCAACCTCGTGAACGTGTGGTAACATCGTATCTAGCAATTGTTAACTGAACCTGAAATTGGGAGGAAAAAGCTTGATGAAATAGTGCAATATATATAACATAATATATATACACAAATACTCCCCACACACACACACACACGATTCTGATAACTTTCTTTTCTTTTCCTAACACCCCTTCTCTGTCACACCTGTGTTTGTCTATCCCAGTCTCTATACGACAAACTAAGGCCAACAGTAAATACCCATTGTCTCCATCCTGGCTTCTGTTACACGCCATGGAGAGACATGTTCCTATCATTATTTTCACTGACATATAAAACTGGCCAGAGAAACTCAAATGTGAAAAATGGAGAGAGCGTATGTATTCATGAATCCTTACTTCTTCCACTGCCCATGTTCGCCTGCTTCCAGACATCCAATGGAACTACCCATAACGGGCAGTCAAAGGATCATGGGCCCAACTCTGTTATCTCCCTGTGAAGTCTGCCTTACCCTGAGAGAAGTCCACAGTACTTTCTTATGGGCACAGAAACTAGCTAGTGAATTTCCTCCTTTCCGCTGGGAACACAGATGCTTTTCTGGAAGTTTCTCCATAGGCAGATCTGACACACGCACAAACACAGCTTCAAGGAGGCTCAGAACGCTGAGCAGAATCAGCCTTTGAAGCAGCAGGTAGCAAAAGAAAAGGGCCTCAGCCTAACACCGGCGCTCATCACAACCTAGAAACCAGGTTGCTGGGGCCGTGGAGTGTGACTGTTTTCAACCCGAGTACTGCTAAAGCATTATCCATAGTTTATCAACTTAGAATCTTTATCAAACACCGTTCTGATTTAATTTTTAGACTCTTGTACCCATATGCAATGTGTTTTGACTAAATCAACTCCCTAGTTCCTCCCCTACCACCTCTTCCCATATTCCTCCTACCGGGTGGGTCTCCCTCACGACTTCATGTATTTCTTTATTGCAATCACTGAGTCCAGTTGATGCTGGTAGCATGTCATGGCACAGGGCTACCCATTGAAGCTACCCACTGGAGTATGGGCAGCCAACCCCAGGCTGAATCCCTGAAGAAAACTGACTCTCCTTCCTCCATCAGCCATCAATTGCCAATAACTCTTCAACTAGGGGTGGCGTCTCATGAGCCGTTCCCCCATCCATGTTGGAATTTTGCTTGACTTGATCTCAGGCCGGTCTTGTGCAGGTAGCCACAGCCACTAGGAGTTCACGTATGCAACAGGCCTGTCGTGTCCAGATAACACTGTTTCTCAGTCGTCCTCCACAATCTCTGGCTCTTACAATCTTTCTGCCTCCTCTTTCAGGATGATCCCTGAGCCTTGGGTTGAGGGTATATGTGATATAGATGTCCCACTTAGAGCTAAGCATTTCACAGTCTCTCCACTGCAGTTTGACCAGGTCTGGTGTTTGTATTAAGCTCTGTCCACTTCAAACAGAAGCTTTCTCTGATGAAGGTTGAGAGCTGCACTAACCTATAGGTACAAAGCTGGGTATATAGAGATCAGAGCAGTGTGATAGCAGATCCATTTAGCAACAGGACAATAATAGCTTCTCTGCCCAGGGCCTGTGACCTACTGTGATGTACCTAGGACCCACTTTTACCATCTGGCTTTTCTCGTTGGTTCAAATGAAAATTTATATTTACTTTGAAAATTTGACTTCCCAGAGAGACCAATCCACATTGTTCTCTGAAAGGTCAGACTTCATCTCATTTCCTTCAGAGAGTTGATGGTTATAGGGCTGTGTTTCAGTTTGGATTGTTGAGTTCAATATGTCCTCCAATTTCTTCATATGTTCGTTACACCATAACCAGATTAGCTGACTCCAAATTAGTTGATAGCCTTCAGTTCTTCCTGTCATAGTTGGAATAAAATGAAAGGTACTAGGTTCTACAGGCCCCTGCGTCTCTCGGGCCTTTCCTTGATTTCTACTCCGAAGTCTCTTCCTCTTCGGCCAGTAAGTTCTGCTTCTGTCTGTTCCTCCTTCTTTGGCATTGTTCCCACCGCAGTGCCTCTGTACCTGCTGTTACTTCAGCCAGTGATGTCCTTCTAACAGCTCTTCTCATGCCCTTTTTTTTTTTTTTTTTTTTTTGGTTTTTCGAGACAGGGTTTCTCTGTGTAGCTTTGCGCCTTTCCTGGAACTCGCTTTGGAGACCAGGCTGGCCTCGAACTCACAGAGATCCGCCTGGCTCTGCCTCCCGAGTGCTGGGATTAAAGGCGGCATATGCCTTTAATCTCATGCCCTTCTTTAATCCTTCTAATCGTTTAAATTGCCTCCTAAAGCTTTCCTGCCCAGTCTTTCCAACAAGCGGGTCTTCCATGTTTGGTTTGGTTTTATCTCGGCACTCTATTAAGTTCCTCTAGGGCAACTTGACTTTCCATGTGAGCTTGCACACATTATCAGCGCCTTTGTGCATCACATTTTTAAATTTTTTTAAAAAGGTAAATTGTAACTACTTTAGGAGTTGCCATGGGCAATAAAAAAGTGCTTACTGTCATATAGTTAACATAAGACTGCTGTGTCGTAATTCGTATGTTTTTATTCAATTATTTTCCTGTTTTATCTACTAGACTTTAACTTCACATGTAAAAAGACCGTGTCTGTCATGGGGCAGTGTTCTCAAAACCACAGTACCATGCCTGACACAGAGGAAGTGCTCAAAACCAAGTTGAACGAACTGATGTTGATTAAATGAGTGGGTGCCCATTCTTGACCTGTGACGCCTCTGGACCGGGCTCTGTTGGTTCATTCCCAGCTTCCTGTGACTTCATCCCTAAAGCCACCCAATGAAGCGAGGGACACCATGGTGCCACCATAAATGTCAGCTAATGTATTCTTTGCGGCAGCCTTATTTCCCTCAAAACCACCTGTACATTTCAGAACAAAAGCTCCCCCCTTTCCCTCCCCATCCTTTTTTTTCCTTTCCTCTTGAGTTTCTTTAACTGAAATGTATCTGATCATCCTTCTCAGTGTCAGGAAACCCAGTCACCTTTGAATTGTCTGGATATGTCTGTTTCCTCATCTCTGTGAATTAATAAATAAATTGCTATGTTGAGTGGATTCTCAATGTTGGGGAGACAAAATTGCCCACCTTCATGGTCACATTTTCCTTAGCTTATACCACCTCAGAGTCCCCAACTCACTCCCTTTTTTCTAGATCCTTAACATAGTAACAAGAGACACAAAAGCCATTGACTTGTTCCCAGACGCCCTCGACCTTAATTCGTTCCTAGACCCTCTCCACCTTAATTCATTCATAGACATCCTCCTTCTTCATTCTGGCTTTTAAAGAGACTTAAAGGAGTCACCCAAGCATGCCCCTGACCTGAGAACTTCTCTTCAGTTGACCAGTTAGACCTCTGACAAGGATCAGCAATGAGAGCTGGATCCCTCACACCCACCTGTTGCCAAACTGATGCTTCCCACCTCCCTGTGTGGCCCCAGTTCAGAATGGGACAAGTTATGTGGTGCTCAGTTACATTTATTAAGAGGCTTGGATATGGATTATAATAATTTGAAAGGAGAACTAACCACTTGACCTTTCAGATGGTATGTAATTTATTAGAAGTAAAATGTGAGCCGGGCGGTGGTGGCGCACGCCTTTAATCCCAGCACTCGGGAGGCAGAGCCAGGCGGATCTCTGTGAGTTCGAGGCCAGCCTGGGCTACCAAGTGAGTTCCAGGAAAGGCGCAAAGCTACACAGAGAAACCCTGTCTCGAAAAACCAAAAAGAAAAAAGAAGTAAAATGTGTTAGAATATATATATTCCTCCCCCCTGGGACTCAATTCTGAGCAGTGTTGCACATCTGTTGACTGGAGAAAGCACCTGTTCCTACTTTCCTACTTGGTTCTCTTTCTGTAGCAAGTAAAGCACTATCTTGGAGTCTGGTAGAGTAAAACACTGATCTCAGATTCATCAGACACTGACTGTGTAAACTTAGAATGATTTCACATCCCCAAGACTATCCCTTCATCTCTAAAGTGAGGATAATGCCACGTAGCTTACAAGATTCGTGTAAGATTTACAAACTAAGTGGGCAGGGTTCTGGATACCATGGACACGTAATCGTTGGTATTTAGTATTCCTCCACACCACCAGCCAGAGGCGTGTGTAAGAGGAGCCTACTGGAAATATCAAGGAATCGTGTTCTTCCTCAGGCAAAGAGCAGGGTGTCCAAGCTAAGCTAGGTGCTGCTCAGTTTTCCCTTGAGAGGCACGAGGAATTAAATGTTCAGCATATTAGAGAGAAGAATAAAACTCAGTACCTGCCAAGATTATGTACAGCCTACTCAAGGGGAAAAAATTAACTTCACAGCTTGTGATTGGGAAAGGACAGGGGGCAGATGCTGACGGTCCTTTCATCTCTGCTCTTGGCTTGTTCTTCTAATAGCTCGGCTTTAACACTCAGTCTGCATTACAATGAGAGCGGAAAAAGTAGAACCAAGGTGTCCCCTCCAACCTCAACTCGACCCCATAGTCAGGCTCCACTGCTGGCAAATACCATGTAAAGTATCTAATACCCAGCTACCCCTCTGCGGATGGTGTAAAACCAGCTAGACACCGTGCTGCCACAGAAAAGCTGAAGCGCCGTGGTTAGTTAGGGAACACTTAAAACCAGAAAAGCCTACAGGTCTCTGCCAGCCCTGCTTCCATCATTCAGTGAACAGAAAGGACCAGGGCAAAGCGGAGTTGGGGGGTAGGGGGATGGGTCAGGCAGCTTTCTAAATGATCTTCCACAGAGAGGGAGTCGTTGATGCTTAAATGCCATGAAACCAGACCTGAAATACATGGGGCACCTGCTTTTATGTAATTTCATATGCCTCTTAAATAAAATATATATACACATACACGCACACACACGCACACACACACACACACACACACACACACACACACGCATATGTATGTATGTATGTATGTATCTTAAGCCAAACTGTGTTTTCTTTTGTTACAACGGATCTTCCCTGACCTGCAGTAGCCACACTGGAGGTGGTATGAGGTCATAAACGACACTGATGCATTGCCTGTTGCACTCAGAGGAGGACAATCTCGGGTAATGGATGAAAAATGTCCCTCAGCTCCAAGTTAAATGGCGTTGCCGGAAGAGGGAAATACAGTAACATTCAAAAGGCCCTTGGAAGGGTGCCTAGCTAGCACATAGAAGGAATTCAGTACAGCATGTAGTTTACCTCAGTTGCCACTGTGCAGATGTCGAAGGAATTTAGAACATATTCATTAGACAGATAAACATCTTTGAAGCTATCTTTTGAGGCGTTTTGTGTTGCCGATTTTACATCATCCCTGTAGAGGTAGGAGACATTAAATGGCCCTTTCCTGTAGGTGATTCTGAACCAGGGTGGGAATGGGTGTGGAAGACACTCCCATGCAGTCTGTCTATCCTATCCGTCTTTCAACATCTATGTGTGTATCTGGGGTAAAGTAAGAACACTCAAATACATTTTGTCCACATCAGCTTTTCCTCTTACCTCAAGAACCTGTGAGCTGACATCCTTCAAAATGAAGAATAGATCCCCTCTCTGGTAACTGTGAGAATTCTGGACAAAGAAGTATAAATCACTATCCAAATGACTTTTGCAGTACTTTATAAATGCATGTAATGCTAAAATCTAGGTCAGCATGTGTCTCAAACTAACCATAATCACCATTGATAGTTTCACTAAACCCTGCTCAACACTCAAATCAGTAACTAACTCTTTACTTAAACTTCCTCTCCTTGTCCATTGCTTGAAAACAGATGTTTCAAAAGGGAAAAAGGCCTCAAAATAAGAGTTTCAGAAATGGTGACAGAAAAAAAGGGGGGGACTAGAGAGATGGTTTTGTGATTAAGAGAACTTGCTATTCTTGCAGAGGACCTGGTTAAGTTTCCAGAACCCACATGCTAATTCCAATTCCAGGGGCTCCCTCCCCCTCCTCCAGCCTCCTCAGGCACTGCATGCACATGGTACACATGCAGACATACAGGCAAATCATTCCTACACATTAAATAAAATAAATAAATCTCTTCAAAACTGGTGACAGGAATTTCATTGTGATCATATTAGCTGTTAAATGCCAATTTTAAAAATAAATCTAAGATTAAGTTTATTTTATTAGAATATATAACCTGAATGTAGGAATGTCTCTAACTTATTGAACAGTGGTGTATATCCCAGCAAGAAACAAAGAGATGGGAACAGAAAGACCCAGAGATGTTTACTGTGATGCTGAATTGATCATAGACATGTGGGAAGTGTTATGATTATGTTTTGTCTATATCTGTTTATTTTCCACTGATACTGTATTTTCTACTTTATCTAATGGATTAAAGACAATATTTGCATGCAATTCCATGATATCTGGAGAACAAAATCCAAAATGCAGCTTCAAAAAATAATCCATGTGATCAGAAAAACTGTTCATAAGCTAAAAGTATAGATAATTAATTAAGCATGTGTAGGAAATGCTGTTGCAGTCAGGAGGGTATGTTATGGAGGCCTAAGACAGAGAGGCTGCAAAAGGACCACAGAGTCTTCTTTGGATGCTGTTTCATTAGTGTGGGATGGGAATTAAGCGTGGAGCATGTGAGCTGCAAGATGCTGCAGCAGGTGAACGCACTTGTCACACAAGCCTGACGACCCGAGTGTCACCTCCAGAACCACAGTGGAAGAAAACTGGCACCTGAAGGGTGCCCTCTGACCTCCACATGCATGTCATGGCACACATGAGCCCACATTCAGACCTATACATCACACACACACATACACACACTATTAATAATAATAATAATAATAATAATAATAATAAATAAAATTGGAGCACACTTATCATCTATTATATATCCGTTTATACTGTGTTTCTAAATGATAAGCTAAATGTAGCTTTATTCTTATGCTGCATAAGAAAATTATAAATCTGTTGCTTATCGCAGTAACTATTATCATAATCATTCAGAAAAGATGTGCATTGAATCTACTTATAAACTGACATCAAATTGACTCAAAGCTTTAATGTAAGAAGTTAAGACATGGCATTTTATTTTAAGAAAATTATGTACAATTTTATGCTGTGAAAAATACTATACAGAGAATAAAATATTATTTTTCCATGTGCAAGTTTGTGAGAGCTTGATGTCATTCTACTATATATGTATCCTGTTTAAATATAAAGCCACACAAATTTCCAGAAGAATCTAATGGAGCTAATTATAAAGCAAAAGCAATCTTCCCCACCAATAATATCCCTTGATGCTTTCAGTTTGGGCCTGCACAAAGAAAAAGAATAAAACCATTCTCCAGCTCAACCATGTATTAAGAAGAAACCAGCTTCCCAAGGTCTCGGACATGCTTCCCTAGTACTTGATTTAATGTAGGATATGAAGTCCAAGATTCTAAATGAATGCAATATTGTATTAAAGTTATGAAACTGCATGAACTTCTCAAGCTGTTCTGAGAGCCGGAGCCATCAGCGTGGACATTCCTGAGATATGATTTCAATAAATAGCTGTTCTATCTCTAATGGGCCATTAAGTAGGAAACACAACTTCTCGTTTCTATTTGGTCATCTCGGTGGTTTATCTGAGCTGAAAACTCGCCATACATAACAATCTCCCCACGGTCAGAGAAACTTAAGCTTCAGCTATTAGCGCATAAAATATTAGGTGATTTCTCTTCATTCTGTGATTTAAGAAAGTAATAAAGAACCTCCGGATCCGTCAGTTCTTGTCAGGAAAAGAGCAGCAGCTGTAAAAACACCACCTCGGGCCTTTGATCATTGCTGGTGGGTTGTTTGGTTAGCGACTCAGGAAACCATTCTCTCTGTGATTCCTCTTCCCGAAACACCTGTGCAGTGCGCCCTACAGGGTGCTAAGCAAAACTGTCAGCCACACTTGTCATTTCATAGCCTGGATTTCTAACATCATAATAAATAGATACCCCTGAAAGCGTAACAAGCTCACAATTCATTTTGACCACTAAACTATTAGAAGAGAATTTGCTAAAGACACTATATCGAATATCCACAGACTATTACCAAATGGCGCGTAAATAATTGCATCCTGAGAGTGATGAGTATGTTTTATTCTTGGCCTCATTTTGCTGCATCTGTGTGATTTGACTAAGTTTTCACTGTCTATAAGTGTAGAGAAACACTGCTTCACAGAACTCGCCACAGTGGTGGACATGCTGGAAATCGCTATTATCCAATACTATAGCCACCAGCCAAATGAGCCAGCAAGTACTTGGATTCAGGACTGGATCTGGCAACTGGGGGGTTAGACTACCATTTGGTAGGGATGTCTGTGGAGCTCATGGAGGATGAAAGCTTGTTATGGAGCTCAGATGAGTAATGAGCAGAGTGCAGTGTCATGGGAAGGTGAGGAGGTGGGACGCACTGGAACAGGTGAGTAAGCAGAGGACTGTCATGGAGCTCTGTTCCCCAAACCAGTGATGTAAAAAGTGGATAAAGGAGTGGGGAACTAGGTTTATATTTGGCTTTTGTTAGGGAAAGGGGGTACATTAAGCTGAAAGTCTCTGCATTAAGAAAAGCAAGCAATAGAGTGAGAACAGACTAGCTCCTTAGGCAGGATTGGAATGTTTCTGGTCTTGGTAGTGTAACTGTGACCCAAATGCCAAAGGAAATCATAAGAGCTCTAAAATCTTATTTTTCTCTGAAAAGCCGGAAGAATCTATAATGCTACAAAGAAGGTATTCTATTACTTCCTTTAACAAGAAAATTTTTACAGATTCATATTGCTTAGATTGCTTTGTCAAAAACAAAAAGCCATATCCTCAAACCTCTCTGAAATCATTTCTTAAAGCCAACTTTAGGTTACAAATTCCAAAAACACTAAAATGTCACTTCAAAATATACATTCTATATTTACATATAATGCTACTAATCAAAAGTTAAACATGGCTGAAATAATAGCATTTTAACATATAATAATAGCATTTATACATATTGATTAGTCAGCTCCATTTTACCGGTAAGAACAAAGAAGCCTAAAAACTATGTAACTAACCCAACCACGACCCAATCCTAGGTCAAGCCACCTTACATTTTAAGACAGACTAAAGACATATCACGATATTTGGGGTTATCTGTTCTATGTATTACAGAAACATGGAAAATAGAATATTCACTTTTTATTGGTTTTTGTTTTTGTTTTTGTTTTTGTTTTTGTTTTCTTCCTGGAGCTGAGGACCGAACCCAGGGCCTTGCGCTTGCTAGGCAAGCGCGCTACCACTGAGCTAAATCCCCAACCCCCATTGTTTTTTTTTTTCATGACACAAAATAATCATACATATTTGCCACATACAGTGTGGTGTTTCTATCCATGTAAACATCATATCCTGAACAAATAATAATTAGCAAAATGAAAAAATTCTAGTACTGTGCCTCATTAGGGACAATGAACAGAGTCCCTTTATATCCCCCAATTCATGAAACACATCCTTATGTTTTATATTATACTTTTCCTACTTTCCACTCTTTTTTTTTTCAAAAGTGCTTTGTTAGTATCCTGTATGTTAGGAAATCTAACCCAACGGACAAGGTTGTTGTGTGTTTAATACCCTTTTTTAAATGTCAGACTTTTGTACAGTTTTTCCAAAAGTCTCCTCCCTTATTGAAAATAGAAAAGATGGTGTATGGATGATGTAGAGAAAAAGTGGTGGTCTTTCAGGAATTAATTGTTAAAACCATCATAGTATTCAAATACTGCTGTCAAATTCTTAGGGTTAGCTGTAGACAACAGGTCCTACAAACCATAAAATCTTGCTGATATACAAAGAAAACAGGCCCCATGTTTTGGGTGAGTTAAAGGGATGGACTGGTAATTCGGTACGTGGGAAACCTGACAGCTGTCTAGCCCATATGTGGCCAGTGTTGTGGTTGTTTAGGGTCAGTAAGTGATTTGGGAAACCCTCAAAGATTAAAAGTTGGACCAGGTATCACATATTCCACTCAGGCTACCTCAGTCCATTTCTGGAAGTAATGACAATTCCTCAAAATGAAGTCATTTATATTTTTAGCCATGCTCTATTGTGTGCAGTGAGTAATTTCTTGAGAGCAGTGTTTCCTGTGGCACCGTGCCAAGACTGGCTTTATTTGTTTTTCATTGGGCTTTTCATTGTCGTGCTGCTAAGCACCTGGATCATTCTACCTCCTCCGACATGGCTGGTGTAGCTTAAGCATAGGAATCATGCTAGGAGTAGGTGGAACCCTTTTGTTCAGTGAATGCCCATCTGAAACCCCTAACTGTGGTGTCGTTCTAGTGGCTTTAATCTTCTAACAGCAGTCAATTATCCATTTATAAAATGGTCTGATATGAAACTGTTTATACCCATCTATTCTGGCACTTACAAGGAAAGGTACTAATCTCACTTTATACCAATCTTGACACCCCCCCCCATCTCAGGAAAGGAATCTAGATCCATCTCCTGCCCCACTCTGCATTTCTCTTCATTCTGCAGGTTCAATCTCCAACTAAAACTGTTTGATGGTTTCAATGGTGTTCTGCCTTCCACAACTATCACCTAAATCCATGCCCATGCCATCCCTAAAACAACTATTGCATCCTCCTAATGGTCTTCAGGACCACCCAAGAATGCCCTTTCCAGCCTTTCTAGTTCATTTTCTTTTTTCTTTTTTAACATCTGTTAGTACCTGTTTTTCTCCATGACCAAGTATTCTATCCCTTCTTTGTAAGTATCTTGTGTTACATGTTAAGAGGATGGAGCTTGATTTATCCAGAAAAAAAAACAAACAAAAAAACAAAAAAACAGCAGTTCAAATTTTTGAACTTCCATCCATTCCTCAAGTGTTCAATCTTTTATTTTTGTTTTAATAGCATATAATCCCTGTTCTTGTTTAAGAACCACAATGTGGTAATGTGATATATGCGCACCATGGATAATAATCAAATGTGTCCATTAACATCTCATCTTTTTAAATATTCCTATGTGTTGGAAAACATTTAATTTCTCTAATAATTTTAGGATATATAAAACTTACAGAATATAGCTATTCTACTGTGCGATACAGCATTTTAATGAATTTCTCCATTCTCTATCCCACTATCCAACCTCCCAGCCACTCCTCATAGTCCTGCAACCTCCTTTCTACTTTCTAGCTCCCCAGAGTGAGTGAGAACACATGGTTGCCTTGTTCCATTTGGAATATTAGACTCTTCAGTTTAAAGAGAAACTCTGTCTTGTAAACTCCGAAGACTGGAATTTAGGGACAAAATGAGGGATCTCTGCCTTTCTGTTTCACATGTTAATCAGGGGCTTAAAATAATCATTTGAGATCTGAGACTTTTAAGAGTAGACTAGTCCTTGGAAAATGTGTGGTCTGGCCTTTTCATCTTATAGGGAAGGAAACTGAGGCCCAGCCATAAAAGTCAAAATGATCTTTCTAAATTTATAATTTCACCATGTAACTCTTTTCTAAGCCTGCCCCATGGCTTTCCATGATAGCCAAAATGAATACAAACTATCACTATGCCATACAATGTCTGTTTAGCCTAGTCTGGGCTTACTTTTCCTCCTTACATTTTTATTATCTCTCTGTTCTATTCCCAGTATACATGTTTGGTTGGTTGTTTTTTCCTCCCTATGGGTTATTGCACATGGTTGCCCCTTTGTCCTTCTCGTTTTGGGTCCTAAGCACACTTCATATATTTGATTATACATCCTCTCCAAAAATGTGCCCCCAATACTCTCAGGATTCCAAAGTAATCATCCCATGGCACCCATTTGCAATATTCAAATGGTAGCAATAACGACAGTTGCTAGCAGATACTTGCGTCTTATTCATTGTTCCATCCCTATGTTTGAAGAATCTGACGTTCAATATTTTAAAATGAATTATTTTTACTTTTAACCTGCCATGGCATGTGTCAATTTTTCCATCAGCCCTCCTCACAAGATCTATTTTCAGATTAGTTTTTAAAAATAAATTGATTCATTCACATCCTCCCATAAGTCACTGATAATCCTGAATGACAACACTTCCTAGAAGCACGGGTACTTTTACAGAAACAGAATTCTAAAGTCACGTGAATGACTTTCAATGCAGAAAATTTGGCCATAAATAGTAGAGAGCTGTACGTGAGGGAAGGTCAGTTCCCACAGCCTTCAAACCAGTCTCCTGGGTGACCACTCTTCCCTCACACTCAAAGGAGGATGAATCTATTTGTATTTATACAATTCAGAGTACTTAATGTTTTACCTTATGTAAATTATTATTTCACACGGCCTAAATGCTGAATTCATCAGGTAACATTTCTGGTTTGATTTCAGGGAAGCAATGTTATGGAGGATCAGGACTTGTTGGAAATTGGAATCCTTAATTCTGGACACAGACAGAGAATTCTACAGGCAATCCAGCTCCTTCCAAAGGTAAGGGATGCTTTATTGGGATGACCTTATGAATGATTTCCAGTGACTTACAGTCAAAGCATATAAGTGTTGACATGGGAATACAGTGTTTCCACTTGCTGCTGCTGCCCATCAGAGTGGTCTTAGGTCCCACTTTAATTGGACACAAAAGACTACCACAAGCTTCACTTGGTTTGAAACTGACCTACAAGAATGCAGTATTGGAAACACTGCAGAACAGTGGAACAGATTCAGAATACCTCTTCTGTGTGAGTCCTAACTCATGTCCAGTGACAACAGAGGTCAAAAAGATGGGATTCATGTTGAGTGAGTACAGTGATGCCCTTGACTTAAAAGCTTCATGAATGGGAGACAGTCTTGGTTGGCTATACATCTAACAAAATTAATATCTAGAATATATAAAGAACTAAAAAAATAATTGAATGTCCCCAATGCCAAACAACCCAATCCATAGATAGGTTAATGAAATGGAGAGGTAGTTCTCAAAAGATGAATTATATAGATGGCCAACAAATACGTTGAAAACGTCCAGCATCTTTAGTTATTGTACTGGATAGTTTTATGACAGCTTGGCATAGGCTAGTCATTTGAGAGGCAGAAACCTCGAAGGTTAAGGAAATGCATCCTAACTAAGATAGTCATCAAGGAAACACATAGTCAAACTAGATCAAGATTCCACCTCATCCCACTCTGGATGGCTAGCATTAAGAAAACTAACATCAACCAATGCTGGAGAAGATGTAGGGAAAGAAAATATTTTTGTATTGTTGGTAGGGATGTAAATTAAGCCCATTCATTGCTCCAAAAGTTCCTTATAAAATTCCAAATAGTACTTTCATCACCTAGCTATACAATAGATGGGTGTGTGTCTGAAGAGCTCTATTTAGTATACTACACAGAAACCTGCATACTGCAGCTATGGAGTCAGCTTGGGTTTCCATTATCATATGAATCGGGGTTTTTTTTTTAGTGTTGTATATAGTATATATATATGACAGTATTTTGTTCACCATAAAAAGAGTAAAATTGCGTCATTATCTGGAGGATATATGCTACTGAGATTATCATATTAAGCCAAATAAAGTATCCTTTTATTTTGTGGTCCTAGAATTCTTTACAAATAGAACAGTCCTATCTACACACACACACACACACACACACACACACACACACACACACACACACGAGCAACATTCAAACAGAAGGGGAAGTAGTGGGATGGAAGAGACTATCAGAAGGAAGAGTGGGAAGAGGACTAAGGGGAGAGATGGGTGTGGTCAAAGTACAGGATATACCCAAAGAATTTGTCTACATAAAAGCAAACACTATATGCAATGAATATACACCAATAAGAATATTGGAAGAGCCTCATGCTCCATTAGAAGCAATATCTCTTATAGCAGCTCCAAAACTTCGCCTCTAGAGTCCCTACAAGGGACTTGCCTAATAACAAAAGGCATCATTTGGAGAGGTCTACAGTGTCCCATCCCATCGTGCATTTACAGTTGGTCAGTAGGCTTTCTAGTCTAGATGTGATTTGACATCAAAGTATCATTTTTTACTGGAAACTGTGTAACCTAGCAACAAAGTTGACCTTATGTTTCCAGAAAAGGTTTTAAAGGAGCTTAAAGGAGGTGGTAGGGTGTAAGTGCCAGCCTTTCAAGGTAGGTAGGTTTTTAATTGGTAAGGGAAGGAAAGGCACTTCAGGAGGCCAGAAGGAACAGTGTGATTACAGGTGTTACCCAGGCAATCACTTTCTGGAAACATTTGGGAAATAATTAGTCATTTAAAATCCAGTGAGATCGGCACAACAGTGTGACTGTTCTTAATGTCGCTGAACTATAGGGTTAAAATATTTAAGTTGATAAGTTGTATGTGTTTTTACCATGATTTCCAAAATCATCAGAACAGAAGAAAATGCAATGTGCTTGAAATAGTTGAAAAGTGTGTGGCCCATAATAGCCAAAGATAAAGCAGGAAGAGTAGGGTTTTTTTCCATTTCTACAGGGCTAAGGATCTTGAGCGTATTTTGTGGGCACAGGGGAATGCCTATGACTAGAATATTCTAGTCTGCTTAATTCTGGAGGCATTTACCAGAGGAATTGAAGGAGAGAAAGTTGAAGTGGGGTCTGCCAGCTGAGAAAAGATGAAGGGAGGTAAGATTGGAACAGGTGAACTATAATGGGGGCACCTACACCCATCAGTGATTCTGGTGTCTTCTCCCTTTTTCTCTAGGGAGGGAAGAGTTTCTCCTCAGACAGAGAAAGATACATATTAATCATAGTTTCTAAGGAATTGGTATAATGAAATTTGCCCACTGATGGTGTACTGACTTTCTACTGATGGAAAGTTAACACATTAACAAATTTGAGGAGAGACAAGCACACTGCAGAGCTTAATCATGTGAGTTTCTATATTAAAAGGGGAAGAATGAAAATGTCTCTAGAACTAATTCTAAAGTAATTCCCATAGGCATGTTATTCACCTCACTACTTAGAGTATTATTTCCTTAGCAAATGTCCTACATGCCTTCCGCAAGGGTTTCTATAAAGTCATACCCAACAGCCAATGAAGTTCCCAACCCAGAGGATAGGTAGGTGCTCCCCAGGGAACTGCCCACTCCATGATGCTGCCAATATTTAAAGTTCAGTTCAGACACTATCATTTCACTTCCTCTGAGAAACTTTGCCTAACCTGTAACCACTTCTCACTACATTGGCAGTTAGGAACCTAATCCATATACACCCCCTTCGCTAAGCCTGCCAAGGAAGATTCTGTTCTGTTGTCATGGTTAGACTGCCGGAACCAATTTTTCATTGATCCACCCTGGACCATTCACTCACCTCCATTCTCCCTCCTGATGGCTCTCTCTCTCTCTCTCTCTCTCTCTCTCTCTCTCTCTCTCTCTCTCTCTCTCTCTCTCTCTCTGCACATGGATTTTCACAGTGTCTCCACCAACCCTTCTAAACTATGAATCACAGCACACCATGCTGAAAATCACCAGTGTGATTTTCTAAGCCTTCAGACTTAGAAAAAAGCCCTTACCTTGGCCTATAAAAGTCAGTAGAATCTGGCTCTTTCTTACCTCATGGTCATATTTATCATTTTCTCCTTCTACATTCTAGTTGGTGACTTTCTCTTTGTTATACAAAGTGACAAGCTCATTTCTGCCTTGGGAGCTTTGTGCATCCTTCAGACCCCATACATCACTGAGGCTTGAACTCAGATACCCACTCCATTGAGGCTTTCCCGACCTAACAGTTCCTCCCTCAGCAGCTATCACTCTCTTCAATAGTGCCTGCCTCATTTTCCCCACAGCACCTGTGGTTACCGGAAGTGCCGTTGTTTGTTTCTTCATTATTTCCCATCTTGCCATGAGGCAGCCAATCCCATGAGTCCGGGAGCCTTGGCTCCTTTGCACCTCTCTCTCCAGTCAGCCCCTTGACAGTTCCTGGCACCAAGCAGCTACCCAAGAAATATCTGGGGATTGAGAACATACAGTAATCTCTCATTTATTTGAGATTTTTATGTCCTTATGCTTGCTCATATCTGGAGATACTGATGACAATCTGTCACTTCTGTGACATAAGCATCCTCATGGCAGAGATCACTCAATGCCTTGAAATTTCCTTGTGCCTAGTCCAATAACATGACCATTAAAAGAATCAGTGAATGAGTAAATAAATGTTGCTTCATGTGCCATTCAAATATTTTTAAAACGCAGAATGCCTCAATTTTAAGATGATTCTGTAGTCATTCACATACAATTTCATGAGAAAAAAAAAACTTAACCTAGAATTATTTGGAGAATACATGAAGTGTTTATTTTTAAGAAAGGATATTATCCCCATTATAGAAAGCAATGTTATAGAAACAATGCAAAATTAAGCCGCACTCAAGAGGCTAGTACAGAAGTGTCTACTGCGAGCACACAATGAGAAGGGAATGTGTCAGAATAGCCACATCCATCCTCCACAGCACAGTAGACTGTGACAATGGTGCAAATTGACGCTTTGCCTTTTTAGGTAATGAGCCCAATCGTCAGATGGCTAATAGTGTAATATTAGTGCTGGGACATTCATCTGCATTCAGTGTGGCTTTGCACTGCTAGAATAATTGACAGAATGTCTCTTTGTTTTCGTCACACAATTTTGGTCCTCAGAATGTTTATGCCCCTCATCTGTCATGAGAAGCACTCCAGAATCACTATCGGAGATGCCTTTGTAACACACTGTATCTGGGAATTGGTGAGGTTGCTCCCAAACAGAGAAAAGAGAGCCTTTAAAGTACAACTGTGATCTGTTGGCTTGTTTCAAAGCATGCTTTATTATGTTCTGTTGATTCAAATTTTAAAGAAAAATAACTTCTTTGGCAAGATTTGACCTGTAATATGTCTGTTTTAATATACACTGGTGCAAAGATCCACACGTTTTCAAATACAGTTGATATATTCATGGAGTAGAGTATGCTGTGTATATTCTAGCCACACTCAGCTTCAGGATAGTAATCCATTGAGTCAGCTCCTTCTCACATTAATTTGTCTCTGTGTTTTGTGTTGCCTGGCCTCCAGCAATAAAGCATGGCTATCAATTTTCACACAGCATCCACTTCCTCCACCAGTCCCAAATAAGGCTTTATTCAGGTCTAAAGTTTCCCTAAGCTTTTGAAAAACCCAACCTCAACCCCTTCCCTTTATGGGGAAAGAACCATGCCAGACTTCCATGAGAACTTCTGTACTCTCTTATATACTAGACATGTTGTACTTTTTCTATCCCTTAGACACAGGGAAATTATCTAATCACTTATTTGCAACATATAATTTGCTCCTTTCCAGGTAAGAACCCCATGGATAAATCTATAATATTTTTTAAGGGGTGTAGGTTTTCTTGTCCTTTGATGCTAGAGCACCTGAAGGTCAGATACTCAAAGGATTTTCATTTTATAAAAGCTTTTTGTGTATCGAGGCCCATATTGTATCTTCTTAATATCTCTCATCCTGAATTGAAAATGTACCCGGTCAAACTCACTGCTATCATGTCCTTTTTCCCTCCTTCATCTGCCTTTTACCATGGCTTTTGGAGTTACTCAGCAGCAGTCTGCAAATACCATCCTCCTTTCTTTTGCAGCCGTCCATCCCATAATTCTCTTGAGCCTGACTCAGTCCTCTGCCATGCCACCAGGCAGCAGCCACCAGACAGCACCCACTGAGCATCTTCCCATCCTCAACATAACTGACTTCAGTAGATCTGATCTGAGGACAGACAGCCTGTCGACATTCTGCTCTCTGGCTCTAGTTCCCAGTGCTCTGCTCCTTCGCCCACTCACGTCCTCAGTTAAATCTTGGAGCTCCTAAAACTCAAATTCAAAACTTTCTGGTAGCTAGTGCATGTCATAATCATGGAACTCTTGACCATAGTGCAGTTTCTTATACTCACTATCTGTTGCCTTTATACTTCATATTTACCCATAACAAAAACCCAAGTTCAAGTTTCCCTTTACATCTAAATCCAGGTTGTTCACCATTTCTTGTAGTGATAGATCTTCAATTATTTTTTTACTGATTGGTACCGTCTTAGTAAGTGTTCTATTGCTGTGAAGAGCCACCATGACCACAGCAACTCTTGTAAAGGAAAACATTGGGGCTGGCTCACAGGTTTAGAGGTTTGTTTAGTCCATAATCATCAAGGTGGGAAGCATGGTGGCATGCAGGCAGACATGGTGCTAGAGAAGTAGCTATGAGTTCTGCATCTGGATCAGCAGACAGCAGGAAGAGAGAGTGACACTGAGCCTGGCTAAAGCTTCTGAAACCTCAAAGCCCACCCCCAGTGATATACTTTCTCCAACAAGGCCACACCTACTCCACCAAGGCCACACCCCCAATAATGCCACTCCCTGTGAGTCTGAGGGCCATTTTCTTCAAATCACCACATTCTACTCCCCGGCCTACATAGGCTTGTAGCCATATCATAATGCAAAATGCATTTAGTCCAACTTCAAAAGTACCATAGTCCATAACCATTTCAACCCTGTTTAAAAGTCCAAAATCTCTCTAGAGACTGATGGCAGTTTCCTAACTGTAACTCCTGTAAAATCAAATTTTAAAAGCAGATCACTTACTTCCAACATACAATGGTACAGAATATACATTGCCATCCTAAAAGGGAGGAAAGGGAGCATAATGAGGAAATATTAGACTAAAACAAGACAAAAATCCAGCTGGGCAAACTCAAAACTCCACATCTGTCTCTGATGACAAAATGTTCTTCAGAACTCCAATTCCTTTTAGCTTTGTTGACTGCAACACACTTTCTCTTTGGCTGGTTCCACTTCCTGTTATCAGCTTTCCTTGGCTGGTATACCATAGCTGTGGCATCTCCAACATCTTGGGGTCTCCAAGGCAATCTAGGCTTTGACTTCACAGCTTCACACAATGGCCTCTCTGGGCTTCCATGCAGGAATACTCCTGACACATGCCTGGCCTCAGATACTTTCCTTAGTTATGGAGGATGATTCCATAACCCCTTTCTTGTATGCTTGACTCTAAAGCCAGAGCCACTTGGCTGAAGCTTTCAAGTTCTGCTGCTTGCTGGGGCTGGAATATACCCCCACCTTGCTCAAATATATTTTCACTAACTTTCTGTTTTCAATGATTTCCTTTACTGCCTAAGTTTGGCTATCCTAGAGCTCACTGTATAGAGTTCATGCTGGCCTTGAACTTAGAGATCTGCCAGCCTCTGCCTTCCAAGTGCTAGGATTAAAGGTGTGTACCACTATGCCCGGCCCTAAGCTTTCATTTATTTCCTTTTTACAAATTGGAAGCTTACCTGGGTAGGTTCTTGCTCTGAAGTCACCACTCCCTTTATTCCACTTAGCATCAGGCTTTTCTTTACTCTGTTTACACTTCCTGCTGCTATTTTCTCCTCAAACTGTACATCTTATATTTTTCCTTGCTCAGCTTGCTCCTTTTCATTACAGATCTGCACAAGACTGGCCACTAATAACCACACAACACAGTCAACACTTGGCTATTTAGAAATCTCCTCTGCAAACACAATTAAATCCAAAACTCTTTAGCCTCAGGCAGACTTTTTGGGCAAGGGCAGAAAGCAGCCTCATTCTTCATCAATATATCACATCATGAATAGTCCCTAGACCACAGGCTAATACAACACATACTAACATCCTTCTCCTCTGAAACATCTTGAGTCATGCCCCCACTGTTCAAATCAGCACCAATGTTTTCCATTCTCCTACTAGTTGGCCCATTAAGCCCCACTTAAAATGTCCAATAGTTTTTCTAGTCCATTGTCCCAAAGTGTCCCCTATTCCTCCACACAAAAACATAGTCCAACCTATCACAGCAAAACCCTACTCCCAGTACCAACATCTGTCTTAGTCAGTGTTCTATTACCGTGAAGATACATCTTGACCACAGCAAATCTTACAAAGGAGAACATTTAATTAGGGCTGGCTTCAGATTCAGAGGACTACTCTATCATTGTCATAGCAGGAAGCATGGTGACATGCATACAGACATGATGCTGGAGAACTAGCTGAAAGTTCTACATCTGAATTGACAGGCAGCAGAAAGAGAGAGTGACACTGGGCCTGGCTTAAGCTTCTAAAACCTCAAAGCCCCACCCCCCAGTAACACACTTCCTCCAACAAGGCCAACACACCTCCAATAATGCCACTTCTTGAGTCTATGGGGGGCCATTTTCATTCAAACCACCACAGGTACCAAATACCTTCAACTGAATTAAATCACTAACTTTTCTGACTTCACTATAAGATGTAGTTAAAAGCAAAATGTTTCTATTTTAAGAGAAAAATAAGATTCTATATAACTACATAGCAAACTACCCCCAAAGTGGCAAGTAGCAACTTCTGTTGAGCAGGGATCCTAGTGTAGCATGACTGAGTCTTCCATCCTAAGGTCTCTTCCAGGGCCATAGTCATCTCAGGACTCAGCTAGGAAGGGTGTACTTCCTAGCTCACACATGTGCTTATAGGCAGAGTTTAGCTCTTGAGGGGTGGAAGTTGGACCTGGCCTTCCTTAGTTCCTTTGTATAGGCCCTTTTATAGGGCATCTCACAAAATTCAGCCAGCTTCAACAGGGTGAGCTGAAGGGAGTGCAGGCAAGATGGAAGTCACAGTCACCTTTAGTACGATCACGAAAGTGGCATCCTATCTTTCTGCCATATTCACTCCATTAGGAGTCAGTCACTAGAAAATGATCTTATCAGTCATGAGACACTAATAAAAAATGTTGTGTTTATGGGCTTGTTGATTTATATGTATCAGATCGAATCAGTGAGCTTCAGACTACAAAGTCAATACAAGCAAATCTACTGTTGAATTTCTGGGTTGTGATGTCATATTATGCCACATCACTGTCCACACAAGCAGGAGCTATGTGTCTCCTTTCTGAATATTCTTCATAAATATGACTTCTACATCACCAAATGTTAACATGATGGTCTTAGGAAATAAAAGGTGACTTTTATTGTTGTTGATGCTAGGTTTTTCATTGTAACCCCAGTTATAGGCAAGAGAACTGGATCATTATCATTATAAAGTGTGTCTTGGGAAGGCAGATTTTTAAGACATCTCCCATCCCCTCTGTCCTAAGTCTGAACATTTTTGTGTTTACATCGCTTTTTCCTGTCTCTGCTAGAGAAGTATGGTCAAATTCTATTAGGACATAGGCATGTTAGAAAAGAAAAAACATTTTTGGAAAAATAACAAAGCTAAAAAGTCGAATGACATCCTTTAAGTCTAGGCTTCATCAGAGCGAATAAACCAAAGGGACAGTTGACAAGAAAATCAACAACAAAACCCCAGCTATGAGCCGCAATGGAGTTAGCTGAGGGTCAGAGCTTAAACACCTGTAAGGACAAGATAACACAGACTGGTGGTACCTGTGGTGAGAAGACAAGATAAAGCATTGAGGGACAGATTTGGCTATGGCTTTCGCTTTGCTACTCCTGTATCATATAGGAGGAAAAAAATGAGACTTCTAGTGATGAGCTCAGCGATTTACTTGAGAGTTGGAAGAGAGTATTATTACAGATGTGGCATTGTCTCAATTTAGCTTCGCCAAGTCCCCACTCTTAAAGGTGAGTTCTTTCAAGGACTTTAAAACGCAAATGTGCCGGGCAGTGGTGGCACACGCCGTGAATCCCAGCACTTGGGAAGCAGAGCCAGGTGGATCTCTGTGAGCTCGACGCCCGCCTGTTCTACAGAGTGAGATCCAGGACCAGCACCAAAACTACACAGAGAAACCCTTTTAAAAAACAAAAAACAAAAAACAAAACAAAAAAACCATGCGAATGTTTCTTAGTTGGAATCTTGATGGCTAAGGCAGACACGTATCAGCTTTAGGGGAAAAGCATTCAAGCAATGTAATTCCTTTAAAAGTCTAGAAAGGAAGGTTCAGTCTTATTCCCCTGTCACTTAGAAAAATGACAGGAACTTGTTCCCATCTCTTCTCCTGTTTTTTCCAGAATAACAATGGGAAAACACAGGCCGCAGGCACAGATGCTCCCGTGGTGCCTTTTGACAGGGTAGCTCTTCCTCCTCTCATCCCATCACTCATCCTGTGTGTGGGTCTCACTGTTTTTACTTCTGTGTCCCCCTCCCCCTCCCCCTCCCCTCCTGTTGGTGTCCTGAACTCTGTGACACCCATCATTGGCCTGAGCATCAACTGAAGACATGGTGGAAGAGAAGCTCTCCTACAGGCACATACGCCACGTTCGTGTGGGGGTCCCATCCTAAAGAAAATGCAGACGTCGATTTGGTCTGGGTTCATAGAGTATTCTACTTTCTGTAGTGTCTCGTCACTGGTGTGGCAGGGTCTATGTGAGATCTATGTAGTCTTAGAAATGATTTAATTGTTCCAGAACAAACAAGTATGCTCCCTTATAAAGGATTGGCAAACTTTTTTCTTGTAAAGAGTCACCCCACACTTTGCTGGCCATATATCTTCCCTTGCAACTATTCAACTCTGTTACCGAGTGAAAGCAGCCACAGAAAATTCAGAAATGAATGTGAGTGTGTTTCAATAAAACTTTAATGACAAGAATAGGCAATAAGCCACGTTTGACCCGTGAAACGTAGTTTACTGACACCTAGCTGACATTAGCAATAAATCTCCAACTAGAGAGTTTTTATTTCAAACAGTCTGTTAGTCAGGAAAGAAATTCAGATCAGAAATAGTGCCCTACTATGTCAGACTAATGTAAGACCCCAGGATAACCCAACAGCCTCCTGGCATCACCCCAAAAAATTCTATGTGATAAAGATATTTTGTAGTGACTGAGAAGGATGACATTGGCTATACATCTATCTGTTAGAGAAGATGTCACTTTTGGGGGGGCCATCTTTGTGGAAACTTCAGGGCTTCACACATATCAGTCAATACATAGTTGTTTATTAAGTCCCTCTATGAGATCTGACCTTGGCTACTCCTTCACAGTGCCCTCACACAGCTCTAACTCTTACACACAGGGGGGAGAAAGAACCCAAAGTCTCCAACCTTGGCATTTGCTAGCTTCTTATGCCTCCTCTCTCTCACACAGATATTGTGCAGAATTTTGGGTTTGTACTCTGCTCTTCCTGCCCATAACTATTGCTTGGCACCTTTATCTGCTCCCTAGAGTTTCTACTATCTCCTGCACATGAGTGACCAACAAACCTCTGCTTCTGAGTGTATAGATCTATCTCCCCAGGAAACCCACATAAGGTATCAAACTAACATGTCCAAAGAGAGCCTATGTTGAAAGAAAAGTGGCCTGCACCTCAGAGTTTAATTTAGCATTATTCATTGTGGAAATAGTGGAGAGAGCCTCTACACACCAGATACTTTCTTTAACACAGGCTTATGATAAAGAGCAACACAAACATAGCCTATATCTCCTGGCTTCACAAAGCATGTATTCCGATAAGAAGATAGATATAGATATAGAATAGATATAGATACCTGTTTTCAATGACATCACTTCATTATATATCATGAATAATATATGTAACATGTTACACATATCACTAATGTTTTCATTATTTTACAAATATGATAATATATTTTAATGTGTTATGTAGTAATATTACACATATAGTCATGCATTATATACGTTGACTTTATTATAAAGAAAGTTCAATAAATAGACACAGAACACTGGGAATACATAAGGAAAGAACAGCTGGCTTGCTGTAATACTGTAAAAATCAGGCTTTTTTTCAGGAAAAGGGGTTGGTGCCACTGAAGAATGGGGAAGGAAGAAAGAATAATATCCTTGAAGATCAAAAACTTGAGTAATGTGATGTCTATAAATTTTGAAGTAACAACAAACTGCTGAGCTCCTTCTCCTTACTCCCGAGCCCGGCTACTGTGTAAGCTGGGAGATGAGCTGTTGCCAGTGAAACAAATCCCAAATGTCAGTGGTTTAACTCTTGACTCTGACCGTGCATCCACAGAACGTCCGTCGTCACAGTCCTTCCTCCGGCAGTTAGGAACCTGGGTCGCTTCTGTCGTGTGTCTCATCTTGCTACTATATAACAACCTCCATGAAGCATGAGAGTCAGGGGCCTGGAAGGCCACACAGGATATTCTGTGGGACGTCAGGCCTAGAAGTGGACTACTCACTTTAGACCACATTAGATTTCCCGGGGGGTCAAGTTCATGGCATTCACTAAACTGCAAGATAGAACAAGAAGGACAAACTCACTTTGCAAGAAGTGATGACAGAATTCTTTAGATTCAACCCATCCTGTGCCCAAACACCATTTCTTCTCTGCCCCTCAGCCTCCATCCTTCTTCACGTGAGTTACTTCAGTTCAGTTCCCAGGACATATTTCTTTAAGATACATCATAACAGCCTTTTTCTGAGCAAGATCAGCCGTTTGACCTCTCCATGGTGCCATTGTATCCTATTGACTAGTTTTTCTTGGTAGCTGGAGATTAACATCTTTGCTGTGCTGTCTTCATTATCTAAGTGTGGAGCACCCAGTACTGGACTATAATAATGCTCACTTCATGTTTACTGGACTGAATGAAGCCACACAATAGAGCCGGTTAGAGATCCATCTTGAATGGGGCAGGGAAGTGTTTTTAAAGATATTTCCTGACACAGAGCCTTTTCTTCCCAAGGCTTTACAAAGGGGTAGGGCAGCTCCTTTGTGCATAAATCGTTGTAACAGTGGCGGCCTTGATTGTCCTAGAGAGTTCCTGCCTAATGCTTCTCAGCTTCTGTTTGCAAGTGAAAGTCAATAACTAGTAGGTTCTTTAGGAACAGGTTGGGAGATGCAATGTTTCCCTAAAACTTTTTTCTCCTTGAGATGGCAAATCCTACCATTTATAGAGTGCAAAGTAGCTACAGGGGTTGGGGTCAATAGATATTCAAACAGATATTCAACAGTTAGGTATGAGAGCAGGATAGTCAAAAACTCACCTGTTTTTTTTTTCCAAAGTTTTCATGCAGTTTTAAAAAGCAATATGGCTGCTACATTCTTCCAAAAGAACTAAGAGAGGGGATTTTTCAAAATCTTACTTTAAATGAATTTATTTTGGAGCAGTTTACAACATAGACCAGAGAGCTGAAATCTTGTTGTGCTAACAAACCCTTCCCCTGATGTTTGTAGAGAAACAGAGAAGAAGTTAAGTGAGTAAACAAGTCCTCATCTAATGCTATTCCTCAGTAGCTGTCTACCTCCAACTTTGAGCGGTTCACCTCCCTTAGCTAAAGAGTAGTGGGTGCCTTGGAGTTACACTGTAGTCACTGGTGAGAACGAAAGGAAT
Source organism: Peromyscus eremicus (assembly GCF_949786415.1). Classification (NCBI taxonomy): domain Eukaryota; kingdom Metazoa; phylum Chordata; class Mammalia; order Rodentia; family Cricetidae; genus Peromyscus; species Peromyscus eremicus. The sequence continues at coordinate 36,358,174 of NC_081434.1, read as the reverse complement.
TCTTTATCTGAGCGTTTTTTCTCTTCCTTGTATCTATTTTCAAGGAACAATCACAATTTAGAGCTGGAAGGGACTTTAAATATCCAGGATGCCTTCTAACCTACATCCTTTCTTGAGTAAGCAGAGGAATTCCAGATGAATTGTTCCTTAGTAATGAAACTAGAACTAAATCCCGGCCACTGGCACTTGGGACAGTTATCTCTTGAGTGAATACTGTGCCATTTCATAGGCCCAGGGCTGCGGGGGATGAGTGTGTGTGTGTGAGAAACAGAAAGGAGACAGGACAGGAGAGAACCAGAAGATGAAAGCCAGAACATGAGTGTCTCTAAAATCAGGCTTCATTTTAGGATTCGGACTTAAAAGGCAGCTTTTGAGACCTCCATGGACCTCTCAACCCTGTGCTTGAAGCTGGACAGGAAAGACTATTGGCAAGGATCCAAAAGACCTGAAAAGGCAGGAAAGAGACGGTCTGGAGAAAGAATGAAGGCTTGTGTAGGTCAGGTCAACCATCCAGCAGCCTCCGGGGCCTTGCTTCTCCTTAGAGGCAGCCGTCGAGATGACATCACTGACAGCAGACTTCACCGCATCCAGAAAAAAGGAAGCATAACAGAATAAAGAGAAATAAGTAACTAATCTTATTCATTTCTTCCGCGATCTGGGCAGAGAAGAAAGGAAAATGGGCAAGATGGAAGGAAATTCTCCAGAAGCTTGTGGGACACATCTTTACAGCATTAAACTCCATGGAGATGACATTTTGATAGGATTAAGCCAGAGAGCAGCATGCTGTAATGGTTGGGAATGTGGCCAGATTCCGAATTTGATGCTTGGCTGTGCTCTGCCTAATTGTGCAACCATGAACAAGTTTCTAAACTTTTCCCTGCCTGGTTCCTCACCTTTAAGTGAAAGTAATGATTTTCTTACCCTGTAGGCTTGTTGTGCCCATTAAGTGACTCCATGGTGTAAATTAGGCACTTAAAATGGAGCCTAGGTTAGTGTATATGCTCGATTGGGGCCTATTAAATGCATTTTCTAAAAGAAGGTTGAAAGTGAACCACGAAATTTGTAATATTCCTTCAGTGCATTAATGATACTTGAAAATTACTACTCTGGGCATAAACAATAAACAAAACAGTCCATATTATTTATTCATAAAATAGATACTTGGGACCTGCCTGCCTCATGCCAGGTGCTGTTCTGACTTTTGAGCATTTGGTATGAAACAAGGCTTACAAGGTCATTCATTATCCTCGGGCAGACTGTATTCTGCCGATAGAAGGCAATAAACATATAGAATATGGGGTATTGACAGATAACACTGTGGGCAAATACTAGCAAGGGAATGGACAGAGAATGATGGGAATATACGAATGCTAATGTAGGCAGATAAACTGAGACTCCGCTAAAGCCGTTTAACTGGGGGGTCTTAATCACCTCTCTGTATCATCTAAACATCGTCTACTTCAAAGCAAGCGGAGGCTGCAAGCTGAGAGGAGTACGTTAAATAATCCGTTTCCAGTGTCTTAGGGAACTTGCAACTTTTCAAGGGCTCAAAAATGAACTCTCTTGGGCTTCTGTCAAACCCAGTTTAATTCCAGTTTAGCCACCTACCACTTACGTTGCCTTTAGGCAAGTTACCAAAATTCTCAGCTCCTCAAAGTCCTTACTTGTTAGAGGAAGGTAAGAGCAGAAACTGCTGTATCATGTTTAGGTTGAGTTACGAATATAACAGTACAAATGAAGGTCCTGGCATTTAGACCCAGTTAATATTATGCCCACCTACTTGTGTTCAATACATCCTCAAATACAAAGATCCGTAGATTTTTGGCGACAGTCTTCCATAGGACAGAAAGTAACCCAGAAGAGATACATTTGCAGACATCAGAGTAGCTGACTGTCACATCACTGCGGTGGCATCTCACAGAAAGCTTACCACCACTCTCCACTAGTAGACCTTGCATAATTTGATTACTCATTATCTAGAAAGAAAGGGAAGAAAAATGCTCATCATCATCTGCTAACTTAACCATGTTGGAATACATTTGGGGTGATTACTTCACCCGTCAGAGCTAGAGGAGACAGTGTTTAAAGCTATAACTGGAGCCTCCCTGTATGAGAGACTAAATGAACCATCGTAATGCTGAGAAAACTGCATGTCTCTACATGGTAGAGATAATGCAACTTACCCCAACATGGTGGAGCCAAGAGAGGACATAGAAGAGCTTCAAAAGCAAAGGTTGAATGTGTGTGGCGTGGAAGGAAGCGGAAGAAGACGAAGAGAGTGAGTCATCAAACCTTGACACTGTCGCTCCTGAAAATAGATCATGGCATTTTGATGCCATAGAAACGCACAAGGATGTGAATGTACTCAAAATTTATAGAATAACACACCTACCAGTGTGCATAAGCCATTGTCAAGCCACACTGTTGCCTAATTCCATGCATTTATTAGACACTTGGATACAGTTTGACGATAGTCTTGTTCTTCATCTATTAACATTCAAGTGAAATGATTATTCTGTAGATCTGCAGCAGCATTGAGCATGTACAGAAGTCCTAGATACATTGTAAGTGGGGAAAAAAAAAGGATGAATTTATACAGTGATTGCAGCAAAGGGCAGAGCATGGACTGAGCTATGATGGGAGCCAAATCGCAAGCTTTGGATACTGCCTGGGGGGATGGGAGGAGGCTTCTTCTCTTCAGGCTTAGGAGAGGGTTTCTGGAGGAGGAAGCAGATGATTCAAGTAGCTATTCCTGTGTACCTTGAAAGCTTCGTTGTGAGATTTTTAAAACGGCTCACAGTGCTCCAAAGCAAAAAAAAAAAAAAAAAGACCAAAGCATTTGTTTAGCTGGCTTAGGCAGATAGGCATGCTATTTTTTCTTCTTTGTAATAACCATCCTCTAACATATAGCTGGCACCACCAATCCTGCCACGAATTTCATTCATCACATCGCCCTTCGAGGTATTACAAGTCAAACATGCTGGTCTCATTAAGAAAGCACCTGCAAGTCAGCTATGGCATAGTTAATATCTTTCCACCCCAAGCTAGACATCGTCTCATGGCATGTTATTTATTTGTGTTAGAGATAGTGGTGATCAATGGGATGTTTAGATTTCAAGACTGGAAGTCCTCCCATCCATCTTCTGCCTTTGGATTCTGTTCTGATGGTTGATCTCCTGCAGACCCATATAATAAATAGTCTACTTGGAAATCTACTTGTCCTAAGATGTTCCCAAGCATGCCCACAAGACACTGCAAAGTAAACTATTGCATTAATAGCAAATATTTAAAGAGGTATTCTCTATATTCCAGTCATATTCCTAAGCACCATCGGGTTAATTCTCAATTAACTCATTTAGATCTTCAGGTAAAGAACAAGACCAAAAAGAGTTCAGTCATTTGCCTAAAGTCACACAGTTGGTAAGTGGCAGAGTCAGAATTCGAGCCATTCTACCTGGTCCAGAGTCTATACTCTTGCCTGCTTTCCCTCATAGCCTCTGTTATCACAGTAGCAGGCCTCTGTGCTCTGTAGAACCAAGCACATTTCTGTGCCCTGTGGAACCAAATGTTATATCTCTTTGTTCTGTGGAACCAAATGTTCTAGCTCTGTGTTCTGTGGACCCTGATGTCATGTCTCTGTGTTCTGTGGACCCTGATGCCATGTCTCTGTGTTCTGTGGACCCTGATGTCATGTCTCTGTGTTCTGTGGACCCTGATGCCATGTCTCTGTGTTCTGTGGACCCTGATGTTATGTCTCTGTGTTCTGTGGACCCTGACGCTATGTCTCTGTGTTCTGTGGACCCTGATGTTATGTCTCTGTGTTCTGTGGACCCTAATGACATGTCCCTGTGCTCTGTGGACCCTGATGTCATGTCTCTGTGTTCTGTGGACCCTGATGCCATGTCTCTGTGCTCTGTGAACCCCATTGTCCTGTCTCTGTGTTCTGTGGACCCTAATGACATGTCTCTGTGCTCTGTGGACCCTAATGACATGTCTCTGTGTTCTGTGGACCTGGCCATCGTGTCCCTGTGCTCTGGGATCATTTCCAAGTTCATTTGCCATTAGGAAAGGGCCACTAGCCATTTTTATTATCTCCGTCTTTCATTATCTTCATTTTCTACTGACCTCACTTTCAATGATCAGGAATGCCACTTTTTGTTTCTTTTTTTAAAGCTCACAGATCCCTGATGCTCTTAGATGAACAGACTAACAAGAAGCTCTAGCATCCTTTCATGTCTTTCAGAGAAAATCATTTTAGCCTTACTTCTTGTTCTCAGAATCCATGATGGAATAAATGCCCAATAGATACACTTTAAGTAATTTTTAGGGTTACAATTTATGAATCGTGAAAGTTCTGACAGGTTAAAAGCCTTACCTTAAATGCATGCTCAATTCTAACCCTTGAATCTCTCTTCTCTTAGAAACCACTACTTGTAGCAAAGGCTTGTGTTTTCTGATTTTCTAAATACTAGGAAGTAAATGTATTACAGAAACTTTGGAATGTGAAATTTTCTCCACAAGTGTATAAAAGATGATTACAGGAAATGCAGAAAAGATTGATCGCCTTGCCTGTCGCCTCTGGGACTCAATTACACCATCATCTGTCAGCATTTCCTGGCATCCACTTGGACAGAACACTTTCTCTTAGCCTTACATGATGTAGTCACAAAGTAACAATTCACCATATAACCAGGACATTAGCATCCAGGGCTCAGATCCAGGGACAAGAGCCAGTGCATCTACAAATACAGAGCCTGCAATACCCATCAGACAGCCGCTGATCCGTCCACCCATTCAATCATACCATGATTCCCGTTGGCCCCGTATGAGGTTCTGAGATAAAAATGGAAAAACAGATAAAGCTTGGTCTGTGCTTCAAGTAGTTGTACCCTACATTTAGACAGAGATGGGTGTATCCAGAGCTAAAATATTATGTGAAAAAATGCTGTGAGAGGAGAACACTAAATGCATGGGATCAGGGAAGGATTTCTGGATGGATAGATGGATGATGCTTCAAGTCAATCTCAAAGAATGAATGGGGTTTTTAGGACACTGAATGAGCCACTCTGGGAGAACATGCTGCCTGTTAGGAGTGGGCAGGAAGAAGAAAGGGAAGGCTGGCTTTGTATTCTCTTCTTGTGTTCTTACCTTGGGGTGTGTGTGTGTGTGTGTGTGTGTGTGTGTGTGTGTGTGTGTGTGTCCGTCCCACTCCACATATTAGCCCCAAGAGAAACTATACAAGGAACACTCAGATTTTCCCATCTCAATCAAATCTTTCATTCTCTAAAACATATTGAAACTCTGGCTCTTAATTTTTATTTTTTAATGTTTTTTTAATGTCTACCAAAGAAAATTATTTATTCCTGAAGTTAGGAACCTTTCAGCCTTTCACTTTTAGACAGTGCCTAGAAATTTGTTACATATCTATTCTCTGCCTTAGCATTCTCCCTGAATTAAATAAGTTACAGATTTTAAAATGGTTTTGGTAGCCAACTCTCTGGAAGTGGCTCCATTAGTAGAGCTGAAGATTCTCACTCACTCCATTGTCTGAAGAAATTAAATATTCTGAGATAACAAAACAAAAACTGAGGCCCAAACTTTCCCCAACAACTGAGCTTTCACCTCTCGACCACTGTTCTCACTCCAGGGAGAGGAAGATTTCCTAGACCATCCTTGAAGTATAAGTATCCAAAAGTTCCTCAGGTTGTTTGATGTCTGCATGTATGCATGTGTGGGTACATTCATGTTGATTTAGTTTTGTTTTTCTGAGGAGGTTGCTTGCTCTGTTTGCTTTTGCAGGGCTGAGACATGAGACTAGGGCCTCGGACACACTAGTCGAGTAGTTTATCTTGGAGCTGCATCTCTAGCCTTTGGGTTTTTTTGGTTTGTTTTGGTTTGTTTCGGAGGACAGATTCATGCTACATATCCCAGGCTATCTTGGAATACAAGGTCCTCCTGCTTTTGTCCCCCAAGTGGTGGGATGGCAGACATCTGCCACCATCCCTGGCATAAAGGAGATTCTTGGGAACCCCAACCCGGGCTTCACAATGGGCGTAAAGCATTGAGCATGGAGCAACATTTTTCCATATGTTCTGGATCTTCAGAACCTCCCAGTATGGTTCTGTCTTGGATGCCTTACAGTGCCCTAGAACACTGACTGGCTGTGGACACCTGCCCTATTCTGCCTCTCTTGTTATGGTTTATTGTGGTGCTATCTCTTGTCACCGAAGCTTAAAATCAAGCCACCAGGTCGCATCCAAGGGTGGTGCCGAAACCACTACTAATTATATCCAAGAGCTCCTTCAGAGCTACAGGTACCCAATGTGTTGAAGGTACCAATAGCCATTCTCCTGGGGTGGTGCCCAGTGTCTTCCTACCAAGGGCACCTTGACCAATGCCAACTGGATGTTCTGCCAATGCCACTGAAGCCTGCCAAGACTGGTATCATTGCCAACTGCCAATGCCCAGAGTTGAGGGCACCAATATCTGCAGTAGGGCACCATCTCTGCTTGCTGATTAAGTTCCTGAAGCCAATTGTGCTGACTCCTTTTGTTCCCAGTGTCCTCCCTCACCCCTTCCAAAAGCACACTGATGATGTAGGCCTCTTTATCTTAAGTCCTGGCCTGTGGGATAAGGACCAGGGCTCAGTGAGAGCGCCAGAACCTGAAATGCATTCAGAAGTACCAGCCCATCAGATAAGTAGCTTTTGTTCCTTGAATCGAATGCATCTGCTTTAGCTTCCGTTTCTGAACAGAGATTTGTGATGTTCCTGGATACCTCATTTGACACAGACCTCTTCAAGAGCAAGCCTGCCAGTCATCCATACATTCCTACACACAATAGGTAAACACGGTTTTGTTCAAGGTGAGAGCTGCGGCCCACAGCTCTCGTCAGCTAACGGCGACAGGCTCCAGGTCCATGTGAGGAAACAAAGATTTTATTCTGTGTTTCAGGAGATCATGCTGACCTACCTGAAAAGTCTCTCCAGACTCTAACCATTTACAACAACCGTTTTTCTGGTTTCTGTTCAAGATGGTATCCTCTTTCCTCTGGATGACTTCCACTGCCTCTGAAATGGCCTTTCTACTCACTATTCTCCACACAGGAGCTAAAATGATTCCTTTGAAACATAGACCAGAGCGTGTCAGACCTCTGCTCACATGCATGCACTGGCCTTCTGCTTCCCTTGCCAGGCTTCCTAGACACTAGACTACCAGTTACCTCTCTGACCTGAATCCCATTCATCTGCAGCTACACACTGAACCCACACATTGGTCTTGTTGTTTTTTGAAAGCTCATTGGACTTATCCTTTCCTGGGGGCCTTTGTGTTAGCTGCTCTCTACCTGAGTCTTCCTCCCACTGTCTTCGAACTCCTCAGATTTCCTGAATGAAACCTCCCCTGACAACCCCTCTACTGCTGCTCCTCCCCCTCCACACACACCCCAGAGTTCCAAGTCCCATGTTGTACTTCCACTTTCAAACATAGCACCCAGTGTGTTTTGCCTCTAACCATCAGCTGTCTCCCACGCTTAGAATGGAAAGACAAGGACTGGCGATATTGGGCATTTTGTTCACTGAGGCCTCCAAAGGAGTTCCTTGGGTACAGTAGGCACAGTTAGTTTTTGAAGAGTAAAAACATCAATGGATAGATGGATGGAGGGTAGGTGTGAGGTTTGTAAGTCCTTAAGTGAACGTGAGCATGCTTAGTTTTGACTACCCTACATTACAAATCATATCCTCTGTGCTGCTCTTCTTGGGCATAATGTAAATTATTCATTTGTATACTACTAACTTTGGCTTTATGGTACAGTTCACTGTTTGAAGTACTTCAGTGAATAAAGTTATGTACATGCCTGAAGGCTCTGAGAAAGGACATGGTTTTTAAATATCAAATAAATAGAACTGACATTCAAAGTATTCATTATCTCCAAAAACTGAGGTTTGAGGATTTTTTTTCCCACCTAGACTAAAAACATGCAAAAGATTTTTCTGATTGATAGTAGCATTTAAAGTTTCTGTCTTAAGAGGAAAGCAGTGAGCTATATTCACAACTAGATAGCTACATGAATGTCAAAAAACATGTACTGGTAGGAGAAAGAGATCACATGTCTTTTTCTAAATATAATTCACATCACTGGTGGAGCTGGCAAAGTGTGAATGATGACAAGTATTGTTCAGCACCTTATTCCAGCTGCAATGAGTCCTCTGTTTCTCTTTCATCTATGCCCTTGCTTCAGAAAAGAGCCTTGAACCAAGGAAATAAATCAAAACAAGTAGAGATATTTAACGCGGGGCTCTAGGGTCAACATGATCTCTTAGGGTTTGTAAAAGAAAAGGTGGTAGAAAAAGCATTTCATTTTATTGAATTTTTAAAAAACAAACTTTTAACCCAAAGCTTCAGGGAACGGTACAATACAGCCATTCAGCAAAATCACCCAAAGCTTGGACCATGTTTGTATGCATGTAAACCATTTATGGGTCTTTCCAACCACAGCCCACATGGTTTCCCAAGCAAGTAGCTAGTTCTTCTCAAGTGGGGCCACAGAGAGAGTTACTCTCTGTATTCACAGATGAAGCTGAGAAGTCCAGAGCCTGGCTAACAGGGTACTCACACCCTTGCCAGCAATAGATTCTCTTGTAAAAATTGCTGTTGTTAGCATCATTCTTTCCCAACCATGATTTATAGTTATCTGTGTCGGCAACTCTGTTCTTTTAATTTGTGGTCAGACCAATGCCTGTGACTGAAAAGCATCTCCTCTATCCTTGAGGACAAAAGGCTAGACTCATCTAGCTGAAGCTTCTCTTTATACTCTAGGACTAGAAGTCGGTCACCCATGTGCTTTGAAAACATTTCTTACTATGCACTCTTTACTGCCCATTGTTTCATCATTATTTACTCCATGATTTAAGACATCAGAATTGGGAGTATCTCAAATTTTCTCTGGGCTAAATCTTAATTCATTTCTCTTATTTAGTGGGACATGAGGAGACAGCATCCCGTGCAAAGCACTTTACTTTCCTTCATTTCCTCTAGACAGATAGATAGATAGATAGATAGATAGATAGATAGATAGATAGATAGATAGATAGAGATATTCTTTGTGTCAAAGAATATGAAGATATGAACTCTCTTCAGTGCTCCCGCCCTGAGCTGGGAACTTTAATTGAACATTCTAGAAGTCCAGACTCAATGAGGCCTAGGTGGCATATGATAAACAGTTGTCTGCACTCCATAGCAGCATTCAGACACAAATCTCTTACCTGTGGGGGCCTGTGTGTCTCCCTGTTCTTTCATGGAAATTGTGCCTATAACATAGTCTGAACCTAAACCAAGGGACTTGGAGCAGCAGGGCCTTTCATGCTTGGAACTTCCCCTTGCTGCAGCTGTACAGCACAGAGAACTTAGCATGCCTTACTTCCCAGCCAGAGTCTCAGGATATTAACCCTTCCAGCTCCAACAGAAGAAATAGCATAACCCAGGTTCATAGGCTCCATAAAACCCTTAACAGGTAAGATGGCATGTGTGAATCCACTCTAGGCTTTTTAAAGGGCCGTATAGCTGCCAGGTGATGTTCTTGATGCTAATAGTGCTGTTCATCTTCTAGACATCTCTGTCCAGCAAAGCTTCCCTGCCCAAGTTCTTGGATATTGGCAAACAGACCTTTCTCTGGGGCCCTGTGATCAGTGGATCCACTTTTCTCTTTCATGTTCAATCATTCTTCTAAGAACCACAGATGAGAACAGCACATTGATCTCTAAGCCCAGGACTCAGACTGGGGAAATTTGATCCTCACACCATCTCGTAGACCTGCATTTGGACTTGGCAACATGCTGTCTGCCTGCACTACTTGTCCTGGTTTATTTTCTGGACCACTGACATTCTGAGTCTTGGGTAGCTGCAATACAGAGACCAAGAGGCTAGAACAAGGATCTGGGACAGAGGGAGTTATGAGATAGTACTGGCTGTGTGTATTCCAAAGCCCTGTCATGCAGGCTGAGAACTCAAAGCACACCCAGGTGGGAAATGAGAGGCCCCAGTCCATCACAGCACCATGGACAAGTTTAGCAGTGGAGCTTGCACTCTAGGCACAGGTAGTCTATTAAGTGGTGGTTTGGGGGTGGTTACTTGGGCAATGGCATGGCATTCATAGGACAACCCTTGCCCACATGAGAATCTACCCCAAGTGTAATCCACAAGGTTCATTATATATTATTTATACACACACACACACACACACACACACACACACACACACACACACACTGCTTTTGCACAAAGATTGTCAGCCTCAGATTTAGCTCTAACTGCCCTGGGCTCCTTAATTTTCAAGAAAGGCAATCAAAATTCCTAAGCAGGCCAACAAGGCGGATCAGTGGGTAGCTCTGCTGCCAGGGTTGATATCAGCCTGAGTTTGATCCCTGAGACCAATGTGATGCAGGGGCGGGGGAAAGATTCTAGAAGGTTGTATTCTGACCTCCATGTGCATACTGTGGCACACATGCACAACACACACACGCGAGCACACACACACACACACACACACACACACACACACACACTCACAAGTTCCAGGGCATGCTCACGTATTCCTGTAGGATACTGATCATCCTCAACCCAAGTCCTTATTCTTTTCCCTTTCCATGCCATTTTGGTTGTTTTGGTTGTTTTCTAAATCCTCCATCGCTGCCCTCTCGGCCTCCTAGGACATCATAACCCACTCAGGTGTAGCCAGGCTTCTGTGCTTTTCTCAGTGAGATCCCTCCTGACTTACACGCCAGATCCCAGCGCCCTCTCCTCCTCCATCCTTCTCCCTGGCTCTGCAGCATCCTTCCCCACTGAGCACACCTTCCTTGAAACTCTTCCTCACCACTTCTCTTCTTGTCTTGACCATCTTTGCTTTGACTCCTCAGGATGATTGTCATATTTTCCTCATCCACCGGAAGTGGTTCATTCTCAGCTCGCACCCCTCCTCACACTTCAGCTTCCCCCTGCAGTCTCATACACAGGACTCCAGCTTTCCATGCTAAAAACCTATGGAGCTCCTGTGTGCATCACATATTGCATTAAGCTCAACTTGCATTGTTTCAATGAACATATATGACAGCTCTCGGGGATTCTTTTTCATTTCTCACATTACTAATCAGATGGCAGGTGCTTGGCAAGGATGAATAGTTTACTCAAGGTCAGGCAGCTAGTAACTGTGGAGGCCAAGGCTCCCATCTGTACTGCTCATGATGCCAAGGTCATGTGACTCCCTGGGATTCTTCCCCAAGTTTCAGATGTCATTCTACAGCATGTTTAATTTCTCATGTCACAAAATGGCCCATATCATGCTACTGTACGTGTTGTTGTTTTTTTTTTTTTTTCTTGGCCAGTAAAACCACCACAAAGCTAAACATCCAAACTAGAAACTTGGGATATTCTCTCCTACACGGCCCCATTCTCATCTCTACATAATTGTCACACATGGATGATGGTGTGATTGGCAGAAAGGTGCTAACCGCTTCAGTTAAGGGAAGCGAAGCTTATTTAAAGGCAATAAATGTGAACGTTCATGGGTACACCAAACCAAAGGCACTGTAATGTACTGTCAAATGAAGGGAGTGACTCCATGTGAATGTCGCTGTGAAACTACCCTGTTTTCACTTACGCTTATACTGGAGTAAAGGCTATATGCTACCAAAGCAAAGAGCTTCATGACACAGCAATTTCTAGGACAGAGCGTTGGTTTCATCCACATTACAGTTCTGAAATGAACAGTCTGGGTTTCCAGGTTGACTCCTCGTTCTGCAGTTCCAGAAGGACCCAGGACCTTTGCGCAGTCCCTCTGTCATCATCTAAAGCGTGTCTACTCTAGGTGACTCATGGACTGGCAGCCTTAGCATCAGCATAGTGCTTGTGAGAAATTCAGCATCTCAGACACTCCTTCCAGCCCACCTCAATGAGACTCCCAAGTCAGCTGGCTGTCATGTGATTCCTACACAGTTAAGACTCCAGGGTACTGTTTTTCCCGTGTGGTCAGAGCTACCCTGTGGGCATTGATGTTCTGGAACAGGAGAAGATTTTAAGAAGAAGTAGAGAAACTCCAGAGCAAGGAACCTTTTTCATGTTGAAACTGATCTGACTTGGAAGATGGCTACATGCCAAACTTTAATTATTAGGCTCCTGTAGCTACAAACATATCTCATAATAGCAATCCCCAAAAGGCTGATGTGTCTTGTGTCTGATTGAGCAACCATGAGCCCACCCTAGTTACAAGCTTTTGGTAGAATAACCTCTTGTTTCTTGGTATGATACTTCCTGACATTGTTAAAACAAAAGCTGGGTGGTGGTGACTCACACCTTTAATCTCAGCTCTCAGGAGGCAGAGGCAGATGGATTTCTGTGAGTTAGAGGCCAGCCTGGTCTACAGAGCGAGTTCCAGAACAGCCAGGGCCACACAGAGAAACCTTGTCTTGAAAAAACACAAATAAAAAAAGTTAAAAGAAAACAGAAAAAAAAGAAAAATCAATGCCTACCTAATTGATTATTGGCTTTGAAGATTCCTTATTCTATTGGTCTAACTGGCATGCAAATATCATAGTTCCAATTTAGTAATTTGCTGCAAACTGCTTTTATATTACTTTAATCTCAACTACAATGTATGAGGTCTTTTTTTATTTGTATTATCTGTTATTTGTTGGTTCTCTGTGGTTTTTGTTTTGTTTGGAGGAGGATTGAGGGGGTTGGCATTGTTTTTGAGGTAGTATTCCATGTAGATCAGTCTGACCTCAGACATCCTAAGTAGCCAAGGCTAGCCTTGAACTTATGATCCTCCTGCCTCCATCTCCCAATTGCTGAGATGACAGATAGCCCACCACTATGCATAGTTTGCTATCAGTTCTTATTACCTTCCATCTTTTACTTCGGTCATCTTGTGAAGTAGGAGCCTTGTCTATTCAGACCAAGCTCATTAGAAGCAGAAAAAAAAAGTGAAAGACTGGACTTATGGCCGCCCTATGCAATCTCACTCACGGCTGACTTCAGCTCCCATTTGTGATAACACAACTACAATTGATTCAGTACCCCTATGTGGCAAGAATTGTGCTCAGTTCCACTTGGCATCATTTCACAGAATGAATGACAACATTCAAGGATATTCTTGTATCTCTCATGTTACTGTAAATATATATATATAAATATACTAATAGGTACCGGTCTAAGTATGTCAAATAAAATGAGGCTGAAAAGGAAAAGGACTATAGCGATCCTTTAGTCCTATAAGCCTTCCGCTTCATTGGTTCTAACATTTCTTTTTAAAGCCAGTAAAGCATTTCTTCCTTTTCATTCCTACACAAAACATTTAAAATGTGAGTTCCTAGCTGAACTGGCACAGGCAGCCTCAGAGCCAGAGACATTCCAGAGCTGACTCCCTTGAAGGTCGGGAGTGCACAGAGCCCTTTCCTACAGTCCCCGGGCTCACCTTATCCCTCTGAAGGGTGGGTACAGTACTGTCTGAGGCTAGGCATATTCCAAGAGACTCTCGAAGGACATTCGGGCAGAAGGCAGCAACCAGGAAGGCATGTGGTAAATGCTTTAGCATATCTGAATTTAGTGGAGACTAAAGCTTGGCTGCTATTTCCATATTTGGTCCCAGCTAAGGTTTTCCCCAGACTTGGAATTCGGGGAGTCAAACCCGGCTGCCTTGCTGCGAACCACCATTAGGAATGCCTGCTGTCCGCCCACTGCGCCTCTCACATCACAAACTGTGCCCGACTCCTGCGCATGCTCCACAGTACTGCTGGCCTGGCAGGCCCTGGGCTGTCACTTCCTAACTCAGTCTCACCAGAAGTTCCTGCTAGAGAAAGAGCTTAATCGTTGCTAATTTGAACAACAGTTACGCTACTACCTTGAGGGTATTGCCAAAGAGCCAGGAAAGAAACACGGACGGACGGACGGACGGACGGACGCTATCTGACCTGTAGTCTATGCCCTTCCTGGTTTTGTTTTTTTGTTTGTTTGTTTTTTCTCCATCTTGCAGTTTTGTGACTGGGCTTATTTGGGTTTTTTTTTAATTACTTTTTTGATAATTGGGTGAGTAAATCAGATACTATATTACAATTAATTTATAAATCATGGAATTACAACACTTAGGGATTCCTGTAAAGAAGAGCTTTGAGGCCATTGTCTCATGGCCATTGGTAGATAACACTGAAGCCAGGGAGGGCAAGGTGGCCTGCCCAGGGTCACACGGCTGGTAGAATCAAGAAGATGGGATGAAATCCATTGCATTTGATAGTAAGCATACTTACCATATCAAAGTTGACTCTTGATACACGGGACTTTTCAATGTTCCCAGTGTCGGGTCATAAAAAGAAATCCCTAATTTTTATGGCAGAGAGTACAAAATGTAGGTCTCCCACAAATGAGTACCAAACCACTGAAATGAACTTGTCGTTTTTTTTTTTTCCGTGTGTATTTAAATAATTCAATAAACATTTAGCAAATGCCTGCAGCGTGTGAGATGTTCTGATGGAGGCCTTGGAGACCACAAAAGTTCCTAAGACCTTGTTTCTTCACCAAGGGCAGGGAATCCAGTGAAGTTAGCATATTATTAACGCTCACTTGAAAGTAAGGTGGCATTAGAGAAGTCTTGGGCGGGAGCAGGTAGAAGGGTTTCTGCTAAAGAAAATAATAACAGAAGCAGAGGTATGGAGGTGTGCCCCAATAATCAAACTCACGCAATAACAAATGCAATAAAGACTGACTTCATTCATGGTGGATAAAGATGGAGCACAGTGAGGTAGGAGGGATGATGATGATGGCTAGCTCAGCTTCCTTCATCTTCCTCAACCTCATGCCAATAATGGCCAATGGACTCGTGAATGAAAGAGGCTGCGTTAGAGTCTATAGGTACAATTTATAAATACCAAAGGCTTTCAGATAACTAGTAACTCTAGTCAGTTTTTCCCCTTGTGTATCAAAACCACAGTAGTTGATGATAATAACAAGAGTGTCTATTTTTCTAACTCATCAGTCTATAGGTCAGCTGTCGTGACCTAACACTGACTGGATTTTCCTGGGTGGGCTCCAAACTTAATTCCAAGCTTTGGGTTAAATTTAACTTTGTAAGTCTTTGTTTGTCTTCTAGTACTAGCAATTATACAAGTACTCAGCAGATATTAGTCTTGCAGGGATAATGTAAGAATAAATGTGTGTACATATAGCATAGGGAGAGCAGAAAAGCATGAGTGGTACAGGAGAAGCAGAGAGACTGCTAACCAGCCATACAATGGACCATCATCAACAGAACTGGGAAGTACCTCCAGCCACAGTGAGACTCAATGTGGTTTCCCTGGCGTAGGGCACAGAAGTGTAATTCCAATACAGGAAGAGAGCAAAGAACTTGAAACTATTTCTGGATCCTTGGATTCCCTTGTCAGAAATGTCTAAAAACAGAGATGTGAACTGAAAGGTAGAGAAGGAAAGATGTTAGTAGAAGTAAGCCCTGTGTACAACCAGATGAAAGAGGGAAGGAGTACAGGGGAGGAAGAGAGGGAAGAGGGCGTTTGAATTTGAAGTGAAAAGACAACCGGTCAAGGGGAAAGACATATGTAATATCAGTCTGTGTGTAGGTGCCATTTAAAGCAGCAAGGCAAGAAGAGAACCAAGAGTCATTGGGTAGCTATTAATCCAAATCAACATGCTAGGCAATTTACACACTATATCACAAACTATCACAATACTTGGGGTCGGCATTTTAGAAAGGAGGGATGTGAGGCTCAAATAGTTACATAATTTGCCAAAGATAGTTCGACAAATCAGTAGCATTTCTGGGACTATCAAATTCTGAAGTCCTCTTTGGAAGAAGGAGACTGAGTTGAAAGCCATCTTGGAAATCAAATCAGTAGGTAGTGTCATCCTCCTGAGTTATGATGACTGTTTCCTAAGCTTCTACTTGAGCAAAGGAGTGATGTCACCTCACTAGCTGAGAAGTGTGGGTAGGAGCTTTGTTCTGAGCTGAAGGATATAAATTGGTTGTTTCACTTACGTCGATGAGAGCAATAAGATATGAGATGGTCTAAAAAATTTATTTTAACTATGTGTTTTATAATTCATGAAGATTTCAGACCTTGAAAAATAACTCTAGAAATAAGAGAAGAGCCTTGCAGGCATGGGAAATTATATAAGCAAAGTATTAACAGTGCCTTGTACAATTCATGTTGTGGGAGTGGTTAGCAACTCTGTACTGTTGACATGTGCATGCGTTCAGTCACATCACTGGTGTATATAGCAGGAGAGTGAGAGACCAGGTTAATTTCAGCTGGCTTTGAATGCTGGGATAGGACATTTAGACTTTTCTCTAAAAGGAATCACTATAGATTCTGGCCCAAGGGTAGACTTAAGAGCCTGGCTAAGGTAGTACTGAGTATCAGCTGAACCAAAGGTGGGAGGCCAGGAGGAAGGATTTTGCATTCGTTTGAATAAGTGGTAATGAGAACCCGAGCCGGGTAGTGGCACTAGAAGCAAGATTAAAGGAACAGATGGGACAACTTCTTTGGAAGAAGCTGCTGTGCCGCTCAGTAACCACTCTGCATATCATTAACTGCGTGACAAGTTCATTTTGCAACCTTACTTGGCTCTGAAGGTTTCCTCTTGTCAGGTATGCAGAACCTCCAGAATTTGCTGGTCATCTGTTCACAAATTTTTTAAAATTTAGAATTACAATTACTGTAGGGGAGGGATTCTAACTGATTTGTCCTTTGCTGTTTCCAGAGTCTCCACCAGAAATAAGTGCTGAGTATTTATTGAATAAGCGAACATATGGATGCTGCCCTACCCAGGCACATATACCCATTTCCAGAGTATCTGCACCTTTGCATTCTGCTCACCCATCTGTCACCTCATCAAAATTCCTGTCACTCTTGCCTCTTCGGGGTGGGCCTTGCTTTATAGAAGGAACCAGATCACTGAGCAGTCTATATTCAGTGAGATTTTAGTGTAGTGTGTTTCCCAGTCCCTGCCTTCAGTGAAGTTCAGTTGACTCTCTTTGCTAGTTCTTAGTGTGATTTAGATCTGTCCAACAATGTTCTCATGGTGTAAAACGTAAAAATTCAGTTCTAACCCGTTTCAAACCCCCAGTTTTATTTGTATCCCTTACACACACACACACATACACACACACACACACACACACACACACACCCTAAGTTCAGTTTTCTTCCAAGAGACTGACCCCCCCCCCCTTTTCTGAATCTCAGTTGTTCAGTATTGGGACAAAACAAAAGGTATTAGAGAAGATCCTTGGTCCATTGGGTTTGCTTTACAATTGTCTGGAGGATACTCCTGATTCCTCAGCTACCAGTGACCACTGAGTAACCTAAGTGTGGCAGGCGGTCAATGATTGACCTTTTCCAGGAATTGGAATTGTGTGTGAGTGCTTGGGGGCAACCTGTGAAAAACCTATTACACAGTTCTCTGGGAAAGAACAAAGGACTCTTAAGCCTGTCCGTAGTAGCCACTGCTGGCTTGATCAGCTTCCTGGGTGGACTGCTAACAGGATGTCTGCCAGGTTGTTAATTTCAACTCCAATGTTCCTCTGTCTTCCTTTTGGCCCTTTCTCCACTTGTTCCATAAGAGACATCTCCTGTGTCTGGGGTAAGCGTTTATGTTGGCTCACCCGCTTGTTAACAAGCCAGGGAGAATGCACCTCACAGTTTGTAATCTACCAAACAGGAAAGTGTCGATACATCTTCTGAGCCTCCACTTTGGGTCCCGGTCTCCAGTTTTATACACAACACTCAGTTATTTGTACATGCCACTGAACTTCATTTTGCAAACTCTGACTCACCATTTATTGTCACTGTATGATAAATACTATGTGAGTGCCACATGAACAGGCATTTGGTGAATAGCTAAAAGCGGGTCAATCAATAGAAAAAAAATTACACCCATCTAACACAGCTGAGAGGCTGGTGCCAATCAGGAGTTGCACCTTAACTTTGAAATGGTGGGTATTGAAACATGGACCTGTAGTTAGATTGAGGAGTGGAGCAGCAGGAAGGAGGGAAGAGGGGAAGGTCACTTAAAATGAAAAGGTAAGGAAGTTCCCAACCGAGGACTCTGCATAGTGACAGAACGCTCATGATGCTGGGATTAAAATCTGAATCCTGGGTGCCTACACTAGTCTTTGCCTCTGCCCACAAACCAGACTCATATAGATTTCCGTTAATGTTTAATCTCCTTAAATCTGATGGAAGAGGAAATCCCATTCTGCACCATGCCCACTTAGTTGCTCTCAGCAGGCTCTTTGCTGAGTGCCGATGAGCGGGCAGCTCTCCCGAGGAACGCCAGCACCAAACCCTGCAACGAGCATCAGGGCCGCCGCCGCCGGACTTTCAGAAGGGAGTCGCGTCCAGTACAAGAACCCTGAATTCAGCTCAGATTTCAAATAAAGACTAAAGGACTTAGAAGAATCCCTATAAATTTTTTTCAACCCAGAAGTTCTTCCTGCTGAAATTATTTTCACATTCCAATTTAAACTCAGAAACATTATGTTGCTGTCACACTTCTCTTTGTTCCCCTGAAGTATTTAAAAAAAAAAAAATCTGTATATAGCTGACAAAAAATAGAAGCCTGTCTGCCAGCAAGTTCCCTATTCATGTCTAACATACTGTAGAGCTGAGGCAGAACACATGGTCTTGAAACACTCAAGGCCTCTTTTTAACTGGCTTGCCACAGCAGCGTGCCTCTCCAACGTGTGTGCGCTACCTACAATACATGCCTTGCATAAGCGTGAATGCCATTGGAATGTTTGAGTCATGCAGTATTTTCACACACTTTGATGTTGTGCATATGAGAATTACCATCTCTATTTTGAAACGGCGGTCCCTCTCGCCTTCCCCCATCAAACCCTGGCAGCTCAACTGACATCCCTTGCAATCCCATTCCAGCAGAGTACCAAGAAAGTCTCTAACAGAAGTTTGACATGTTTCATCATCTCAAACACAGAGTTCATTTAGCAGCTAAATTGGAAATTTCTGGGTGTATTTTTGAAAACTAATTCAGCGTGAAAATTACTAATGATTTAAAACGGTTCATAAAGCGTTTTTTTCTTTTTCCTTACTTCTCTATCCAGAAATATCTGATGCCTTATAACAGATTAATTTGCAAGTGGCAAGATGCTTCCTGTTGTTGGAACAGAAGGGAACTGGTTTAAATCATTTCTAACGTATTGTTCTTAATTACAGATGAGACCCATTGGTCATGATGGCTACCATCCCACCTCTGTGGCTGAGTGGCTGGATTCCATTGAGCTGGGTGACTACACCAAAGCCTTCCTCATTAATGGCTACACGTCGATGGACCTGCTGAAGAAACTCTGGGAGGGTGAACTTATCAATGTAAGTCACTCTCTTTCTGACACTTTCACCGTTCGGCTTTTGATGTGAAGGGAATTGGATTGCGGATGGAGAATTCGGAGAATTCTTTTTCTTTCTTTGTGACTGTTTGGACATCTAATAAGGATTTACAAATAAGCATGTGTGTGTGTGTGTGTGTGTGTGTGTGTGTGTGTGTGTGTGTGTGTGTGTGTGTTTTTCCATTTTAGGAAATCTTGTCAGTTTAGGATATGGATGTGATGGGGAAATAAGCTCCCAGCCTGATCTTTGCCCCTGTTCACTATTAAAAGCCAGAATTATCACTTTTTTGTTTCTTAATCACATTCTTTTTAGCACTCTGTCAGGATTCCTTATCTTCGTTCCTTAATTAGAATTCAAACCCCATGCTTGAGGGCATGGCTTCTGCTCTTGCTAAACAGGTTGCTGTAATCATCAAAATGTTATCTCCTGGAGTTGGCGTCCAATCGTATGTTGTCTCTGTTTTATTCATACACTTGGCATAAATTTTCTATAAACGCTGGCCAACATATGTTGCCATATATTCAAGTCCATAGAGATCAACTCAGTCTTTGTGATTCTGGTTCTTCTTACTCTCATTTTTTTTCTAAATACTAATTAGTGAAGGAATGAAATAAAAAGGCAACATAAAATGATTGTGTGCATTTGTGCTATGTCTGGGCATTGTAAATGCTTCTTTAAAAAAAATACAGTGATAAATCACTCTTTTAGAGGGTTGTTTAGCTTTTTAGTCTAATGATTGGGGGAGGGGAGGCATTTGTGAAGTGAAATAAAGCCAACAATTATTATTGCTTCTTCTTAGCTCTCTTTCTTCTACATTTTATGTTACTTTCTGTCCCAGAGTCCAGTTTCTACATATTACATGTCATTAATTATTTTAATGAGCATTATTACTCTTAGCTAATTATCTTTTGCTGTTTTAATGTATCTTTAAAAATAATACCTTTCCTAGAACATTTTACACAAGTTGTTCTTGAGTCTAAAAATCATATGAAGTTAATGAACCTTGGCTTTCACTTGCCATTAGTAACTCCTAACTTTTTGCTTTTTATCCCCTCCCAAAAAGCTATCATTACCAGAAGAAAGCCACTACCTGAAGCTCTAGCTAGCATTGTTTTTAGTCTGTGCAGTAAGGAACAAATCAAAGTCGCCTCAGGTTTTGGTTACGATGGGCAAAGACTTCAATTCTCTGTGAGACTTGATGGTCGTCTCGTAGCTCTTTTTAGGCACTTGTGAACAAGGCCAATTTCCAAAGATCAGCCAAATCAGTTTCCAAGTTGAAATGTATCCTGCGTAAGAGGATAACTTGAAAACTAGTCCTATACAATACCCCCAGAATACAGTTGTTCTCTACTGAAGAGTTGATGTGAAGTAGCATGTGAGTCATTTACCTCATTGGCATCAGTGGTACTTCCCAGTGAGCAGGATGGCTTCTGGGAAGACTCTGTTGTAACCCTAGTGTTGGGTGACAGGAAGGTCACTAACGCTGGAAGGCCCCTAGGTTTGCTGCTGAGACTAAAGACTAATCATAACCACCTTTGAATTTATATATATATATATATATATATATATATATATATATATATATATATATATATATATATATGCCTTTGTGCCTATGCTGCCTCTTTAGTTCCCTTTTTAGCTGCACTTGCTAAATTATGGTCTGACTTAGAGATCCAGGGAGAAGTTCAAGTTGTAAGTATTGCCTCAAAGTTTGAAAGCATACTCGCTGTGTTCAAAGTCCTCTGGCCTGAGTGTCTACCATCAATGCAGTATATTTTCCTTACAGTAAACTCACTGGATTTAAATTTTTTGTAGCATCTGTATGGGAAGTTCACACTCTACAAGGGAAGACTTTGCAAGTCATTTAACTCAACAGACATGCTTACTGTGAGGGGAAAAAAAGCAATGAGTCTTCAGATGTAGAATTAGAAAACAAAAAAAGCTCCTAGAGCTGGGCACTTCATTTGAGGAGCTTGGGGTTGTTAAGGGTTTTTTAATGTGAGAAGGGAAAGGTGTGCCTTGTGGCTTGCAGAGCTTTTGAGTACTCTCAAATTCAAAACTCTTCTATCAAAAAAGAGAAGACAAAGTAAGACCTTTGTTTATCTGAACTAATAAAGAGAGGTATGAGGTGGTCCCTTATGTAGTGTATGGCTCAACTAATACAGTATTGAGTACCCATAAATTGTCATTTCCTGGCTGATACAGGGAACTACCATAATCCTAAATTAAAGTGAAGGCCTTTAGAGAACTATTAGGGATCCATGTAGAGTGACTGATTCTTATCTGTGATCACTATAGAGACTGGTTCCCATCATAAATCACTGTAGCTAGTTGATGGCTTCCATCCGGGATCACTGAAGTGAGTAGCTGATTTAAAGGGGCCACACAGTTCCGGTGGCTTTTTCTCCTTGTCAAGTGAAGACAGAAAGGCAAACTCCAACTGTCAGAGGTGCAGAGGTCAACTGGTAGAGGCAAGAGAACAGAGAACAAGCCGACTGGCTGTAGGTATGACAATAATACAAGCATCATTATGTCGTAGTGATGAAACACCCAATGTAAATGTGCTGTTATTTGTCTCGTAAGTACAATAAGCTTGTGCAACCCATTTCTAGGAAGGTATGAAACTGTCCAGATTTTTTGACTTGAATAATACAAATGTGTATTTGAAGCTATAATCTTTGGAAAGCCCCTGAATATCTTTTCTTTGTAGTGTATATTGATGTCTTTGAATAAACAAATAAGGGGTTTGGACCCAGAGCTACCCAAAATGTTGGGGGGAAACAAAAGAATAGAAATCTCACCATTAACACAGAGAAACAGTTAAGGCAGGAAGCACAGCTGGTTTTGTAGCCCGGTCCTGTCTCAAATTCCAGTGTGAAACCTGGGCCAACAATTGACCCTTTTAGCTCTTGAGTCTGGGCTTCACATTCAGTGTTGACTGATGTGCTCCGGTCTTGGCCACTATGGGTAATAACATCACATTCCTACCTTTCTATTGACATTTTAGTGTTAAAATGTGAACATGCCAGGAGAGACTGCGGGAAAATTGTTCCCTCTGCGGATGTTATCCTCATGAACCATTGCTTTGAGTTACTGTCCCTCCAAAGGCTTGTTAAGGGAATTAATGGCTAGTTAGCAGTTCAAAGGTCCATTATTTATTTTCCTCTCAGAGCTTTCTCAGGCTCAGCATATGGTACTAGCCAGTTTGACGAACGTTTCTAACTGTTACCAACAACCTCAACAGCTCTGCATGGGAGAAATTTTAGATAGAAGGGAATATATTTACTCCCTGAAATGTGTATAGATTAATTATGAAATTAAAAATAATAAGCTAAGGGCCATGTAAATAACTTGATATTTGCTTTGTAGACAATAAAAAGATATTAAAATTGTAAAGAACAATGTTAATTTCTTTTATCTCTGTGTATCTACTAAAGGGACTGGGGTACACCCAAATAACTCTGAACACTGTTCAATTCATTAACTTGTGAACCTCATTGTGGAACCTGCAATTAATTTCTTCCCATTGACTTTACCATTATTTACCAAGGAAATCATTCTAGCCCAGGCTTCGTGTACCCTGCAATACTAATAATGGCAAAGGTTCTTATTGAAAAAATTGAGATTTCAATGCATTCTTAAATCTCTGCTCATAATACAGGATTGTTTCTAAAAATCTAATAGTGTGTTTGGTTTTAATACCTCTGGGTAGGAGTTAATAACATAGCTAAGGCAGCAACACCCATATGCATCCTGTGAAAGCTGTTTCTCATCTCCAATGGATAGCATTTGGAATTACTTCTGCAGCAGTAAATTGATTAGTTTGTCATTTGCTTTTTGCCTAACTACTTCTGAAACTGTGCTTACATTCAAGTAGGGCTGTCAGGATGGTTTGTCAGGTTTCCTCAACGTCAATGATTTACTTTCTACCTTTCTGGGGAAATTCCACAATAATCTAACCCCGTGACGGTGTAGTAGGAAAGTTTTCTAAAGGAAACTTGCTAATTTTGCCCCCATTCTTTGAGATTATGACTTGATCACTTTAAACGCTGCAGGGATAAAGCCCCTTGTTTGAAATTATTAAAAATGTAAAGACAGGGACTGCTGAACAGGAAACCAAGCAGAGGATGTTTCAGGGAACAGCTGCTTGTATAATAAAGCTGTATGAGTCCCATACCCAGGGAGCCAGCCCAACTCTCCATCCCATTGTGTAGATCCTCCTTTCTATCTGGCATCAATTTCCTTCTATCTAAAAGACTTCCCGTAACATGTTAAATAGTCGGAGGCTGCTAGTGGTAAGTTCTACCAACTCATGTGCCTCTGGAACAAGCTTTATTTTGGCTTCCTTTCTGAAAGATACTTTCCTAAGGTAACAGCATTGAAGATGCCGACGCATTGGACTCTTTCTGCATTATTTCTATTTGGTTATGATTTATGTACTGAGGTAGTTTTATCCACATCTCTTGTGTATTAAATTTCTGGAGCTTCTTAAATATGAGGCTTATGGTTTTCACGACCCTCAGAAATTTTTTTGGTCACTGTTCCTTGAAATAGTTTTCAGGTTTTTTTTCCCCTAACCCTTTGACTCATTTAAATAGTTTCTACTGCTGTGTCTTTGAGTTCACTTATCTTTTTTTTTTCTTATAATTAACTGCTCTTATTATCCATTATATTCTCATTGCTAAGACTCTAGGGTTCAGACTAAAGTCCTTCCCTATTTCTTTATCTCTGTTTAACATAATCAGTCTTTCCTCTGAACTTGTTGAACATGTGGGATACAATTGTAATAACTCCTTTAATGTCCTTATGATTCTAACATCCTCCCCAGCTGGGGGTTGGTCGGGGTTTATTGACTTTCTCCTTGTTCTTGGAATGCAAGTCATGTTTCTTTGTGCACAGACAGGATGCATTTCACCCTGTCATGGGATGGATAATTCTGTTTCCCCATTCACTTGTTTCAGCAATATTCTGGAACAGAAGGAAGTTCCTTGGTCTTGTGTGTAAGGTTTATTGGGCGACACTGGGATACTGCTTGGCCCGTCGCTAGGACTTCCCACTATTGGGCAGAGGAGCTGAGCACTTGTACCATGTCTTTGAAATCCCAGAGCTTTCTATTGAATAGTATGGAAACTATCACCAGCCTGATTTGGGCTCTGAGAGTTATATCCACCAGTCTTTCCAGGTGCTTTGTTGTCTGGCCTCGGGTAGGTTCTTCATAAGCATGTACTGTTCAGTACTCTCTCCCTTCCACCCAGCAAGCTCTATCCATGCTGGTCCCTTATCCACCCTGCAAACTAACCATGCTGGCCCCTTCTCTACCCAGCAAGCTCTAACCATGCTGGCCTCCTCTCCACCCAGCAAACTCTAACCATGCTGGCCTCCTCTCCACCCTGCAAACTAACCATGTTGAGCTCCTCTCCACCCCGCAAACTAACCATGCTGGCCCCTTCTCTACCCAGCAAGCTCTAACCATGCCGGCCTCCCTGGACCCTTCTCATCTCAGCAGACATCCCAGCTCTTTCTGAGGCCCTCCTTCCTACAAATGAGGGCACTTCTAGCCTGTATTTCTCCCTCACTCCTCACTGTCCTTTTGTCTTGTGTCCAGCAGCATGAAGCCCAGCACTTCCTGCAGATTTACCTGGATTGTTGCTTGTTACAGGCAGGAAAGGCAGTGTGATCCTCGTGCCTCTGCCTTGAGCAAAAGTCGGATTCCATGTTTCCTTCATACCCTCTAGGGCACGGGCCCCACATCCCAACAGCTGCATCACCGTCTCAGATGGAGCACCCGGGCCTCAGGTGCTTGAAAGCCTCCCGAGTGATTTTCATGTGCAGCCTCTGTAATCAGTAGGGGGGACCGTGAAAAGGATTTAACCGGGGGAATGGCATGATCGGAAACAGTAAGCAGGGACGTGAAGCTGACGGACACGGGGCGGAAAAGTGGAGTGTGAGAAGGAGCTGAGTCAGCAACTCGGTTACACAGCTATTTCCAGCCATGACGAGCTCAGGCACAGAGGCAAAAATAAATAAATAAATAATAGTAATAAAAACCACCGTTGCCTCCAGCACCTAGGGCATGCCTAAATTAGGAGTCTATATAAATAGAGTCGGTTTTCATAATTACAATCGCGCCATATCAAAAGGAGGGTAAATTATAGTCAGTATTCCTCAGAAGCCTTTGAGGGCGGCTGACGCTGTTTTGGGTTGACCCCCTCCAAGGGTGAGCGTCTGTTAAACGGAAATTTCACGTACTGTTTGTAAAGGGTCGGACACACCGTGAAGTCAGGTTTCAAATGTGCCCTCTTTCCTTTCATCTTTATTTTGGAATCAGGTCACTTTGCTTTGAAGCCCACATCCACCACTCGGTATGTGGCCCTAAGTCACTTCCCCTCCCTGGGACGGAGTATAAATAGAGGACAATAATACCTGGCCTGCTGGTTCCGAGGCTTCCTGGGAGACTCGAATGGCGGTGCTCTATTATCTGTCCGATTTTCTTCTCTCTGGTTTTGGTTGCCTTTTGTCTTTTCTTCCTGACTCCCCCACCCCGGATCACTTTCCCACAGTTAGGCTGGGAACTGGTCCCCTGGGGCACACCTTCACAGCTAATTGGGTTTACTTCTTCCACCCACAACTCACCCTGGGGAGGCACAGGGAGCCCCATTTAGTGTGTACACCCCAGTCTTCAGGAATTAGGACTCAGTGTCTGTCCTTCCTCACCCCCAACTCCGGTCCCTGAACATCTCCCACCCAACCCCCTTTTATCTGATGTCAATGCTTCGGTACAAAATTGCTGTGCCTTTACCCCCAACTGTGTGTGTGCTGACCCTTGACCCTCAGCATTGACCTAGAGCCCCCAAGACCTTTGCTCTGGAAACAGGGAGCAGGACAGGACAGTGACTCGGAGGTTAGGGATGCATTCAGCCACAAGTCATCATGAACCTAATAAATATAAACCTGTCTAGAATTTGTTCCAATTTTTAAGCTTAATGAACCGTGATGGTGGGAACCTCTGCAGCTCATGGTCCCTTTCCATGGGCCAGTCTGTCCTTTTGTAATCACATAATATAATCCATAAGTCATGAAGCCAGTGAAGTTTTTTCCTCTATTTTTCTCACATTTCTAATATGGCAGGTAAATTTTTGTTTCTGAAAAAGTCTTCTTTTCAAGATGTTTAGGACAGAACTTGTTACTAGAGAAATTCAGCTGTGTCACTGGTAAATTGTGACAAACCACTTCTCTCCCAGGAGACTTGAGAGCGGAATACCTTACGAGTTACTCTAGAGTGCAGAAAATAAAGGGAGACATCCTCCAGACATGCAAACACATGCATGTGGATCACCACTGGTGCATGTTGATCTGTGGAGAAACCCTTTCATTCTAAGGGACAATCTGATATTATACTGAAAGGACAAGGAACGCCAGAAATGTCTTCCACAGGAAAAACTATTCAAAGTTTTGAAACCTAATGCGCATGCTCCCATGCCAGAGACTGATAGTAAGTAACCAGTCAGAGGGAGCGGGAAGGGTTAATACTGCTGTCGATGTGGAGGTACAAGGTTTGCATTAGCCATTATGGACATAAGCAGATGCCATGAATGAGAAGTAAGGAGGTCAGAGATTCTGTCTGTAGCTTGAAATTCATATCTGTTTTAAAGATGTGTGAGGATTACCAAGAGTTTAATTTAAGCTATTTTGGTTTTAAAAAAAACAAACGTATTATGTTAAACTGCAAAGTGTGGTCTCAAATGCTTTTTGATCTCAGGCAAAGAGCTGTTCTCGGGAACCTCAGAAAAGTACGCAGGCATACTGTACAGACTTTATGTCTGACGCTCTACCACCACCTGGTGGTAGCATACCTAAAGTACAGGGCAGGTTACTAAATGAAAATCCAAATTCAGAAACTACAGAACCGGAATTATTCTTTGCCGGTTTTAGACCAACCCCTGTTTCTGACTCCTTGCCGTTCATTAGGGTTTTATTTTTATAGACATGCAAACACCAAAGTCAAATACCACGTGACTAGAATTGTTTTTAACAAAATGGAAAAACCCCTGTACCATGTGCTTCACTAATCAGATTAATCTCATCAGATTAATCCAAATGACAGTGCCCCTTTAGATAGGCATAGGTTGCCCACCAGCACACTCTTGACCTGTTTATAATAAGACTTGGGAGGGAGTTGTTTTAAATCTGTTACATAGTAATGATAGAAAAACGTCAACATGTGACAGCCCTTATCCTCAAGAGAGCTAGCTTCTGGACTCACGAGAGGAAAGCTTTCTGCACAAGCCATAAGAGAACTGAGAACAAGCAAGCATAAAAGTGGTGTCTGACACTCCGGCGGGAGCACAGGGTCTCTACCTGCCTGGGTAGAGGTGGGGCAGAGCAGGTGGGGAGGGGGCATTTGGAGGGGAAATGGTTAGCCACCATGGTTAAAATCGCAGGTTCAGATCCCAGCTCCTTCACAAAACTAGAATTCCTCCTTGGGCAAGTCACTTAATCTCGAAGGCTCCATTACCAAGCCACTGAAATTTGGATAATAACGTTATTTATATTCCTGAACAATTGTTGACAGGTTTAAAGAAAATGCAAGGGTTTGTTTGTTTAAAGGAGGCTAAACAAAAGTACTGTTCCAAGTTCCTAAGATTCACAGAAGTATATGGGTTATTAATGCCACACCAGCAGCATGCACAAGATATATGAGCCTGTGTGTCAGCAGTTGGGCCACACTAGGCTGGAAATTTCTCCTGATTTCCTAGGACCCACGCACACTTGCAGCTATCTGTGGTCTACTAGGGTAGGAAGGTCAGGGGGTTTTGGATGATCTCAGCTGACGTGACTAGGACTTCTGTGCTCTGTCCTCCCCCATGCTGCCTCGGGCATGTCCTTACAAAGGAAGAGAAACAAAAAATGAGTACGCGCTGGGTTGTGTTTAAGGTGCACTCTTCTTTTGTATTGTGTGTATGTATAGTTGTACGTGTATGTGTGTATCTGTGTGGGGATGTGTGCACATGAGTACAGGTGCCAATGAAAGCCAAAGGCATCAGACATGGGTACATCCAACTCAAGTCTTCTGCAAGAGCAGTATGAACCCTTAATCACTGAGCCATCTCTCCAGCCCTAGGTATGCTCTGTACTCAGCCTCTACTCATAGCTTATCTGCTAACTAGCCAAAGGAAACTATTTCACAAACCCAGTTCATCAACTTGGGAGGGAAGGACCTGGCCTGTCTCCCCACAGGAGAAGCTGCAAATTCACATAGTAAATGGGTAGGTACAGGAAAGGTTGGAGAATCTGGGCCAATCAGTCCACCACAACAATTTTGATAAGCAAAAATGAGGGATGTTTAGGAATTATGGGTAGTCATATCATTGTTTGTAAGCCCTGACTCAGGATTTGTGAAATCAAAATCATCTCTGAAAACATGAGATATACCGAGTAAAGGATCTGAGCAGAACTGTATCAGGGTCACAAGTGGGTGGGAAATGTCAACCGATGTGAACAATGTGAACCGATGTTCAGTAACTGAAGAACAATGACCTAGACGATAAACATGCTCCAGTATCAAGTGGAGATGCCAGATCCGTGTAATGCTGAGAATTTATTTGTTGAGTCCATTGACCATTGGACTAACTTATTTTAGAATATTAAATTCAAACACCTCGTCTCATGGAGAATCGCTTCTGTGTTCTGCTCAACTGTGAGTTGGGGACTCTGCTCACAGTGGAGATGCAGCCAATGTGTTCTCCGTGGAACTGGGTTCTGTTGGTAATTGAATCTTCCAGGCACGTTCCAGGGAACTTTGCAATACGGACAGTAAGAGTCTTAACACACCTCTTCCGTTACTAAAGAGCTTGTTCTCTAGAAGTTGTCCCCAGACCCCATCCACAGCTCCACCTGCAACATTGTGTTCTAGAATACCACCACTTAGGGTAAGTTTCCAATGATCACCTTCACCTTTGAGTAGAATGCTTCCAAGAGTAAATATGTGGCTTTCCTCCTAAAATCTATATTCTCGGTCTATGCATAAACCCCTCTCCAAAAGCATCCTGGAATTAGTGGGGAAGCCAGCTTTGGGAGTCACACTGCTCAAATTTGGATCCTGTCTATGCCTTGGTTTGGTTTGGTTTTGGAGAGTTGAAGGTAATTGGGTAATCATGATTGCTAACCATTAAGCAATATACATCAGGGTCAGGATGTATATGTATTCCATTCTTTCCTTTGCCCCGGCTCCCAGAATAGTGCCTAGCACACTGAAAGTGCCAACAAGTATTTTATAACTGACCTAGGGATGCTTATGTCTGGGACTCCATTCCAAGTGCTGCTCAGCCAGCAATATATTTCAGGTCCCCTTGTCCCTGGGAGACATGCTGTTGTGCTTCTCACAAATGGAGAGGGCTGGTTAATACATTAGGATAAAAGCCAAGGGTCATCCCTGATGGCATATATCCATGAGTATCTTGTGCCATGAAAGGAGATGCACCAGACTGGTCTTGAAACATAGACATAAATAGCAGGGTCAACACCCATGAGCCTTACAGAGACACTTTTGGGCAGTACTAACTGGGAAGACTGCCATGCATAGACAGCTTCATCCTCAGGTGGCCACTAGGTGATACACGTTGCCCAAGGTGAACTCAGGTGGGATTTATGAGGTGCACTGATAGAAATGACCACATGAATGTATGCATGCATGTCTGTGTGTGTGTGTGTGTGTGTGTGTGTGTGTGTGTGTGTGTGTAAGGGGAAACAGAGCAAGATGTTAAAACTTAAATATATACTTTTTACCAGAAATTGAACTAAATAAAGAGAAAAGGCCTTATCTTGACTTGCAAATGCCTTGGAAGTCTGAAGAGTCAGGTAAATGGAAAGACGCAAAGCACAGAAGCAGATCCCAGGTAGTATCCTTTCTCCCACACTCCCCCCAATAAATATGCAAACGGATCATCCTTAGATATATGTCTCCTTTGGACTGCCCCCAGCTTGGAAGAGCAAGCGACAGCGTGCATGCACCTGGTTGAACTAGGTCTTCTGTTCTCACCAGGCACTACTGCAGGGCACCAGTCAACTAATATTTCACCTCACCGTGGAGTGAGGGGTTGGGTGCTGTGAAGGCAGAACATGGCAGGAAGGATTCAGGACAAATCTGGAAATACAGAGAGACACCAGAGGGACACAGACTGGGGTGGGCCGCAGGGAAGCAGAACGCAAAACAGGCTAGACTCGGAGTTAGGTGTGCCAAAACCAAGTTCTGGTTCCATATGTTCTCCAGGGCGAGACACTTGAGCACTGTAACAGCCCGTCTGTTGATTTGTGTTCATCTGCTTCTGCCAGACATCAAAGTGCTTAAGGACCTGACTTGGGAAGGCTAAGCTGTATGTCCACCCCCAGGGTCCTTTTATGTATAGTCCCTGAGTGACCTGCTGCCAGGGCAAGTGTGGAAAAGGAAAACACTGAAGGAGCCGTGGGAGGCAAGGTCATCAGAGACAAGCTACCCATTTGGCAGCAGAGGGTGCAGGAGTAGTAACCACTTCCACGACTCACGAACCCATGCTACCTCCGGGTACTCCTCTCGCCAGCGTGCCTGGGATGTTGGGTAAAATTCTTAACATTGAAAGGCAGACCAGACATATGCATATTTGTGAGGGCCTTTGAGGACTCAGGAAATGTCTATCTGGGGATGTGAAATATACCGTAGTAGACTGGAATGGCGGTGTTTCATCTAACACCTGCTTTGTCGGGCACTATTCTAGGCCCTAGAAATGCCAGTGGGAACGAAGCTGAACCAACACAGCTGAGCTGGGTGGTGCACACCTGTACCCCAGCTGCTTGGGAGCCGGAGACAGAAGGATCACAAGTTCAAAGCCAGTCTGGGCAACCCAGTGAGATACTGTCCCGACATAAACAGTATAAATGGGGGCTAGTGGCATGGCTGAGTGGGCAAAGGCACTCACTGCCAAGCCGGGTGACCTGAGTCACATGATGGAAGGAGAGATGTCTCCTGGAAGTTGTCTTCTGATCTCTTTGTACCATCTCGGGCACCCTGAGTGTGTACATACATGCGTGCGCACATGCACGCGCACGCACACACGTGCACGCACAGAGAGAGGAAGAGAGAGAGAGAGAGAGAGAGAGAGAGAGAGAGAGAGAGAGAACTGTTTAAAGTAAAAAGAGAGGCTCAGCGTATAGCTCCTTGATAGAGTGCTTGCCTAGCATATGAGATGCCCTGGGTTCAATCCCCAGTAATGGAAAAAAAAAAATACACTGGAACAATGTTCTACAGAGAAAGACAGACAGTTAGCAGATTGCAAATAATATAGCATCAGATCAGAAAACATAAAGCAGGGTGAGACACAAATAGATTAGATCTTTAAAAAAGTAACCATACATTATTTGTTAAGGAAATTACATCATCGGGCACATATCTGAATAAAATGTGAGCTTGAGCAGCATTCCAGGCTGAGGGAACAGTGCAAGCAAATGCCCTGTGGTAGCTGGTCAAGGGACAGGGAGGAAGAGGACCATCATGAGCTAGAGGGTAGGCCCATAGCTAGTGTCAGAGACGTAGCCAAGGACCAGGGCTGGAAGGGATGCAGAGACTGAGCTGTGTGCCAGGTAGGGGCATGAGCATCGGAGGGGTTTTGAGTGGGAGAGATACTTGGCTTGGTTTATCTAGGAGTGCTGGGTGTGGCTACTACGGAAGGAATAGGTGCTGAGTATGGGCAAGGTGGGAGAGCCCGTCCTAAGGCATTTGTAAGAAGAAGAGGTGGGAATGTTGGATCCAGGCTTTACAGTGAGGACAGACTTGGTGAATGAGGAACTGGTTGCAAGAGAAATGAAAGGCGCTGAGTACTAGCTGATGTTCCCTTAGCTATTTCCTCAGATTGAGAAGGGAAGTGGGAGAATTCGAATCAGGAGCTGCCTTGGGATGTGCTCAGTTGAGGTATCCACCAAAGGTTCCCAATAGAAACGTACTGAGTCAGTTCTACACAGGAGTATGTAACCATTCAGCTCCTCTCTGCATTGGAAACGATGATACTCCTGACAGTCACCGTGGCCCAAAGCTGGAGAAAGCCACTGTGAAGCCAGAACCAATTTCCACACCCTGCCCCTATGCAGGAGGCCATCCTTTCGTGCAGAAATGCTTTGTCTGTACAACCAGGTATTAGAGCAGGCAGCCTGGGGGTGCTCGGAGCACAGAGGCTGTCCTCGCTCCTCCACCACACACCGGGCAGCTCATCCTCAGCTATTGACCCGCTATTTGTAGAACCCCTTGACTCCAACATTAAGACTGGATCCTGAGCAGATAGAAGAGAATGACCCGTTAACCCTGAGGAAAAACAAGGCTGTGTTTCTCACGCGGTGATTGACAACTTGTCCACAGCAGGAGTGTGAATTATTTCATCCTGTTCCAGCTGGCTGGCTTCCCAAACTGTTCTCTCGCATGGATCTGAGAACAAGGTACAGGGGAAAAAAAGAAAAAAAAGAAAAAAAAGAAAAAAAAAAAAAACCTCAGGGTCACTAGTCCTGATTTTCAAAATCAAAACGTTAAAATGTAAGGACTTCCTTAAGTTGAATTTAAAATTATTGCCCCAGAAAAGCTATTTTACTTAGTACTAAGACCATTTAGGAACAGCAAGGTGGATCAACGATTAAGGGCACCTGTCCCCAGGCCTGATGACCTGAGTTCAATCCCAAGTTGCCACCATATGGAAAGAGAGGAATGACTCCAGCAAAGCTGGCCTCTAACCTTACACGTGTGCCCTTGCACTCACATGCATGCACACACATACACACACACACACACACACACACACACACACACACACACACACACGGAGGTGGGGAGGAGGGCGCACAAGAAAGCATATACATGCACAGAATTTTTTTTTTTTTTTTAATTTTAAGACCACTTACTTCGCAACCCTCTACCTCTGTCCTTCAGTAAGGAACCGATTTAGATGTGTCTGACGGCATTCAGTTCACTAGCCAGTCAGTGTCCTCGGAATGCTTAGCTCGGCCTGACATAGGCTTGAGACCATGGATAAATGCAAGGTTCCAAGCCATCACACCTCTGGCAACACGAAAAGGGACCGCGCGCGGGGACCCTTTGAATGTAATGAAATGGACGGCAGCTAGGGTTGGCATACCCTAGTCCTCGAAAGACAAAAACTGAACTCCGTTCCACTGGGCTTCCTGGAGTCCGAAGTACATCTATTCTTAGCCCTGAAAAGAAAGATAACAGTGCCAAATAAGCTTTGACCGGTGCCCGTGGGAAATCTACCCGGCATACAAACCCATCCCAGGAGCCTTTGTTATTTCTCCCACTGAAAGATCTCTGTTAATTTTTCCTGGTTTTGTTGAGGTCTTTGGAATCTATGTCATTTTTTTCCCCATGCACTGTAGTGATAGAGCAATAACACGTCCCTTGTGTTACTATGGATAACTTCACTCCACCTCAAAGCATAGGGTCTCTGCTCGAAAAGAACACGCATGTATCAGCAATCTCTTTGATGTTACTTCACAAACACCAGCTGAGCCTCATGGGGTTTTGTTTGTTTTGTGATTCGTGTGCTTTGGCTTGGGTTTGTTTTTGAGTTAGGGTCTCCTGTAGCCTAGACTGGCTTTGAACTTCCTGTGTAGCTGAGGGTGGCCTTGAACTCCTTATCCTCCTGCTTCTGCCTCTCAAGTAGGGATTACAAGCATGATCCACACCTGGCCAATTATATCCAACCCATAATAGCTAGAACAGAGTATATGTGCACAAGCTACAGAAAGCATGCCATAGCAGTCATGAGGTACCGATAAGATACACGATCATTTCTTAAGGAAAAAGCATGTGCTTTACAATCAATAAAGTACTGTGTTAGCAAGGCATCGTGAGAGTGGGCAGATGAAGAATTCACATCTTGGTTAATGTTTTCCTTCTTTCAGAGAAAGAAACTACTCCCATTCTTCATTTCCATAGATTAAGATATGTGTTCCTATACCGAGAGAGACCTCAGATTCTGTAAGGCATCACAAATGAAGTCACTTCAGTCATCTGACTTTCACAGTCGTAGTAGTTGTCGGGTATTGGCAATCACCGACTTCTGCTGCTGTGGTCCCTTCTACATCTCCCGCTTTAAAACCACTGTGCATGTAGCAAAACTATCCACACCCCCTGTGGAGATGGAGGTGTAGGCCTGCGTGATTGGAATACTCAGAGGAAACTGACACCGGGAGTCACTGGAGCTGAAAGAATCAGGGAGCGTCTGTCTGGGATGACAGACTGCCAGTGTTGAGATGCACCCCTGAGCAGCTTAGCCTGCGGAACTGTGGTCCCTCTGAGACTGGAACAGAAAAACCTGAAAACCCTGCCGAAGCCCAGACACTGGCGACCTGCTTACCATCAGCCCTGAGGTGATGCCTCTCCTACTTCCTTCTGAGGTGTCCTTGCTGATTCTGGGCTGGATATCCTCTGACTCTCTACAAACTCCAAATATGGCCTGCAGTGGTTTGAATGAGAATACCACCACCACCCACCCGCACACCCCCACTCCACCCCCATAGACGCCTATGCTTAAATACTTGGTTCTCAATTGGTGCAAAGGAGTAAGAGGTGTGGCCTTGTTGGAGGAAGTGTGTCCCTGAGGATGGGTTTGGGCTTTCAAAAGCCCAGTCCTTTCCGGTTAGCTCTGTCTCTGCTTCCTGCTGTGGGTCAGATGTAAGCTCAGCTACTGCTCCATCACCACGCCTGCCTACCCACCTTGTTCCCCACCCTGATGGTTATAGCTCACCCTCTGGAACTCTAAGCAAGCCCCCAATTAAATGCTTTCCTGTATGAGTTTCCTTGATCACGGTGTCTCTTCACAGCAACAGGAAAGTATCTGAGACAGGCCCTTTCCTTGGAGCCATTAAATTCACTGTCCCACTGACTGGATCTCGACGCGTGCATCTTCATCTTTCTTCTTCTCTGTCTTTTCGGATCAGGTGTCACCCCATCCGGTCATGGCTTCCTCGTCATGCAGACTAATTAATGTCTTTACATACTTCATAGTACCCTGGTGGATGTTTGCGTCTATGGCCCCAGATCTCCTCATTTGCCTCTATTTGCTAATAAATGTATGCTGTCCTCCACACCCTCCACACCCAGGATGCATTTGTCTATCTTAAGTCATCTATATCATACTTTACATGAGAAATAAAGAATGGGATGCAATAAAAAAATGTTACTTTAAAATATTAAATATTTTATTTAAATATTTAAAATATTAACCCCAACTGGTATTTCCTAAAACATCCTGAAATTCTGATCCAACACAAAACTTAAGTTGCCATAAGCATTTCTTCATACAGGCTAAAACGTTCAAAACTCACAAGGCCATATAAAAATAATGAATGATTTTTCTAGAACATGAAAAAAATGTAATAGTAAGAATGACCTCCTAAGATATGTCTATCTAGAACCTGTGAATATGACCTTAGTGGTTAAAAATAAGTCTTTGTAAATCTAATTAGGTTACAGATGCAGGAGATTAACCTGGATTATCTAGCTCAACAGTTCTTAACCTGTGGGTCACGACCTCTTTGGGGTAGCATTATCAGATATTTACATCATGATTCATAACAGTAGCAAAATTACAGGTATCAAGCAGCAACGAAATAATTTTATGGTTGGGGGTCACCACAATATGAGGAACTTTTTAAAGGATCGCAGCTTTGGGAGGGTTGATATCTAGATGGATTTGAAAATCGATTAGGAGAAGAAGAGAGAACACACAGACTAATGAGAAGCTGGACATGAGTACATAAGGCAGACTGGAGTGGTCCTGCCATGGACACCTGGGGTAACCTAGGGCAACCTGGGGCTGGAAGAGGCAAGGAAGGGCACTCCGTTAGAACCTTCTGAGGAGCCCAGCTGTGCTGACCCTTGACTCCTGACTTCTGATCACCTGTATATAAGAGATTATATTAAAGCCACCCATGGTTTGATGTGTACAGCAGTCTTAGGAAGCCCACACAGTGATGTTCTAGAATCAGTACCTACGGCACCAGTTTTAATGTAATGGTTTCATACTTGTTCAAGGAACCTCCATTTGGATAGAGTGTATGCTACATGAAAGCAGTTCTACTGAGTCAGCTGGGACCTCCTTGGAGGATTGGAAGACCGCCTCCCTCCACCCAGGGACAGGGTGAAGTAATGGAGGCGTAAAGGATGCAGAAGCAGCCAGATGTGATTCGAAAAGAGAACCGCTGTGGCTTCCATTGCTGGGGACTGGAAATGTTTCATTAGGACAGCGTTGTTATTTAAATAACTAGAACCTAGCCAGTTGGCCTGAATTGTCTGGGTCAGCCAGAGATTTCAAAGTTCTGCTTATGGCAGCAAGGTGGCTCAGCTGGTAGAAGTGCTCTCCCTGAAACCTGAAACAGGAGGTTGGTCTGCAGAGCTCATGGTGGGAATAGAGAACCAACTCTTACAAAGATGTCTTCTGATTTCCACGCATACACACACAGTGTGGCATGTGTAGACACATGAGTGAGCACGAGTGAGCACACACACACACACATACACATGCACAAACACATGCACATACTCATGTGTGTGCACACATACACAGTGTAGCATGTGTAGATACACGTGCACACATACACACACACACAATGTGTGGCAAGTGCAGCCACACACACATGCACACAAATGTGCACATACACACACTAGCAAAATAGACACTTGTTCATGGTTAGGGCCTCGAATGTGCTGGGCAAATGCTCTGTCACTAAGCTACCTTTAAACGGAGGCTTTTCTGTCTTTGCTGTACTTTCGGTAGCACGACGGCACTTTGTCTTGGTGCTGTACACCTCGTGACTACAGATCACCTGCAGGAGCTTCAGCAGCCAGGGAGGTGAAGGGGGAGAGCAACAGCCACAGGAAAGCCAGACCTTTCCAGCAAACCCCCCAGGCGCTTACACCTATGGACCAGACTTCAACCACTGTCTAACTTCAAGGAGACTGGGGGATGTGTCTGCCTTCCCCAACCTCCTCAGGGATGAGCAGGCAGGAGAGGGGACACCGGAATGGATTTTGTAGTGGGCAGTTGATGGCATCTGTCACGGTACTCTAAAATTGTGCCCAGAGGACAGTGGGTCCTCTGGAAAGGTCTTACACTGTTGTCAATCATACTGAGTGAGAAGATCCACAGACTCTCAATTCCTAGGTATGGTATATAATGCTAAGAAGAAAACACTAATTTCTTCAATCTGTTTGACTTGGGACATTTCTGGAAAGCATGGAGTCGCTTCCAAACTTTCCATATAACCCCATCAATCTTTTAGCTATCCAATTCTTTTATCCCCTAAGCATGTTGCTGGGTATCTCAGGTTAAAAACACCAGGAAAATAGCAAACCATGAAGTTATTTTTAAGGGTCAAAACAGAATTGAAAACAAAAAGGAAATTCAATTTGTGGTGGATTTTATCCTCTCCTTGGCCCTTCTCATCTGCAGATGGGGGAGCAGGGGGAGGGGGATCAGAAAGATTGAAGTCGGGTGTCCATCTTGGTTACATTACAGACTGACCTTCCTTTGCATAAGTAAATCAGTGGGTGGGAGTTGGGGTCTGGGTCCATTCCATTCAGGTGCCCCTTTGCCTCCTACCTGCCGTGTGCTTGGCTCTGTGCTAAGTGCTGGGGAGTAGACTTGGTTCTCTCTTTGAAGAGCTCAGAGTCTAGTAAGAGCAAGAACAGTATGATGTGATACTGGTCATGTTCAAGGCTTGCCTAGGGACACTCTCACAGGGACCTTAAAGTAAGCCTGTGGTAAGAAAGATTGTAAAAGCCAGAGGCTGCAGATGACCAGGCTGAAACAGTGTCTTCTGGACATGGTGGGATGGTGATTTCTGTACTGTACCAGCTGTGGGTGTCTGTATAAGACCTACACAAGATCTAGCTACTCAACATTCCAGCATGGAACACAGTGGAACTCATGAACCCCATCCCCAGCCATGAACCCCCATTCCGAGCTAGGGAGCTGTGGCTTTGTAGAGAGAGAGGAAGGATCTGGTTTTGCTAAGGGTGTGGCCCCTGGTTAAGTCAACCATGCTCCAATGGATGGCCCCAAGCCTGTAAATATATGGGCAGCACAAATTGGAAACAGTGAACTTTTTAAAAAAAAATCAAAAGGACAAAAATTTAGGAGAGGATGGGGCTGAAGGCTGGGTGTATCTGGAAGTAGTAAGGAAAGGTAAGAGTTAAATATATAAAAGTACACAGACTGCATCATGAAATTCTCAAAATATTAATCAAGTTATTATAATTTTTTAATTGTGTCTTGGTGGGCTGATTGTGGTGGTGCAAACCTTTAATTCCAGCCTTGGGGAGGCCAAAGCAGGCACACGTCTGTGAGTTCAAAGCTAGCTTGGTCTGATGAGTTCTGAGCTAGCTAAGGCAGCATAGTGAAACCCTGTCTCAAAAATATATATATAAAACAAAAAGCCAGGCTGCGGTGGCACACACCTTTAAACCCAGCACTCGGGAGGCAGAGGCAGGTGGATCTCTGTGAGTTCGAGGCCAGCCTGGTCTTCAGAGCGAGATCCAGGACAGGCACCAAAACTACACGGAGAAACCCTGTCTCAAATATATATATATGGTGAGCCCTGGAGGGAAAGGATGAGGACTGTGTTCCTAGGGGAGGTTCACACACACTGTGGGGAGGAGCGCTCTGCAGACTCTTAGAGCAGGAAGAAGCTTTAGCAGGAGTCGGTACTGAAACGAAATTGTACTCCTCTCCCACAGAAAGGAAAGAAAGGAGCCAGGAGCTACAGTCAGGGTAGATAAAGGCAGGAGGGATGCAGTGGGACTCCAAGGCCCCAGAAATAGAGCTCAGATATAAGATATGCTGAAATTCCAGCCATCTCCAAGATGATAACCATAGCCAGTCAAGTGAGGTACCCATGGCCCCTGTACCAAGGACGTCGCTGCCTCCGCCCTGCCCAAATGTTAGCAGAGGCTGTGGTCCCTGCGCCACCCTTGACTGGAAGCCACAGGGACCTGGACGTGGGGCTGTGGGATGTACCCGGGCCAACAATCCTCTTGCCAAACCGGAGCAAGACAGAAACGGTGAGAGCCAGTGTTTCTTACATGATGAGGGGAGCACGTATGGGGATTGGGACTAAATCACAGTTCCTTGACTGCTCCCTGGAGGTCAGGTGACCAGGATAAGGTCCCCTTACTTCCCCGAAGCAGTTTCATTAGCTCTGTAACTGACAACGTGTTTCTATCGGTTGGATGTGGGCATCATCATCCCTCCGGATTTCACAGCAGAAGGGCTAGAGACTAAGCATGTTCAGCACACCCAGCGGATGTGGTACACGGCTGGGCCAGAACTCAAGCCCGGGGCTGTTGGAATCCACGTCTCTTTCCAGAGACCCCAAGCATGTTTCAGTCGATCTTTTTATAACTTGACTACATCATGTTCAACGCTGCCACCTCCCAGAATATCTGTTGAACACGAAGGGCGCCTCACGCTTCTGGGTTTCTCGCCAGTGACTGGAGAAATGTGAGTCTGCAATGTAGATTTCTGTGAAGAGCCTGCCTCTGCCCAAGGTTTTATTATCTCCTTGCTAAGCACGATGAGACTTTCCCTGATGCGTCTCCTGACAAACACTCCCCGTGGGATGCGCTGTTAGCAGGGTGAACCAGCAAGAGGGGAAGCTGGGCTGCAGAGCGAGTGATCCAGCCTCCTTAGTAGGTAACCTGTGGACCGCTATGCAGCGGCAGCACCGCAGCCTCCTCCTGCCAATCACCATGCCCCTCCTCCTCCATCATGAGGATGACAGTGACCAAGTGGGTGGCGGTGCCCTTCCCAAGGCGAGCACTTTAACTCAGGAGGAGCAGGGGAAAGAAAGATGGTTTTATTGGATATTTACCAGGCTAATAATGGATCTGTGTCTTATCCAATCTATACCTTGCTGGGGAAATGGAGGCTCTCTTCCTTTCTGATAATCCTACACCAGAGGAGAGGCAGCAGGGATCTGTACACAAAAGCCTAGTTTTCATGTCACTTTTAATATAATTACCTGCATTTGGTTACGCCAGCAAGATCTGTGGTTTTTTTATTTAAAAAAAAAAAAGAATTATGCATATTTACAAGCAGGCTTGATTTACTGAGCACAGATGATAACTGGAATTCCCTCTGATTTCTTTACATATCATTTTCTACATGAAAATTGTTATTTTAGTAAACTTGATTGTAATCAAGGGCACCCACATTCCCTGTTAAAGATAAAATATCATTTAGTGTTCCTTAAAAACATTATAAAAATCCCATGGCTGTACTTTTTCTGCTCATTGAAAAACAAGTGAAATTCATACTGAAGCAACTAAGTAACACGTGAAAAGAAGCTGCCATGACCACGAAATGAGTCATCTCTGGGCTGCCTTGGATAAAGAGCAGGCTGAGGACACAGAAAAGATGCGTAACATTATCAGTTCTATGGCCCTTCAGTAAAGAAATAGTGCTTGTTCTCATCCAAGGGTTCTTTTTTCTGGGAGAAATCAACCTTCAAGAGTGACCATCAGAATCCAGCAGGAGAAGCCTTTTCATTTCTCACTTTGTGACAGACGAATTCTAACAGGTGGTCCCATCATCTTCCCTAAAAAAAAAAAAAAATGTTCGGGGACTTATGTCTCAAAAGCCAAGTGGGAATAGGTGTGTAACATAGACATGTATTTTAAAACACGCTGCTCTTTGAAGCTCAAAGTAATCATCGCAGACACCGCTTGGCAAATCTCACTCCTTAAAGCAACACTGTGATGACCACAGTGAGTAGAAACAGCTTGCACTGATGTCAGTGACCCATGGCCCTTGCCATTTCAAAGAGTCAAGAAAGTGGAGTCTAGGGGAGTTATGCTTTGCTTTCACTAAGAGTGAGATGGACAGAAAAGTCTGAGGACATATTAATAATGTCAGTAATGTAGGTAACCTTATGTCCATTATGTTCAAAACACTTTTCCAATTGCTTTAAATATACCAGTCACTTAAAATTGATTTATGTAACACACTTTGATGTAATCACAACAAATGATGTTGCAAACTGAAATAACCAACATAAAAAAGTAGCTCCTATGACCATGAAATGGGAGCCACTGAGTCAATACTGAACTGAATTCAGTAAGGAGCAATTGGAGGATGTCTGTAACAGAGAGAATGTGTGTGTGGAAGTGGGGGAAATAAATTATCTCTAGATTTTTCTTCTTCGTTGCTACTAAGCAGATTGTCAATAATACATTGCTTGATTATTCAGCAAGATATTTCTGAAAGCCCATAGACTTTTGAAATACACTTCTTCTAGAGTAGTCGGGGCAATGACCTTAACACCTGACATTTTTAAAGCGCCTTGGAGGTGCACGTGAGGTTTCTCTTCGTATACTCATATTCATCTAAAGATACACTCTTAGGGTGAGTGTTAATTTTCTGCTCTGCGTCAGGGGAAACTGCAGTTCAGGAAAGTTAAATAAACTGCCTACGGCTGCTGCATGAAGTGAAGCCATGAGGCTCTCTGACTGCACGCTCTGCCCTTCGTGCTGTGCCACGGACTCTTCTAGCGTCCTCTGAGATGAGTCATGGTTCTTTGCGTGAGTTTTTCATGCATGGAGTTGACAACCTTTTTAATTTAGTGGGATGCCCCATTCTATTAAATCAAGCAATATGATATGCTGAAAGTTTCATGCAGTCCCTTGGGCCGCCGTGAAATTATCCAGCCAGCCATTTGAGCTCACGAGTTTCCTCATCTGGAAAATGAACGGTTTGGATACTTGCCACCTAAGGAACTCTGACTCTGAGCAGCACCATGGAAGGCGCCCAAATAAGTGTTTACTTATTACTGAATTACTTCTGACATCTTCCTTATTACAGTCTTGGCTGTAGCTGCCTAAGGAGGCACAATCCATAGGGGATGGATGTGCTTATGTGCTTCTTTATCTGAAAATGTGTTTGTGTCACTGTTACATGTGTGTATATGCGTTCTTACATATACATATGTATGGAAGCCAGAGGTTGACGTTGGGTATCTTCCTCAGTCTATCTATACCTTGTTTATCATGACAGGCTCTCTCAAGGAACCTGACGCTCACTGATTCAGCTGGAGTGGTGAACCAGCTAGGCCCAGAGATCCTGCTGTCTCTCTGCCTTCCCAGCAGTGGGGCACAGATGCACACTGCCACCCAAGCTTTTTATGTGGCTGTTGGGGATCTGAATTCAAACCCTGATGCTTGTGTGACAGCACTTTACTGGCCAAGCCATCTCCCCGATCTCCTGAAGTGGTTTTAAACCATAAATTGCAGGGGGTTGGAGAGATGGCTCAGTAGTTAAGAGCACTTAACTGACTGCTTTTCCAGAAGACCTAGGTCCAATTCTGAACACCCACATGGCAGCTCACAATTGTCTGTAACTCCAGTCCCAGGGGAATCTGATGCCCTCTTCTGGCCTCCAAAGGCCCTGCATGCATATGGTACACAGACATACATGCAAGAAAAAACACCCTTACACATAAAATAAATGAATGAATACTTTTTTAAAGGTCATATTGTCATGTCAGAGGTAAATGGGGGAGAAAGATAGTCAGAAACAGCTGACTGTACGTACATGAGGAGTCATGTTACACAATGGAGGAGCGCTAAACTTTCAATATGGCTTAACTCTAAGGTACAGGGAGGCTGGTGCTGGAGCCAGGGAGGAAACAACATCCAGCACACTTTCTACGACCAGACTTCCCTTTCAAGGGCCTAACTTGGAACAGGGAGAGGCCTCAACTTCTCAAGACTGGAGTTTTCCACTACAGGATAAGATGAATGTATTTGATTACCAAATTGAGACTGGTTTTCCAGCTAAAATGATCACAGGATTTTTTTTTTTTTAACTTGAGCAGTGAGTAAGACTGCCCAAGTTTTGATTCAGAGGCAAGGAGGAACTAGTACCACTGAATACATTTCAAGTAATAGTTGGGGGAGGAAGAGTTGCCTTGGAATATTATGACCATGAATCACCCACATCCAATGTACTTGTTTTATATCAATATATATGAGTCAACCACCAACCATAAGTAGAGCAAGACACAATTAACTCTATTTCCTCCATGACACATTCATGAGCCGACTTCAATGCCTCTTTCTGTGATCCTACCTTATTCAGAATTGTGAATCAGAGGTTTGGGACATGTGGGGTCTGTCTTCAGATAGCGATAGCGCCCAACGGCAGATTTTAGAATGAATGGCTGATAGGTTCTTTTCTTTTATGGTATATCAAGTTACAGTGAGACTAGTCACCTCCACTTCTATTAAGGCTGGCTGAGGCAATCAGGTAGGAGGAACAGGTCCCAAAAGCTGGCAACAGAGTCAGAGATAATTCCTGCTCTCGGTGTTAGGAGTCTCATAAGAAGAACAAGTTACACAACCTAAGTTGGTCCCATGCAGGCTCCCTGGTTGTCAGTTCAGTCTCTGTGAGCCCTTATGAACCCTGGTTAGTTGATTCTGTGGTTTTCTTGTGGTGCCCTTGACCCTCTGGCTCCTACAATCCTTCCCCTACCCTTCCTCAGGCTTCCCCCGGCTCTGCTAAACATTTGGCTGTGGGTCTCTGTATCTGTTTCCATCGGTTGCTGGGTGAAGCCTCCCTGATAACAGTTGGGCTAGGCACCAATCTAAGAGTATCACAGAATGTCATTAGGAATCATTTCATTGG
Organism: Peromyscus eremicus; assembly: GCF_949786415.1. Classification (NCBI taxonomy): domain Eukaryota; kingdom Metazoa; phylum Chordata; class Mammalia; order Rodentia; family Cricetidae; genus Peromyscus; species Peromyscus eremicus. The sequence goes on along the minus strand of NC_081434.1, from coordinate 36,314,059 downwards.
CTTTTATTTTTTCCAGTTGTGTTTGGTTCTATCCTAAGTCTCTGAGGTATCCTGCCTCTGGGTCCTGGTCCTCACGGGTGAAGGTCTCCAGCTGGCCCAGTCATTCGTTGGTCTTCCCCACAGTTTCAACACCATCTTTACCCCAGCACATTTTGTAGGCAGGACAAATTCAAGGACGAAGGGTTTGTGGCTGGGTTGGTGTTCCTGTCCCTCCACTGGAAGCCTTGCCTAGTTACAGGAGACGGCCAGTTCAGGCTGATAGGAGCGTTTCTAGTGGTTGCTTTTCCCTTTCAAAAAAGAGCTTGATCCTGCAGCCCAGCCTGCCTTTCCTCTTCGCCAATGTCAAACAGTTTAGAGTTCCAACTAAGTGGGTCTTAGTTATTGAGATTTGACCAAATTAACTCAGTTCTTAACGCAGGCTACACACTAAATGTCCAATGTCAGACTCACCCCAGACCAATTAAATCCAAAATCTCCAGAGGAGGAGCCAGGCATCAGTGTGACTGAGAGCTCCCCAGAGACTCCCATGTGCAGCCCAGACTGAGAATCAGATTTTGCTCAACCACACAGCAGCAGTGTATATCTGCTTCCTGTTTTCTCAGAACACATGCATTACATAGCCTACTCTATTAAAATATTTAATGATGTATCAAAATGGAATTCAGGGAGCAGATTGTAGAGATAATGAGATAAGCTTTTTAATCATCATTGTTTGCTCTAGAGGAAAGAAAAGTATTTCCGTTCTATTCAGTGCTTACAGTACTGATCTTCTATGAAATCATGAAGGAATCTGTGTGTGCACCCTGTAAGAACAGTTTAATTCTGATATTAATTTCATCACTAATGTGGAACACAAAGAATGAACAATTATGGTCTGGTAAGGATGTTGTTTATTGTGTGCTTAAGTAAACGTATCCAAAGAAATAAATCATTAAATGGGAAATGCTTTGGGTGGATTCTATTAACAAGACCCATGGGAAATGATGTGGAAATGCATATATTCAATATTTGAAAGATCTCATTACTCCATCCTTTAGATATGCAGATTGTTTTGATTATCTAATGTCAAAATACAAAGACATACGCAGGAGACTTAATTCTTTACTCTATATAAAGGCCCTCTTTTTTAGATGTCTATTATTGAAGCCAGATGATAAAACGTAGATATACAAAGGCCCAAACTTACAAACTTGCAAATTAGAGAGTGATCATTCACGTGGAAAAAAAGATTTTCTGCTTTACAAAAAGATCCATCCCAGCACTTCCTTAACCACAGACCAGAAAGACTTACACAATAGACTTTCTCCCAGATGCTGGAAGTGCACTCTGAGATCCCAGCTATTTTAAGTAGTCCTATGGTGAAACCTTTTGTTATGCAAATCCCTCCCTCTAATTGATCTGTTGATGTATGTATAATTTTTTTTCCTGTAGATGTGAGTTTTCTAAGCACCCTTTACTTATTTAAGTTCTTAGATGGGAAAGCAATCACTTCCTATTCAGGCAACATTCAGAGTAACTGCTTAGCCTAAAAATACCTATTAGAGACAGCTGGAAAATCTAGATAAAATATTTTTTTTTTAATTTAATGACCTTCTAAGGCAAAGAGACAATAACTAAGTCTACAGAGGACAGAGAAGGGAGCTCACTCATAAACCATCAACCCTGGAGGAACTCCACATTAAATAAACATATGGATACAGACAAAATAATCTGCTCATAGGCATAAGAAAATACATTATTTTCTCAGCCTAAGTTGAGAATGAGGGGGTATAGATTCTTAGAGCTGTGACCTACTGGCAGGAAAGTGCTTCGTGTAAGTTTGGGTTATTCATCTAGGAATCTCTAAACTGAAAACTTTACGTGAAAACTTATCTCAGGCTAGTGATGCCTCAGGGATGCTGATTCCAAATTCCAAAACAGATCTAGGTACCTGGTTTGCTGCATGCAGCGCACAACCAAATGCTGGTGTTTGGTGTCTAGAAGTCACCAGCTGAGAAGATGGGCTGTCCCTAACGTGAAGTTCTAATCCTGGTTGTCAACTTGACTACACCTGACATCAGCTAAAACCCAAGCAGCTGAGGACACCTGTGAGGGGTTATCTTGATTGGACATTTGAACTGAGAAGACCCACCCTAAGTCTGGGTCACACCTTCTGGTGGCAGCCTACATAAAGGGACATGGAAGAAGGAAGCTTTTACTTTTTGCCCTCTTTCTGGCAAGTTCCTCTGTGCTGTTGCTGAGGTGTCCCTTTGCTGATATTACAGTCTGCTTCTACAGGATTCCTATGTATACTGAAGACCAGTAGCTCTCTAGGAATCTTCGAGAACTTCAGCACTAGCTCGGAACTGCTGAGACATCTTGTCTCGGGAACTGAACACCTACCAGATTCTTGGCCTGTCTATGAGGAGATCGCTATTGCTGGACTGCCAGACCATAATAAATCTCGTGTGTGTGTGTGTGTGTGTGTGTGTGTGTGTGTGTGTGTGTGTGTGAAAGAGTTTGCCCGAAATTTATAATGATTTACTATGAGAAAAATATATTAGGTTATCTATTACATTGAAACATTAAAGGCCAAAAATATATGTTAGTTATAGCAATAGAAGTAGATGAGCTTTTGACAAAACTCAAAACATATTCATATTAAATTAGAAATGCAAAGGCAATTTATTAGCCTAAGTAAATGTCTATATATGTCTGTGTGTATGTATGTATATAGGTATTTATATGTGAAACTTACTCTATAGAGAAACTTCAGCATCCCTTGAAATCTGTAGAAGACCAAGATGGCCACTAACCAAATTTTTTATTGAACATTGAATCAGTTCCCAGGTGGCTCCCTAACAAAATAAAAAGAAACATCATTAAGTATTTAAAAGAAATATAATAGCAATCCACAAATAATATGTTAATGTATAATTAACAATAACTTTAGCTACAATGGAAGGTAAACTTCCAATTCTCAGTAGTTTAAACCAACAGTTTCATTTCCCCATCAGATTCTAGTCTAGTATGGGAGCTCCTAGTTGGGCAGCCTTTGCGTGATTACCCAAGGACCCCCGGCATCCTCCTGTCTTGTCTATAACCTCTAAAAGGTCCTCAGAGTCTGCTCTTAACGGCTGGAAAGTGATGAAAGAAAACAGGTCAGTGTTATGGAGCTGCTATTGCACCATCTCTGTCCACGTTACATCTGTTAGACTTTAGTCAGTCACATGACAAGCCACACAGGAAGAAGAGTTGGAAATAGGATCTACCTGCATGCATGGGAAGAAGAGGAACTCGGTTTTGTAAGCAGCTCTGTCTTTCCCATGTTATCTGGGTGGAAACTTCAAGAGAATCTCCAAACCTTTACATCTATTAGAAAATCCCAACAAGATTTGATGTTGAAGGTTGGATATTTGCATAATAGATGAACTGTCAATTCACAGAAGGAAAAAAATTCAGATGTCTGATAAGCATATGAAAAGGTAGTCAGTGCCAGTCATTAGAAAGCTGTAAATTGAAGCAACAGCAGGGGATGATTTCTTACTCTTTAGATTATGAGCAGTGTAGACAGTTGTTAATACCAAGTCAGAATGTGCCAAAGCAGGAACTTTCATATATTACTTTTGATTGACATATTATTTATTTTGTTATATACATATGTGCAATCAAGCTATAGCTATTTTGTGTCTTTAAAGAAACTGGTGATATTCTACTCAAATGAATTTTGGCTGATTATAAAATGGCACCCTTATTGGGCAATTTTAATTTCCTTATTTCAGAATTCTCTCTCTCTCTCTCTCTCTCTCTCTCTCTCTCTCTCTCTCTCTTTCTATTTAATTATTTATTTTGTTTTTTCTAGACAAGGTTTCTCTGTGTAGTTCTGGTTGTCCTGGAACTTGCTTTGTAGATCAGACTGGCCCTAAACTCAGAGATCCACCTGCCTCTGCTTCTCAAGTGTTAGGATTAAAGGAGTGTGCTACCATGCCCAAATCCTTATTTCAAAATTCTTGGCAGTGAATGTAGAGGTCCCCTCTTATGGCCCAGATTATCTGACTTCACTCAAACAATGGTTTTTGTTGTTGTTGTTGTTGTTTTGTCTTTATTTTAAATGACTCTTGGAAACTACTGGTGATTCTAAGTGTGTCTCCAAATGAGTACTGTCTTCAGATGTTTCTTGCTATCCCCAGAAAACTGTCTTTTGTAGTGTCCCTAGGCTGGTTTTTGAATGGAAAAATGAAATAAAAAGAGAAAGACATGATAACTCCTAAAGTGTGTAGATTTTTATAGTAGACATAAGGGAGAAAGCAGGCAGAGGGGAGAATCCAGACTGAACATGGTTGGTAGACTAAACCAGACCCTGAGAGGAGAGAGGGAGAGGAATAGAGGAACCTCTGACCAAGAAAGGCAGCCTGGGCTGCATAGCCAAATGGCTGTTATATAGGAATCAGGCTAGGGGAAGGGAAGAAGAAGCCCTACCTCTGGGAGGAGGAGGATTAGGGTAGAGGGCAGGGTGAGAATTGCTGGGAGGAGCCATGGGTATTAAGTGAGACTTGTCCTAGGCTTCAGACCTAATATTACAGCCTTTTGTTTATGATAAGGGGCAACATAATCTCTTCTGTAACTACTACCTGCTGAAATTGGGGTGTAGCTGAAAGTTTTCCTGTGTCCCTGCCTGGCCCACAGTCAGGACAAATCTCTCTTACCTGCCAGTCCTGCAGATGCTTTGTCCCAAATAAACACTCACAGGCTTATATTATTTTTAAACTATGGCCATGGCAGGCTACTCGCTAGCTAGCTCTTTTATCTTAAATTAGCCCATAACTATTAATCCATGTATCGCCACATGTTCCATGGCTTTACCCGCATCCCATTACATGCTGCTCCTTGAGCAGCTCACTGGCGTCTCCTCTGCCTCTCCTTTCTCTTTCTGTCTATCTGTTTGGATTTCCTGCCTGTCTCTAAGCTGCCTTGCCATAGGCCAAATGGCTTTATTTATCAACCAATCAGAGCAACATATATTCACATCATACAGAAAGACACTCCCCCATCATTGGGGTGCCATTGTCAAGGCCGAGGAAGGTTGGAATGATGGTCAAGGATGGGAAGGGAGAGAGAGGAACAGACTAGAGATGTCTGTTTTGCTCACTGCCTATGTTCTGTGGAACCACCTGGGACTAGGGAAGTACAGGCAGCTTTGGAGCAGTCTGTGTCACAGAGGCTTAAGCTAGTCAGCAATTCAATCAGAAGCATATAGGAATAGCACATTTGGAGCAGTTGGCAGTCCTTATTTGATTGGAAATCTTTTACGTCAGATACAGACTAGGGACAGAAGGTAAAGTTAAGGAGTTTAGGGGAAATTTTTATCTTGGATGTGCATTTGAAACTGCAGGCCCACAGTCCTGGTAGTTGGGAGAGGGGAGTCCCAAGACTAGCAGGGAGATAGGGAGAGAGAGATGCCACCCTCAGGCATAGGTAGGTAGGGAAACTTAGGAGTAATTATCTGGAGTTTGTTTGACCTGCAAGGGATGGATCCAAGTTGACTCTCTGAAGCTTACATGAAGTTTTTTAAGTTTCTAAAAAAAAAAATAAAAGTTTTAGAGACATTAGTATTACCACTGTTTGTAATCTGTACTGAAATCCACATTGTAGAAAAGGCAGTAGACTCATGCCTTTGAGTCATAAGAGAAGCTTGGGGACCCAAAAGTGATTCTGGGTTAAAAGCATTAACACTCTTTCCAGAGGGCTGGATATATAGATTGGACAGAGATGTTTTTAGCACAATGAGAAGCACTTTTAAGTCTATACTTAGAAGACAACCAAAAGAAATTCAAAATTGTGAGCTTTGTAACTATGATAATAGTAGCAATGCTTCACCAATATATGATCAACAGCTCATCAGAGCTACACTGATCAATGTTATGACTCTAAAACCTTCAAGTCTCAGTGTAACAATAGCATAGAGAGAGAAAGAAGACTGAAACATTTTCAGATTTCTGTTATTTTAATTTATCTGCCAGCAAGGTAAACTGTATCTGCCTTTCTTAGCTGGAGACCTAGTAGCTCTAGAAAAATGAGGCCTGTTTTTTACATATGGAATACACTGAGCAGGCAGCTGCTGCCTTGGTGGAAAGAGCTGATTTGCTTGCTGTTGTTAACATAAAGCTGTAGTTTGTCACCATGGATCTAAGAAGCATGGATTATAGAAGGAAATCCAAAGGCCTATAATCAATTACAATGACAGAGATTTAGTAATACCTAGACAGTTACTCTAGGCTCCTGTTGTCTCAATGGCTTCATTGGGGGCAGAAGTACTTGGTCTTTGACTGCCATACAAGACAGCATTGGGTTTCAGCTGCCAGATCCAGAAGGTCTCAGAGATTTTCCTGTGAAGAAAGGATAGGGAAAAATTGACCTACCTTGGCCAAGCAGAGTAGAGAAACCAACCCAAAATTGTCCATAGTTTGGGCAGGACCCTGGTCAGGCATGAGGCAATTATTTGCCCGGCGGTCAGCATTACCACAATCCAGGTGGAGTTGTCTGTGTCCTGTCATCTTCTTTGAGGACCTTAGGGTTGCCTCTAGGAGCTTTCATTTCTGTCTAACATGGTATTTCATTCACTTTAAATGCCATACTCAGCAGATCTCTAAAGAGTTTGAGGACCACTATCTATTAAGTATATCTGATTTAAACAAACTACTTGTTTTTAGTTACCTGCTTAACCTTGAAAACACATACAGGACACTAAATAAAGCTTGTAAACCTTGTTTATTAAACATTTATTGTTCCTTATTTAAATTTTCTAAAAGCAAGAAATAAGTGGTTAGATATACATCTCTAAGTCAGTTTCTGTTAATCTGAGTTTACTGTTATAACCTTAGGAATTTATAAAACTTATTTATTAAATATTATGTATCAAATATATGTTGTTTATTATTTAAAATTTTCTAGAAGTCTAGTATTGCATAGTTAGCAAGGACATAAGTTGTTAGATGTAAACCTCTAAATCAGTTTTTGTTCATCTGAGTAGACCTTTATAACCTTAGGAATTTATCATACAAAAATCCATACTAATCCAAAATATTTGGAGACCTGCTGCTATTTCTTTAGTCTCAAAGTGCCTTGATTACCAGCCATGCCCGTGGGTCAGTAAGGGCACTGAGATAGACCCCTCCAGAGACAGTTTCGGAGAGCAGCATCTGCTTCGTTGCATGTGAGCAACCGCTTACATAATGGAAGCCTACCAACTGTGATTGGTCAGCACATTATCTCAGATTGGCTAGTGAGCACTCATACCACCAGGTCTCTGTGTGGAAGAAGCACATTAAGGGAGATGTGGAGAGTGCAGACTCATCCACAGGCCAGCTATTTGTTACTCATGCTACCTCAGAATTCAGTGTTCTGACTTCAGGAGTATGATCTGCCATGCTTCTTATTTAGAAGCACGGTGTGCCAAGTGGGCTGGCTGCCAGGTCATACCTGCATTTTCTCCTACATAAAGGAGAAGCAGAGGGCTCATTAGGACTAAGAAATTTTATAGGAGTTGCCTTAGCTGGTTTCTAACATGTGGTCATTTTAACATGGTGGTGAAGTCACATGGCATGTGCTCTGTTTTACCTTAGTAAAGATGCTGCCAGTCACATGGTTGCTTCCATCTTGATGAAGTCATTAGCCTAGATGGAAGCAGATCATATGTTTGCTATTTAAAAGCATCTGTTTTCCAAAACAAGAGTTGAATCCAAGTTACATATACAGTATATTCTAAACAAAAGTTGAATCACATATATAATATGTTGTAGCAAATTAAAATGACTTATGTATAGGTTTTTTAACTATCAACTTTTTGTAACAAGTTTTAAGCTAATTTTTTGTTACAGATTGTACAAATTCTTTAGTACACCCAATGAATTTACAGATCCTGAGATAAAGAGTGTTTACATAATAGTCTTAGAAGGTTTCTTGAGAGCAAAGCACCAAGAAATCATAGCAAAAAGAGACTTTGGGGAGTGTAGACAGAGAAAATTTAGATATAAGAGATTTGGGGATCATTTTTTTGTGCAATGGCAGAAGTCATGATTTGGGAGAAATTGAAAGTTAGATGTGCCAATGGCCATTGAGCTGTACCAAGGGTAAGCCCATTTGCAGTAACACAGTGAGGCTTTAATGAAATGTCTGAGCCCAAGGGAGGAACTGAGTCTGAGGAGAAAAGGTCACAAAGTGAACTCTGCCATAGGAGGTGTTCCAATCAGCTCCAAGAGGGGGCTGAGAGACAGGGAACACAAAGAGGAACAAGCGGAAACTCCATCCAAGGGAGGGTTCCAATACTGTAGATGCCACAAGGTCATAGAGAAGCTGCAGGACTTCCAAGAGGAACTGAGAGACAGGGAGGACAAGAGTGATGGCAGGGAAGAATTCCACTGAGGGAGGGTTCCCATATTATAGAGACCAAGAGGACATAGAGAAGCAGTGGGACTTACAGGAAGGGGCCGAGCGACAGCATGGACAGGGTCTCAGAGGCCCTGCAGTGTTTAAGGAAGCTGAGGGACTTAGCAGGCAGCTCCTAGGGACAGGAGGCAAGGAATGGGTTGCAGATGCAGGAGGGCAAAGAGAAGCTGTGGAGACTATATTTTTGAGGAGAGGTGAGGAAACTCGAAACATAGAGGTCCAGGAGGGCACAAGGAAAGACAGGGCAAGTAAGGCTTTTGGGAAACAGGAGAGACTAAGTTTCTTTAGAGAGATGTGCCCATGTGGTGGGGCCCCAGAGGGTATATCAGGGAGATGCCCATGTAGTGGGTGCCCAGGTAGGTGTAGGAGGGGGATGCCCACATGGTGGGTACCTAGAAGGGTGTAGCAGGGAGATGTCCATGTGCTGGGTGCCTAGGGAGGTATAGTAGAGGGATGCCTACATGGTGGGTGCTCTGGAGAGTGTAGCATGGAACAGGAGTCAGAGAAATAGAGAGATGCCTAGGTGATGGGAGCCAGAGAGAGACACTTGCTGAGTAGGTGAGGAGAGATGGATGTTTGAGGAGTGTAGGGGGAAGAAGCAACTGAAGAGGTGGATTCTAGAATTTGGAATCAAGTATGGTGGATGGCAGAAGCCAACAGAAACGAATGATCTCTGCATGCCTTTGAAGAGTCAAATCAACAGCTTAGTTCAGAGTCCCTTGGAAGGGATCTCACTTATGCCACTCCTGGGTTTTGGAACCAGCAGACCATGAAAGGAAAGAAGAAGAGGGAGAGGAAGAGAGGAGCCTCTGACCAAGAGAGGTGGCCCTGGAGCCAAGAGACCAACAACAGGCATTGGGTGAAACTTGTCCTGGGTTTGGGACCTAACAGTTTGCAACTTTCCTCTTTTTGAAAATATAATTTTGAACTATATCCTCAAAATATATTTTATTAATTTCCGGTACCAATACGTTTGGTTAGAATTTTATTGGTGTAATATTGTTAAGGAAAAAGTCCTTCAGAGTAAGTATGAGACATGTTTCAGTTTGACGTAGTGAGAAACACACGGGCTCCAGAATGGCACGGACGTGAGTTTGAATTCTGGCTTTTCACTCACTAGTTGGAGGATCTAGACATGTTTCTTAATATTTCTAGCTTTCGCCTTGACATCTTTAAAAAGGAAAGAAATTGTGCCTTTCAGAGAATAGTTATAGGAGTTAAGTGCTGCATATGCTGCTTCCGGCATTGTAGACGTGGTTAGGTGTGAATTGTAGACATGGTTAGGTGTGAATTCACATCTCTTCACAGTCCAGACTGCTACTATTACTGGAGTTACAACTGTGTTTCCCAAGTTTTCTTATTTTACATCCTTACTGCTGTGGTAAACACTCTGATCAAAGGTAACTTAAGGGAAGAAAGAGTTTTTATTTTCTCTTTCTCTTGAGTCATAGTTCATCACTAATGGAAGTCAGGACAGGAATTCAAGGCAGTAATCTGAAGGCAGGAACTTGGAGATGAAGCCATGTAGGAACCTGCTTACTGGCTCAGTCTAACCTCTACTCAACTAACTTTTTTATACATCCCAGGATCCCCTTCCTGGAGATGCTACAGATCACCTATATCAACTAGGAATCAAGAAAATGCCCCAAGATGTGCTCACAGGCCAATCTGATGTAGGCAATCTCCAAGTTGAGACATCCTAAGATAACTGGTCTATGTCCAGGCGACAGCTGACAATAATTAGAAGACTCCACCTCTTGTCAACTTGACACACAAATACATCACCTTAAGCTATAACTGTTCCTTTCCTGTTTGTCTCCAATATCACACATTAATGTATTATATCAAATAATTTTAAAAACTCCAAAGTCTTCAGAAAATCTCAGTGATTTAAAAGTCCAAGTTCTCTTTTAAAATCCCAAGTCCCTTAACTGTGTGTTCCTCTAAAATCAAAAACGAATTACATATTTTCTTATTCCTAGAGGAAAGAATCAAGGCATACTTACAATCCAATCAAAGCAGAACCCAAATCCAACAGTGTAAATCTGGATCTTATCAGTGTCTGGCATTGGGATTCCCTCAGAACCTGCTAGCTCTACAAGGATTAGGCAACCTCACTTCCTCAACTCTGCCATCTGTGATGGACACAGCTTTTGTAATATACCCATGCCTCCGCTCCACACCTAATGCAGTCCTTGGCGGTTGTTCCACAGTTCCGGCACCTGCAGTATCCTGGGACCTACACCAAAACTAAGGCTGCACTTCCATCATCGGCCTATTGTAGTCTCTCCACTGGTGGTTTAACCTGCTACACACCTTCGTCTACTTCCCATTATTCCCCTCAGTATTACATCTCTCATGTCTTCAAAACCAGTATCACATGGGAAACTTATACATTGCCATGTTCCAGCTACCAGTTTGAGATTCAGTCTTGGCCCACTTGGACCACAGATTTTGTGTGCTGACACTGAAGGAAATACTTGCCAGAATATTTCACTATGAATAACACTGATCTCTTATTAATCGGTACTGATTCTTTGGCTCCTGCTAACCAGCAGCCATTGTCCCAGTGAAACACAGGTTTCACTTCCACTTTTTTCACTTCCATTTTCTTAATCCAAAATATCACACGAGCATCCCTGATTGCGCCTTTGTTTACCTCTGAAACTTCATAGCCAGGCCTACCCTGTCTATGTTTCTCTCGGCATTTCTTATCTTCCAGGCTCTCACAACAACTGCACATTAGGCTCTGATCACTTCTCCAGATTCCAAACTCTTCCACAATCTTCCCTAAAACAGCATGATCAAGCCCACTGCAGCAACAACTCCGCTTCTGGTACCAACTTCTGTTTTAATAGCCTCTTTGTTGCGGTGATAAATAGCATGACCAAAAGAGACTTAGGGGAGGAAAAGGTTAATTTTATCTTCTGCTTCTGGGTCACAATCCATCATTGAAGTCAGAGCAGGAACTCAAGGCAGGAACCTGGAGGAGAAGCAATAGGATAATGCTACATATCCTGGCTCACTGTCTAACCTCAGCCCAGCTAATCTTATTTAGCCCAGGACCTCCTGCCTAGGAATGGTTACCGCCCACAGTGGACTGGACCCTCCTACATCAATTATTAATGAAGGAAATGCCTCACGGATGTGCTCACAGGCAACCTTTCGGTTAAGAATCTCAAGTAACTATGAGCTATGTCAAGTTGAAACTCACCGGAAGAGTGGGTCTGATGTCTATTATTTAATGGTGATGTGTGGCCTTCTAGTCTCCCTTTCTTTGTACATCCTGCATTCTTACATTTTGTTTCTTGGTTTGCCAAGCCTTCAAAATTCTGATGGAAGAAATCACCTTCTAATAAATCTGCTAATTCTCCCTGTAAAGTTTTCTGTGATGTGCCTTTAGAAAAGTCATACATTATTCTAGTATATGTTTTACTTCATGTGCCAAATACTGAAAATAATGAGGATCATTTTTTTTCTTTAGATGAAAAAGGTATATTTAATAATACAAATTAATTCAAAATCATTAATGTACACATTTTAATCACTGACTTTTGAGAAAATATTATAAAAACTGTAATTAAGATTTATTGTATCATTTTATCAGGATTTTAATTCTGAATATCCTGTTTCATTTTAATAAATGGCTTATTTCTGAGCAGTGGTTTGTCAACTGTGATATAATTTAATTAGCTAAATGTCAGCCAGGAGGTGGTAGCACACGCTTTTAATCCCAGCACTTGGGAAGCAGAGCCAGGCAGATCTCTGTGAGTTCGAGGCCAGCCTGGTCTATAGAGCGAGACCCAGGACAGGCACCAAAGCTACACAGAGAAACCCTATCTTGAAAAAAAAAACTAAATAAATAAATAGCTAAATGTCTGTCAATATTTCAGGCTTCTAACCACGTATAATTAATGATAGATTTAAAAGCTTTTATATTAATAAAGAGGATTAGTTGCAAAAAGACAAATATTGTACAATTCAACTTCTATGAAGTAGCTAGTTGTCAAGTTTATAGAGACAGAAACTTAAGTGATAGTTGCCAAGGGATGGGTAGGAAGCTGATGTTTAAGGGGAATAGTCTCCATTAGAGAAGTTGAGAAAGTTCTAGAACAGTGGTTCTCAACTTTCCTGATGCCGCGACCCTTTAATATAGTTCTTCATGATATGGTGACCCCAATCATAAAATTATTTCGTTGCTACTTCATAACTATAATTTTGCTACTGTTACGAATGGTAGTATTCATGTCTGTGTTTTCTGATGGTCTTAGGTGATCCCTGCAAAAGAGTCATTTGACCCCCCAAAGGGGTTGTGGCCCACAGGTTGAGGAACATAGTTCTGGAGTTACATAACTGTGTGAATGTTCTCAGCACCACAGAACTACTCAGTTTAAAATGACTGGGATAGGAAACATGGTGGTATATATTTTCCCCCACACACAGAAGAGAATGGTCATGCTCACAGTGAGAAAAGCCTGGGCTGTAAAACCACAATAGACATTAGTAGATTTCATTACACTCCCAGCAAATATTTCAGTTTGGTAATGCTTTCCAAATTATTTTCTCCCAGGACTTCTCAAAGTGACAATTCTTACTTTTCTGCACTTTCAGGAAATAAATGTTCAAACCCCGGAATCCATTGTTACCACCCTAATCTTAGCACTCTTGCAATTAACCAAGTGATCGACTCCGAAATAGCTACATTAAGATTATTTCAGTCACACCTCGTTGTCCATGTGAAAATGTCAACTCCTCCAACTCAAATACACATTAGTCTTCACTTACGCAACCCTTCTTTAATAATTCAGAACCTGACTCTTTTGGTGGGCGTCTTGGGTTTCTTAATTGCTGTATAACAAGTTACCACAAACTTAGCAGCTTAAAGCCACGTAACTTTGCTTCTCAGTTCCCGTGGGTCAATTTCCTTGAGTTAGAACACAGCTGAAGGCCCACAGTGTAGCCTTTCTAGCCAAGGTAGAGCTTGTGGCTGAGCCCTCAAACCTCCCAAGCTCATACTCTTGTTCCAAGCTCCATGGACAGTTGGCAGTATTGAGTTCCCATCTGGTTGTGGGACTGAGCTGACACCCTTATTCATTCCTTTCCATTCATCTTACTATACTTTTCTCATTAAGTCCCGTAGAATAATCTCTCTAAAGACCCTTATCTGTTTAAATGAACCATCCAGTTGGGGTATTCCCAGCCCAAGTTGATTAAATCAACTGACTGAAGACTTTTTATCATACATATCTGCTAAGTCTCCCCACGTTTGTCTCATGACCCAATCGGAAGAGTGGGGATCTTCTCGTAGTCACAGATGCTGCCCACACCTATAAAGAGAGGTTTATACAAGCTATGTAATTACTTCCAAAGACAACCATGTAAAAAGCATCGTGGGGGAACTGGAGAGATGGCTCAGCGGTGAAGAGCACTGGCTGCTTTTCCAGAGATCTTGGGTTCATTTCCCATCTCATGAACCATCTGTCATGAGATCTAGTGCCCTCTTCTGGCCTGCAAGGACACATGCAGACAGAACAGTGTATACAGAATAAATAAAACATAAATAAAATAAAATACATATTTTTAAAAAGCATCATGGGATACTTTTTCAGATGCTCAATTTTCTTATCAGCAAAATAAGGGGTGATAAGACCCATTTCATAAGGGCAGGATGCTTAAATGATCTGTATTTTATATACAATATCCTGGAGCACAGATACTCAGCGTACACTGGCTCTCATTCTTTACCCAACAGACTGCTCTGCAATCCTTCCTCTGTTGCCTCATTTAATTCAGACAACAGCCCTTGTTGCCAGGGGCCGACATTCCCCCTGTGTGGAAGGTTAAGAAACTGGAGCACGGAGGAGTTAAATGGCTTGTTCTAGCTTCCTGAGGTAGGGAGAGGCAGAGCTCACCTTCCTACCTCCAGCAGCCTAGCTGTAGAATCCACACTTTGAGCAGTAACTCCCTCTGCATCTCGCAGGTATGACAGACCATCAGATGAAAAGCCAGAGCCCCACTCAGTTTTTAAGGGGCAGAGTCTTGGGGACCCTCCTACCTCCCTTTAATTCCTCCACTAAGTTCCTGGCGCCCTCCTCATTGTCTCCCTAGCTATTACCTCCAACACGTCCTTATCCTACACATGCTCTCCCAGTGAGCCCTCCTCTAATTGAAATGCTACAGCATTATTGCTTTTGAGGCGGTAGCTCATAAAGACTTCTGGTTTTAATTCACTCAGTATTTCTTTTGAATAGATGATGAGTCAACTCTTAAATTAAAAAAAAAAAATGAAGAGTGATATAATCCTCTAAAAACCAGGGGCTGATTACCTAATGGTGGAATAACACGGGGGAGGAAATTTTGATGGAGTGTTTCTCCAGCTCCCTGCAGTTCTCTTCACTTATTTCAAGTTCAGCCTAGTTTCCCACAACTTTCTACACGGCCAGATTCACCCGTCAGGAAAGAGCTCTGCTGGGAAGGGAGCCTGGGAAAGGAATCTTCAACCCCTGACCACAGGAGATGATGGTCTAGAGAGTTCTGTTATGTAAAACATGCTTCACCTCTCTTGAAAGTGGCTTCAAGAAATAAGGGAGAGGAGCTGAAGAGATGGCTCCATGGTTAAGAGCACTTGCTGCTCTTCCCGAGGACCCAGGTTCAGTTCCCAGCACCCACATGGCAGCTCACAAACTCTCTGCCATTCTAGTTCCAGGAGAGCCAGAGCCCTCTCCTGGCCTCCACAGGCACCAGGCATGCAATTGGTACACAGATGTACATGCAGCCAAAACACCCAAACACATAAAATACGAAATAAATATTATCTTAAAAGAGTAAGGGAGAGAATTCCAGAGGGGCGCTGAGTCTACAGAGACCACAGGAAAAGGAAGTTTAGAGACAAAGAACCAAGAGTGGACACTGAACTCTTCCCTGAGCTAAAGCACTCCATCTGTCCAATCGTCTCTGCTTGCTTCCTCTTGTGGTGATTTGAGTATTTGGAAGTGATTCTACAGGGAGATGCTACTCAAAGCTCTTAGGCCCAAATGAAAGGAGGAAACTCCTTATATCCTTTTTTTTTCTTTACTCCTACATAATCCAAATGCCCACAAAGTAAAGAGGTACAGAGTGAATATTGCATTTTCAAAGTGTTTGGACCAGAATTGTGCCAGACGTCAGATTTTTGAACTATATTCATCTATATGATGAGGTAGCATTTGGGATAGGACTCAAATCTAAACACAAAACTCACATGTTTCAATGTATACCTTATACACATATATTTAAGATAATTTTATACATGGTGTAAAATAATTTTGTTCATTTAAACTGAGTTTATCACACAAAATCAGTGCAGAGTTTTTCATGTTAGCACTCAAAAGCTTTCTTTTTTAATTTTGGAGCATTTCAGATTTTGGATTTTTTAATTATGATAATTGACCAGTATCTCAATTGTGAGGGAGGTGAAAAAAAAAAATCCAATGCTTGATTTTGCTTTGTGAAGTAAACTCGGTGGTCCCCCCATAAGGAACGACCACTAGCACTAATCTTGGCCACACTCTCCATTTTTTCTCAGTGTCTCATCCTTGCCATAGGTAAACCACCACACTGATGCCATCTCCTTGTACACGCAGGACGTAATCCTTGGGATCCCAACAGGACAAACGTTTTTCGGCCATCGTCTTCTCTGGTGTGAACCCTCACCTTTGGCCCTGCCAGTGGACTTCTGCAGGGGTCACCATTTCCTTCTTGAGTAAGAAGCACAGATACAGTTTGCCCTGTACCCACTCAGCCTTCTGCATGAAGTCACACAGAAATCCCTTCATGTGTCTAGCCAATGAATATCACGTTTTTCCAAGTTCCTTTTTTTTTTTTTTTTTTTTTTTTTTTTTTTTTTTAGCTCTTTGGGAGCATTTCAATGGCAGTAAGAATGCCTTGAGTTTGGCATTCTTACTCAAATTACACTCTTGGACCAGTCACCAAGCTCAGAACAGGAGAAGAGCATCAGGCTGAGCTCAGAGTCCCCAGTGGCTGATTGTGGTATTGGTCAGCTTCCCTGGGCATGGGAAAGCACAATTTCGGTTTCTGAGGAAACAGTTTGTTTGTTTTTGTTTTTTGTTTGTTTGTTTGTTTGTTTTTGTTTTTCGAGACAGGGCTTCTCTATGTAGTTTTGGTGCCTGTCCTGGATCTCTCTCTGTAGACCAGGCTGGCCTTGAACTCACAGAGATCCGCCTGGCTCTGCCTCCTGAGTGCTGGGATTAAAGGCCTGCGCCTCTGCCGCCCGGCCAGTTTCCTATCTTATAATTGACCAAATTCCTCTACTCTGCTAAGTTTTCTCATTGGAATTAAGTCAATAATGATTTGCTAGGCCTGATATTCCTGAAATTTTAGTTCCTCTGGAAGAGAGGAGAAAGAATAAAGGAAGGGGGTGAACAAAAGGAAGGAAGGGAGGGAAGAAAGAAGGGATGGAGGGAGGAAGGAGTGAGCCAGAGAAACACCATGATATTTATATAAATGTTTATATTATCCCTGTGTGTTTGATTAGTTTATCATCATAATAGGGTGGAAAAAGAGATTGCCTCCTGTCTGAACATAGGACCCAAAGCTGAGGGAACGGGGTACTCGGCATGAGGACTCCCCCGACAGCGCTTACTAAGAAGAACACTCTTCCTGCTGCCTTCACACTCTTCCTCAGTTACCTCACATGGCAGCCGGGCACGGCAGCTCATCAAACACAGAAACCGCTGATAGGGTGGTTGAGGCAGCTGGGAGGCTGAACCACCTGAGCTACAGATTCTAAGGAAAACAGAGACCAGCCCGTAACCCATCTCATCCCTCACAATACTTCCACAGTTAAAGGAACTGAGTCGTGTAGAAGGCAGCCTAGAACTAGAGCAGCCCACAGCACACTCCCCGGTGAAAGAGTCGCCATACATGCCCCCAGACCTGGTCCTCAAGCCACAAGTCCAGTCATCAGTGGAGCAATGGAAAACTTCGATGGGATGTAAAGCTACAGAAAACACAAGGTAGAGGAGCCCGAGAGATGGCGATGCAGAGGAGAACTATTGCTGCTCGTTCAGAGGTCTGGATTGAGTTCCTCACACCCATGTCAGATGGCTCACAACCACCTGCAACTCCAGTCCCAAGGGATCTGATGACTTCTGGGCTCTACACACACACACACACACACACACACACACACACACACACACACACACACATGAGAATAAATCTTAAAAAAATAAGAAAACACAAGGTTTGATGACTAAGATCCAATGCCTGTACATGATGCCATTGGGAGATAGTTCCCTAAAAGAACTGGCACATTTAAGGGCAGTGACAGGAGAGGAATGTCTCTAGCTTACCCCTGGCTGTGATCAGCCTCCATGATAAACAGTTTCTAGAGAAGCAAACAAAGCAAGCAAAATCTTTTGTTTCTTCGTGAAAAGCTAACGGGCCTACTGTTTACTTAAATCTTCACATCTGTTTCCATAGAGACATCACTTCTGCCTACATCTTTTCCAATTCACCGAGTCTATTGTTTCTCAAGTTCTGCAGCATCAGGTTAAATAACATGATTCTTTCATAACCAGCTCCTGGTCATACTTCAAAAATAGCTAATGGGTAGGCAGGCAACCCCAGCTCCCACAGCATAGTCTCATGATGGTGATGGATTTTAAAATCAGGGCTCATTCGGAGAACGTTAACACTGGACCAAAAACAAGTGAGAAGTCCCAATGTTTATACCGTGTCATACCACATTTTTATATTAATAACAAAACCAGTTGGTTTGTGTGATTTTCAGCAGAGTAATTGAGAAGTAGCATAGCTCAATAATTAAGAATTTGTAACACTGGAGAGGTAGATGGCTCAGTGGGTGTAATGCCTGCCATGTGAACTTGAGGACCTGAGTTTGAATCCCTGGAAAACGGATAAAACTGGATTCAGCAGCACACATCCATAGTCTCAAGGCTCCTGTGATCAGACAGGATGTGGAGAATCCCCAGAAGCTCACAGGCCAGATAACCTGAACTACACAGCTGTAAGACACAGAGACCCTGTCAAACAGAAGGTGGACAGTGAGAAGTAATACCCGAGGTTGTCCTCTGACCTCCATATACATGCCATGACATGTGTGCACCCACAATCACACACACGACTGCATGTGCACACATATACACACATCATACACACAAAAAGTAATTTACCTGGCCTGTGCAGATAACTTGACCAATAGACAAATAGTTGCAAGTGAGTGACTTGAACTCAGTGCCTCAGTTTCCTTATATAGATGGGGGAGATAATTAATAATGATGTTTCTACTAAATGATGTAGTGTAACTAGAGTTTTCCTGCCTTGCCCATAGTCAGGACAAATCTCTGTCACCCGCCAGTCCCACATCAGCTCAGACCCAACCAAGTAAACATAGAGACTTATATTGCTTACAAACTGTATGGCCATGGCAGGCTTCTTACTAACTGTTCTTATAGCTTAAATTCATCGATCTTCACATGCTGCTTGTCATGGCAGCGGCTGGCAGTGTCTCCCTCCGCCTTCCTGTTCTCTCAGTTCTCCTCTGTTAGTCCCGCCTATACTTCCTGCCTGGCCACTGGCCAATCAGTGTTTTATTTATTGATCAATCAGAGCAATTTGACATAGACCATCCCACAGCAATGTCGGAGTAAGAGAAATCAGATACATGTTTAGAACCATGTCTGATACATAATAAAAACACAGTGTTAGTTTTGTGTATTTGTGAATACCCTCCTCATCCCATGTAGTACATCGAAATCCTTAGGTTGCCCTTGTTTCTGAGATTATAGAAGCAATTTGGGGCATGAGTCCACTCAAGGCAGGATTTGCAACAAGAGAGAGGTAGTCTATTTCTGACCTTGAGTCTCTGGACTATCGAATAGGACTTGCTTGCCCCTTAGCATTGCACCCAACACAAGCCATGTACAGATGGACCTACCATAGATGTTCACAGAAATGTGGATACGGAAGGAGTAAACTTCTCATACGTATCAAATGAAATCAAATCTGAATCATCTAACCAATAACAGTTTCCTAAGGAGCCTTGAATCTCTCCCAGCTGGAACCATATGCCCATTGCTAGTACTGGACACTCAGTGTGTATTTTAGGTGAATAAATATGTTCATTTCTCAAAGTGCTGGTGCTGTACAGTACATTACAGCTACAATAAATTAATCTCCAGTTGGAATAGTCTTAAAATGGGGTAGGCTTCAGTCCAAGCTCCAAGCTTTTGAGTATTTGTGTTTTTTTCTACCTCCTTAGCCCCAAGGAGTCTGCATGAAAGTGTCTCTAAGCTGGGATCTGCCCTAAAAAGTCACATGAAACTCTTAGATGTTCATAATGCTCAACCAGCAGCTTTGTGTGTGGAGGGGAGGGAAGAGATACCAATTTCTCTCTACTTCTCCAGTCACTGGAAGAATTCCAGCATCATGTTTTATTCCAGCTATTTGTTCCCATAAAAAAGTATCATGCCAAAGCTGTACTGAGTGAGCTCACTGTTCAAAATGTCATCAGTAAATTCAGTTATCAGCATATGCTTTTAACTCATCTCTGGTGTGTGTGTGTGTGTGTGTGTGTGTGTGTGTGTGTGTGTGTGTGTATCATTCATGT
This sequence comes from Peromyscus eremicus, assembly GCF_949786415.1. NCBI lineage: Eukaryota > Metazoa > Chordata > Mammalia > Rodentia > Cricetidae > Peromyscus > Peromyscus eremicus. The sequence goes on along the minus strand of NC_081434.1, from coordinate 36,294,003 downwards.
AAGAGTTTTATTTTATGAGCCTCATTTCTTAGAACACAGGGGCAAGCATGCATACCCACATCAGAATGCAAAACTATTGTGTATTTGAATGAGGTCTTGCTTTTGATTTATTACCACATTTAAAGTACACGCAAGATGAAGCCAACATAATCCGAAGAGATGAGATATTGGGGGGGGGGCGGTTCAGAATAAAGTAGTGTTCATGCTAAGTTCTGATGCAAATAATGTTCAGAAACATTGCCATCGGAGCTGATCCTCATGTGGAGACGTCTGCCTCTTATTCCCATGACTAAGCCTTTTATAGGTCTCAGATTCCCATGGCAGTCTGTACATGATTTAAAGTAAGGATTAGACCCACACCAGGCGTCAGAGCAGGGTTAGGTTAGGGGCAGATGAAAACGAGCTGACTGTGCAGAGTGAGTCTGACCACAGCCCCGCCGTCCCCCCAGGCCGCAGCAGTGAAGGCAAGACACCTTTCCGTATGGACTTCGATCCCAGCACCAGCCCACGGACTAGAGCAGACCAGAGCCGTGCTGGCTCCGTTTGTCCCTGGTGTAATGAGCAGCCGGCTCCTGGTGGGAAACTCTGGCACTAGCTCTCTATCAGGAGGCATCTGCCGCTCAGCTGTAAGGTCCCCTCTTCGTTCCCTTACTTGCCGTAGCAAGGGACTTTTTAATGAAAACAGAACGTTTTACTCTGTGGGAAATCTGTTCCTTCTGCCTCTGCCTCTGCCCCCACCGGATGTTCTTATCTGCTCCTTGCAAGGGCACAGGCAATTATAGAGCAGTGCATCTTCACCCACACAATTTCAGGCAAATATTATAAAAAGCGTACAGATGGCTCCAGAGAAAAGCCTTCCTGCCGCTTCCAGCTCTTCCGCCTTAAGGAAGAGATCGCAAATTTCTTTGGAGTTAATACCCTAGCTGTTCATTCATTTCATCAGCAAGCCAACAACTGTCTATTCAGTGGCTTGGTGCTGGTACACCTGGGGCCACAGGTGTGACCCTCCGCCATGGGAGGTTTCTCATGGTCACTTTGCCCCCACGCAGCGGCCACCAGACCTCTCTTTAGCTTTGCCTCTTGCCTCCCACCACCTTATCCTTTTCTCATTTTTTTTTCAAGTAGGAAAAAAAAATGAAAAGAACATTGTTGTTGCTGCCTTGGGTTGAGTCTGTATCCTCTGAGTGTGAGCTACTGTATTCATCTACCCATTCAATCAAGATTTACAAAGACCCCGTCACCAAACTAGTAATAAACCTGACAGTTTACTCCTGTGCAGTGTCTATAATTCTATTTAATCTTGGTAACAATCTCATGAGGAAGATATTGCTATGAACCCATTTTAAAACAATGTAAAATAACTCAGCTCGAAATCACACTTGCCTGAATGTCACAGAGAACCCCGTTATTAGTAGCGGAAATAGTCATTTACTCCCTCTCCTGTAACAATCAGTAACCGATTCCTAGTGTTTCTGGAGCTAGCATCTCTGAGAAGTGCCTTTTGTCTCATGAGCAACAATCCGGTATCCAAGAATCATGTCCACATTTAGGTTAAGGAAAGAAAAGGGGTAACGTCATCTGGCACCCGCTTTTGTTACTCTCAACTGGAATCCAAAGCATTCCCAGAACACTTCTCCATATTTCTAGTTACTGTTCATTAGACAAATCATATCATGAGGCCTCCACTAGCAGCAAGAGAAATTAAGAGAGTAAAAATCAAGGCAGTTTTAAAAAAAATCTCTATGATGAAGGCAGCAAGCTCAAGGAATTCAAGGAATCCTAGAATGCTTGTTATGGCAGTTCGTTGTCAGTATGCAAGCCGAAGGTCATAGGTGGTTATAGGATGGGAACCCAGGAGCTCTGCGCATGCAAGAGCTCTAACCATTATGCTTTACTGTGCTACAGTGATAATGGCTATTCCTTGGTGAGTAAGAGGGACATGGCTCTGCCTTCATAGAGCCATGAAATATCACACACAAAACACAGCATTTCAAAAATTCTCCAAGTGCTAAAAGATAAAATAACAGATTTTCAAGATGTTAAAGATAGCTAACAATTTCTTGTTATTATATTTATGGGCTACAAGAACTCCTGCAGCCAATATTGGGAACTGATCTTTATAAAGAAGCTTGTCACCTGGTTCAAAGATAGGAAGATGTAATAACACAATTATATTGTACAATATTATTATAATACCTATTAAAATTTAATAGGTATAATATACTATATTTTATATATATAATATACTTATTATGTAATAGGTATAATAATACCTAATAAAATATGTTTTTTATAGAAATTTACAGATACAGTTATAAAATTTACAAGTAATCAAAATGATTTTGAGAAACAAAAAAGTTGAGGCATTGTACTTTCTGATCTCCAAATACGTTATAGAGCAATGGTGATTCAAACTGTGTTACTAAAACTGGCTGGTGGTACAGCCCTGTAACCCTAGCACTCAAGAGGTAGAGGCCAAGGATCAAAAGTTCATGGTCATCTTTGGCTAATAATGAGTTCAAGGCCAGCCTGGGCTACATGAGTCCTTATCCCAAAAAAAGTAAAATAATCAGTTACAGGATACATAAGTTTTAGGGATCTAATGTATTAACAATATAGCTAATAATAGTACATTGTTTGCTTGGAATTTGCTAGGATAGTAGATCTTGTGTGTTCTTCATTTTAAAGGGGGAACTGATGTATGCTGTGGTGTGGTGATTTGATTGCAGTAATCATTTCATATTACATATCAAATAATCACAGCGTGGGCCTCAAATGTAGTTTTTATTTGTCCACCATATTGATAAAGCTAGAAAACAAATTTGAGAGGATAGAACTATCACGTGATTTAACAATCCCGCTTCAGGATATTTATCCAAAATAACTGAAATCCAAATCTTAGGGAAATAAAGGAACTGTCTCCGTTTATTTCCTGTGGCCCTGATTTAAAAAAAAAATACCCTGCCAAGAGCAACTTAGAGGAGAAGGGTCTATTTCAGCTCACAGTTGCAGGCTACAGTCCGTCTAAGCAGGGTAGTCACAGCAGCCGGAGCTTCAAGCTGCTGATCATATCACATCCATCCAGTTGAGAGCAGGGAGAGATGAATTCCTCCATGCACGCCAGTGCTCAGACCACCCTCCCCTCTCAAATAATTCAGGGTTCCTGCCCAGGGAATAATGAATGCTACCTGCAGTGACCAGTCTTTCCACATCAACTGGTATAATCAAGATAACCGCCGGGCAGTGGTGGTGCACGCCTTTAATCCCAGCACTCGGGAGGCAGAGGCAGGCGGATCTCTGTGAGTTCGAGGCCAGCCTGGGCTACCAAGTGAGTCCCAGGAAAGGCGCAAAGCTACACAGAGAAACCCTGTCTCGAAAAACCAAAAAAAAAAAAAGAAAGAAAGAAAGAAAAGATAACCCCCACAGACATGCCCGTAGGCCACCCTGATCTAGACAATCCCTCATGGAGACTCCTCTCAGGTGCTTCTAGACTGTGTCAAGTAGATAATCAGGACGAACCATGACACATTCCAGTACTAACTGCAGAGCTGTTCACAGTGAAATGCTCCTTGGTGAATGTATGGGTAGAGAAATTGCGTGCGTGCGTGCGTGCGTGCGTGCGTGCGTGCGTGCGTGCATGTGTGTGTGTGTGTGTGTTTACATCACATGGGTAATAAAATATTAGTAGGCCTTGGAAAAGAAAGAATTCCTGTCTTGGGAAACAACACAGATAACCTTGAAGACTATGCAAAGGGAAATAAGTCGTTGAAAGATTAATACCTTAATACCTTGTGGTTTAGCCTTAGTGACATATCTGCATCTGTTTACCACATACAGCTGTTGCATAGAATGGTCTGCTGGGGTCTGGAGTACGGCAGTAGGAACCTGCTAATCAAGGGAATAGAATTTCAGTCATTTAAGAGGAATGAACTCTAGAAATCACCTACAAGTGTTGAGTCCCTCATTAGCAATACTCCCCTGTGCTTAAAAGGGTTTTAAGAAAGCAGATCTGATGAAAAATATTCCATACTAAGATAATACCAGAATTTTTTTTTTTTTTTTTTTAAAGAAAGCCCTTTGGCCCCACAGGCTGCTCCAAAAAGCAGTTTTTGTCTTGTTCCTGGGTCTTGCTCCGAGCTGACTGCAGCCACCTTATCACAGGCCTGCCTCCTCTGAGGTGGACTGCAGCCGCTTTCTAGCCGGAGTCCTGGATTGCTTTCTCACTCGCTGCCCCGCCATGTCAGATGCAGCCCTGGACGCGGAGATGGCCACCAAGGACTGGAAGGGAGTTGTGGAGGAGGCAGAGGGCAGAAGGGACGACCCTGCAGATGGAAATGCTAATGAGGAACCTGGGGAGCAAGTGGGCAGACAGTGAGGTAGATGAAGGAGAGGAAGGTGGGGAGGAAGAGGAGGAATTGTTAGTAAACTCAGGCGCAGCAGTTTGAGCATCCCGGGCTTCTGATGACAGCTTGCCAGGCCCATCCACGTGTCCCTCACAGGCAGTGGCCGCCTAGCCTGAAGCCACCATCTGCCAACCAGCTCAACTTCCCACAGGTTAGCACAGAGGCCGCTTTCCACTCCCCTCTGGTCCGACCTTCTTTTCTTCTGCTGCATAGTAATAAACAAATCATGTCTATAAGGGCGTCACCTTTGACCTAGCGGCAGAATTGGCTGCAATTTGGGACTTTGTAACCTTTTGCGTTTCGCCCAAGTACCTTTTCCCAGATCACTTATTTCTCTGACCCAAATTGCAATATATGTAACATCTGTCATGACCACCAAGATAGAGGGGCGCAGCTGGCTCAGAGACAGGGCACAGAATGGCCTGGGTACACTGTAGCCACATGAGCTACTCTGTTCCAAAAAAATAAACAACAAAATTGAGTGTAAACCCAGTTCGTGTACCCACGGATTCATGCAAAGGTCATAGTGTGAGCCGTCAGCTGAACGCTGCAGAGTCCTCCACCCTGCTCACCAAAAGGCTGGCTTGGCAGTGCATGCGGATGCCTTGCAGTTCACCTTGCTCATTGACTTTCATCGGAAATTGCGAGCTCCAGATGCCTATCGGGTGTCTGTTCCGCAGCCAACTGACTCTGCCTGTGCTTCTGCTTGCAGCAAGGTTCTGGGTGGGGAGGGTTCGCGGGGCAGGGACTTCCCTTCAGGAGTCGGGGACAGCTCTATCTGTTGAAGATTAACTATTGCAATTTCTGTTATAATGCACGAGGAGATCGCAACCACTGATCGCCCCTTCGGGACTTCAGTCAGCATTATAATCTCAGCGGCCGCCCAGAGACAAAGTTGGGTGCAGTACATGAAAATTCCACTAGGTGGTTCTGGTGCTCTGCAAGCCCGAAGCAGGCGGCACCCTGACGCTGGCTCCATCTTTCCCGTCGCAAAGGTAAAAGCAAACTACGAATGCGAAAATGTCTCCACGGCTGTGGTTTCAATATCCACACTAGATTACATGGGATGGATTCCTGTTGGTAGCGACTCACCAGAGACCACGATGCTCTGGAGTGCCAAGGACGGTTCCCTGCCTCCTTTGTGCATAGACACACGAAGGCTACGTTTTTATTTTAACCTTCTATTAATTTATGTGCCCATATCCAGATGGCATGCATGCTACCATTTTTCTCATCACTGCTTTGCCAGTACCCTTCACCAAAGGCACAAGCTTCCAATAAAATATTTTCTTTTGTGACGCCTTCCGTTCAAAGCACTACAGTTCTTGTGTTTAACATTCCCAGGAGCTGTTTTCATTGTGATCTTCAGTAACCTCTGAAAAACAAGATCCAGGTTTACCAGCTCCTCTCATCATCCTTGTTAGGAAGCCTTCCCTTACGCTTTAGGGTAGAATAATAAATAAAGCTCGCTTTTAAAATACACTGGGTCACCCTGGCTCCCGAAATCACTTCAAAATCTTAATCTGATTTCCAGTGTCCCGTTAATTCCTCCAGTTCCTGTGTCTAGCTTACGCGGACGGATCATCATGAAATGTCAGGTGTCTTCCTGCAAAGCCGGCTGAGTAAATTCCCAGGGTGCCAAGCCCAGTGCTGAGTTCTCGGAACAGATAGGACAGACAGCAGCTGTTCCCTTCCTGTGACACTGGAAACAGGCACAAGGACAGGTTCCACACAGAACACCAGACACATCTCCACCTGCCCTTGAACACCTTCCAACCCCAGGCGACTAGGACGGGTTGGTGAGCATCAACATAGGTAATTAAAATGTCTGACTTTTTTTCTTCTTCTTCATTTTAAGTGAAAAGAAGCATGGTCAAATCGAAAATGCACTCAGCACAGTAGCCTAGGTGCCTTTCAGAAATTAAATGACAACATTTGGATAGCCACAGACCAAACAGAATGCTCTCTGAGGGGGTAGAGACAGCAAGCAGGAAGCATTTTCTGACATAAGCCAACAACATTGAAGAGGTTGACCATTAGGAAGGTTATTGTTTTTAATACTTCGTTTTATTTTTAGTGACAGGGAATAATTAATTATTGTTTCAATTAGTTCAAACAATTCAGAGGAATATAAAAAAATTGGAGGGGCCTCCTTGTAATTTTTCACCACCTGCTGCCCACATAGTTGTCATCTCTGGAGAAAGAGATAACCTTGTAAACATGGATAGTGTACGCCTTCCAGTAATTCTAAAATGCCTGTTTAAACTAAATATGTGTAGAACATGCTTGGTATACAAATGAGCATGCTTTGGGTAAGATCTTAGCACGTCATGTGTTTCTTTTTAATAAAAATGAACATAAAATCTATGTTGTGCTAGTCCTTGAATGTTTGCGATTCTTAGTAAACACCCCCCCACCCCACCCCTGTCAATCAGTCCATATCCTATTACAACTATGATCCTGGCAGAATATCAAGAGATATGACAAGTAAATACTGCCTAGCAACCAAACAGTTGTCCCAAACATATCAAGGTCTTTACTCACATAGTGTTTAGTACTACCTTTCTAAGCCAGTCTGGTTGACAGAACTGTGAGCTGATGGAGCTATGGAGGGACTGAGTGTAGACGTTGCATCCACCTTCCTGAGATTCTATCTTGGAATTCAGCCTGGACAGTAACTGGGTCAATCATTCATTTGGTTCTTGCTTCTTGGGGATCACCGACCTTCATTTGTAAATTCCAGTGTCTTATAAGCCGTTCCTTCATACATCTGGGCTTTCCAGTTGTTTAGATGAGAGGCTAAGTCTGGCCCCAGTTACTGGTTACTTTGTTACTGGTTCTTTGTAGAAATTGGACAGCACATGTGAGAACAGAGTGAAATCATTGATCCAGTCGGACTTCATCTCAACTATTCTATTTAACAGCCAGAAAACCTTGAGCAAGTCTTTTAGCTCCTTTGTCTTCTGCTTCCCAATTTTAAAAATCAAGATAATTACAGAGATAATTACAGTATTCCATAGAAATGTCATAATAGTTGGGGTATTAATATATATGATTAGAAAATCTAGCACATGGTAAACTCAATGTATGCTAACAGTATCTTCAACATAGTAAAAGCCATAACGTTACTAAAAACTAGATAAACCAGAAAATGTATTCAAGGAATTTTTTGAACTATAAATCATATGTGCTGAGAAATCAGTTTCTTGACTAAAATAGTGATTACTGTTTCATATAACCTCTTTAATTCATTTGCTTAGAAAAAAAAAACCAAGCTCTGTATTAATTACCATTTTCTTCATAATTTTCCTAAGTGCTGTGGATCAAATTGGATTTTTCCAAAGCACTAAACCCCAGAACCCCAGAATGTGTTTGAAGACAGGTTCTTTAAAGAGGTAATGAGTTAAAATGAGGTCATTAGGGTCAGCTCTGCTCCACAGTAACCAGCATCCTTATAAGACGTGATTAGGACAAAAATCCAAAATCATGAACAGAGGGAAGAGTGTGTGGAGGCAGGAGGCCCCAGAAGAGACCAGCCCTGCTAACATCTGCTCTCCCCCAAACTTCAGAACCATAAAAAAATTATTCTGCCGAATATGCCCCTCACTTGGCGTTACCTTGGTAGTCCTAGCAAATCAACACACACACACACACACACACACACACACACACACACACACACACCCCTAATCATTGGAACTTAATATTAATAAGGTAAAAAATTACAACCTTCATATCTGCTACCCTTCTACATAAAGCAGATTTTTTTAAACCTCACTAAGGATCCACCATAAGGATCTACTATGGGGGCAATGATAACAATCTTCTCTGTATTCTAGGATATTCTGAGAATTCACTGATCACACACATGTGATCATGTATCATTTAATGATGGGCATGTGTTCTAGTGTGTCTTTGGGGGTTCCATCATTGAACAATATCACAGTGTACTTACACAAGGTAAGACAGCTATGACATCACTGTGATATACAATCCTTGAAGACCACTATTGCACACATAGGCCATCACTGACTTGTGCAGTGCGTCACTCTATATCCCCCTTTATGTGATACACAACTGTGAGTATGTGTGTACTACTGAATCCCCATGATATCCTGTGACACAGGCAGAATCATTATTATTTGCCCCCACTTAAGGATTATAGAAGCATCTTGAAGTTTAAAAGTGTGTTGTGCAACCAAAGGATGCAGTTATAATACAACCACACAAGCACACATACCCACACAAAAGCACTTTAAAAGCAGGAAAACTACATAAAGTAAGAGAGTGGCTTAATTAATTATAATGTGCAAGCTAATAAATTAGCCTTGTATGAAAATCACTTGATAATTGAAAACCAATATTATTTCAGTATAACTGTAACTTGCTTCACCGTTTCAGATCGCATTCCTTTGAACGAGGCTGAAATGAATATGCTAGATGTCCACGAGAAAGATGAAAGATCATTTTATATGTGTTTATTTCACCGAGCAAATTAATGAAGTCAAATTAATGTTAATTAGATTTTTAAACAGAGTTGAAAGTAGTCTATAACTCACAGCTTGATGCTGCATGCCATTCATCATTTTGCTCTAAGCACTTAGCCCACAAGTCAACTCCTTAAATACCTAAATATATTATAAATGAAGACTAAAATCCTCCCCGAAGCTCACTGCTTCTCTGGGGTATTTTCAGAAGCCTCACGTGTTCATTTATGTTTTCAGTCCTGTGACAGCTGATGAATGATGGGAAGGACATGTGAAGGTCATGCCAGCTGTGTGACCCATGAAGCAGGGGGACCTTTGAAAGCAGATCGGTTCCACCCAGCCAAGCTCCTTGTTACTCGTCAGTAACTCCCCAGGGTGAGGAGCACAAATCAAAAAGACTCACGAGCCCAAACATGCCATCGGGGTTCACTGATATTCAGAGTACACTGCATTCTGGTGACGAGAAGGAAAAAAAAAATGACCACTTGCCTTCTGTGCAAAAGCATAGGCTAGAGAGAGATAGCCTGTCACAGCCATTAAACTTGGAAAGAGACTTCAGATAAGATTAAAAACTGTTTGAGGACATAAGATGGAAGAAAACACAACAGACAAGCTATGCAGCTGTCTAGTGAGGAGAGATGGACCACAAGCAGACCAGCAAACAGCCTCAGACAAGGACAGGCTCATAAGGAACATTAAAGACAGCAGACATGGTAGCCGTGGAGCACTCCTTCCAGGAAGGCATCTTTGACCTGAGTCCTGAATGCTAAAGGAACCAGTCTTGCCAAGAGTTGTCAAAAGTGTAAAGTCCCAGAGGCTGGAGGAAGTGCTGCCTATGAGGAACAGAGATGCTCGCGTGTCTATGTTGTGGTGCATGTCCGAAGGACACGTTTAGGAAGGTGCCCAGGAGGCAGGCCACACAGACAGGTCCACTGCTGGGGCATGCCCATGAGTGCCAGAGCATGATTGTGTTATCTGTATCTCATGTGTATTGTCTTCTATCGTTATCTTTTTACATAGAAACAGTCTGTTTTCCCAACTACGCTGTAAGTTCCCTAGCACCATAGTGGCTGTTCTTACCGGAAAACCCCACAGAATTTTGTTTACGGGTGTTGCGTACCTAAGTTTGTGCATTTATGCGCATATGATGATGCTTGGGAAATGCAATTGATGAAGATGAAGATGAGTATTTCAGAGTTCAAGCACTGGGGCTATTGCTGACCAGCTTGTTCACCCTCACCAAGTTCCTTTCCCGGTGATTTGATTTTTCTCATCAATAAATGAGAAGATAGATTGTATCTGCTTCTCCAGGTAGTTGTGAGGATTAAATGGTGTACCAATGAGCATGGGACTTAATGCTAACACAAACTATTCATTACCTTTATTATTAGATGGTTAATAGATATGCAGGTGGGTTATAGAATCAAAATCATGTGCTACATAGTTAGTTATATTCATCTTTAAAATTCACTGAATTTTTGTATTATTCATATTAATACAGATTACAGATTAAAATTTAATTTAAATTTAAGTATTTTTATTATGCTAACACACAGAATTTCCCTAATTAATGTGACAAACAGGTCTTATGTATCGAAAATGAAACATAACAAAGTTCTCCATCTAAGTACCAATAAGGACTATGTATCTAAAGGATAAATTCCCCACACAAACATGAAAGCAGACTGGGAATTACTGGGGGAGGAGACCTGTAGGCAGGGCAAGGAAGAAGATATGACAATGGGGGAGCAGATATGAGCAAAGTACAATGATATAGGCATGGCAATGTCGCAAGGGAGCTAAAAATAACAATAAATAATTGAACGAAACAAAATATCTCAGACATTCAAATGTGTACCAAATATGTTGCTAGTGTGACCCTTTGGTAACTCTCAACTTCATCACGATGACGGTAGTTTAGGAATTATTAAGGTTGGCATCATGTATAGTTGGTATTTCTTTGGACTGCCAGCCTACAAATAATGACACAGAAATTTGTTATTAATAATAAAAGCTTGGCCTTTAGCTTAGGCTTGTCCCCAACTAGCTCTTATAACTTAATTAACACGTATTTTTTAATCTATGTTCTGCCATGTGGCTCAGTTACCTCTCCTCTGTACCACATGTACAACTTAGTCCATGTCCTGTTGGTGTCTCTGCCTCTCTTCTTCCCAGAGTCCTCTCCCACCGGAAGTCATGCCTATTCTCTCCTTCCTACCCATTGGCCATTCAGCCCTTTATTCAACCAAAGGTGCCTTAGGCAGAGACACATCTTTATAGTATACACAAATATTCTGCAACATTTCCCCCTTTTTGCTTAAATAAAAAGGAAAGGATTTAACTCTAACATAGTAAAACTATATATAATAAGAACAATTATCAGGTAAGAATTACATTTACAATGTCCAGTCCATTTGTATTTGGCAATTTCGGAGAAAATACTGCATTATCTATCCTATCTTGATGAAGCCAAGTTTTATAGCTAAACCACTTTCTATGATATCTTGTATTAACCAGCCTAAAAATATTCTTTTAGATCTTAAAACATTTTCTTAAATAAATGACTTAAGCTTTTACGTCTCTCAGCCTTTATAAAATTTACATCTCTTTTGTAAGTTTCTTTTTTGAATTTTGTAACAAAGAAAATGGTATAACTGTCTAGTCTTCAACCCCATCAGAGACCCAAGAAGGATAAAATATTACCTGAGTAAACAGGAAGTGCAGAGCAAACAACTTCCAAAACTATAGAAAGGACAAAGACAGCTGGCTGTGTGGACAGTTAGGGTTCCTTTGCAACATTGGAGCAAATATTCCACAACGTCACGTGTGTCATGCATTTCCAACATCCAGCTGGCGTCGGTTATTACTCAGTCTTCCTCAATTATTACATCACATCTGCTGTCAGTCTTGTCTTTCCCAAGAACCACTTGGATTTCTCCTCTCTCTTACACATTTACATGCCTTGGTTCAAGCCCAAATCTAGTTGCCCATCTTGCTGACACCAGGGCAGACTGGTGAGTCACCAGAATTCCAGTTGGAGGATGTCACATACACCAACAGAACAAACATACAGACACCATAATCCCAAACTAGGCATGCCAGGTTTTCAGCAAGATCACATCCGGCCAGTCCAGTGTCTACATAACAGAAGCCCAAGGAATCACAAGTCCACAACCCAAATCGTTGCTTCCATATAAAAACAAACAGTTCCTCTCTTTCTGTTTTGTGTAAGTTAACATCCTAAGGCAACTGTTGTTAGATCTAGTAGCCTTGACTTGCACCCTGTGATCTCTGCTGAGTCACCCGCTATATTTCAGGAATGTGATGTTTTGACTGCCTGGACCTGGATCGTTTTCCCTCCCTGTACTTGTACGCTTCCATGGTCCCTTATGAATATATTTTCTGTAGAACGTGTTGCTTTGTTTTGTAATTACTTTTCCCTATTGCTATGCTCAACTGGACTGTGAGCCTCTCAAAATACGCTGTTCATCTTCGCATTTAACGCCTACCATACCGAGGAGGGAAAGTGGGTGGCAAATAAATACTAAATGACAATTGGTAGCTTCAATAAAATGCCTAATTCTTCAACTGTCAGCTTGATTGGTCTGAAAAATAAATGAGTGTGTTAGTGAAGGATACTTTGGGGTGTGTCTGTTAGGGATTTTACAGAGAGGGTTGGCTGAGGGAGAAAGATGCACTCAATGTAGGTGGCACTATCCTATCAGGTAGGGTCCTGCACCAAATAAAAGAGGATGGAGGAAGTCAGATGAGCACAGGCACCCTCGATTTCTCTGCTTCCTGACCCACCTACATGTGAGCCGGCAGCTTTCCCCTGCTGCCACAGCACAGACCTCCCACCAAGCCTTCCGGCCCACCATCATGGACTGTGTCCTCAAACTGTGAGCCATAATAAACGCTACCTCTCTTAATCTGCATCTTGTCACACGTTTGGTGACAGCTACTACCTGTGAACTACGTAGAAAAGATTTCTCCTAAGCCTTTTGTAAACTGTAATCCACTTTACAAATGCGAGGTGTTGCTGTTATTATTTTACCGCTATTTCAGGAAAGAAAAATCAAAATCTGTTCATGTGCCTTGTAAATATCATAACTGTGTCTCTGAAATATTCAGTGTGATCAAGTACTTCAGGAACATTTGTCTCTGAATTATTCTTACTTTAATTTCTAAAGTTACTTAATTTTAATTAGGTTCGTCAGCACACTAAGACCTTCATTTTATTATGTAAACTTATTTGCATTGAATTCTGTATAGCTCGCTTCTAAGAAAAAAAAATGATCAATCCTTGCATAATTTTCAGACCATTTACCTGAACAAGCACAGCCATTTCTAGGTGAAAATACCTTCTACTTCCTCCTCTCCTGTTCTTTTACATGCAGCCTAGCATTCATTTAAAAACTACAACACAATCCCCAAAGCAAGAAAAAAAAAATGGATAAGGAAGTTAACAGATTAGACCTGGGGATGGCACACGTAAAAATGTTGGACAGGGTCTCTCAAACAACTAGGGTTCGAATGTTAGAAGATCCAGTTGAAAATGTAGACACCAGGTACAAAAGTAGGTCATTGCATCAGGGATACAGGAACCTGGGAGTGCTCTAAAGGAAAAACATTGAACAGAGAGGAAGAGCTCCTCTGATGGGCCTAAGGTTAGACTCCACACACTGGAGGGGGTGGGGGCGGTCAGAAGACTTGAGAGCACATCCACCAAAATCACCTAAAGCAAATCACACAGAGACTCAAGCGTCAGAAGGGAAGAAGTTATGGATAAGGATCAGGTAGATTAAGGATTGGCCTGTCTGGAAAAGGATAAAGAGAAACCCACAGAGGAAGCATCTGAAGGGATGATAGCTGTGAATCTCTTTAAACCTTTAAAAACTTGTTTTTAGAAAAACGTATGTGTCTATGTAACGGGGGGCGGGGAGGCACAGCACGGTGCGTGGGTAGAGGGCAGAGGATGGCTTCCTAAAGTCAGTTCTCTCCTCACACTTCTGTCAGAGATTCCAGGGGTCAAAGCCAGGTCACCAGGCTTGCCCGGTAAGTGCATTTACTCCTGAATCATCGTGATGGCTCTGAATTTCTAAAATTAACAGAAGGAAAATCACAGATTCAAAAAGCAAAGGAAACAGCAAGATTAATGAAAAGGCACATGCTGCTTGGCACGTTATGAAGAGACTGGCCTTGAACTCCAAGGATGCCTCGAACTCCCGATCCTGCTGACTCCATTTCCCACGCACTTGGGTTGTAGGTGTCTCCACAACATACAGAATCGTGCTTTGTTTCTGCACTTCACCGCTTTGCTGAGCAGGGAGTTGAGCCCTGGGCCTGGATACACTACTGAGCTGTATCCCATTGCAGACAAACTAAAACCAATGCTAAAGAGAAAGTCTTATAGACAGTCAAAAACATACCCAAAGAACAACAACAAAAAAAAAAAAAAAAAAAAAAAAGATTACGTGTTTCACATTAAAAATGGGGGGAAAAACAATGGAATAGAAAAGAAAACTATACAGAACTCTATCACCTGCAAAATGTCTTTGAAAGCTACAGGGTAAAACAGACCATTTCACACAAACAAAGGGGAAAATTGTTAGTGGTAGATTTGTGCTGAAAGAAACATCAAAAGAAGTTCTTTGAGCAAGAGAAATATGACCCTAGATAGAAATTGACCAAAAAAAAAATGAAGAGCATAAGAAATAATAAGTGGGACATATTTCTCAGCTTACTGCTTTTTAAAAGATAATTGCAAGTCTAAAGCAAAATTGTAAACGATGCAAGGAGTTTATAATGCACAGAAGTAAGCTGTGCCGGGCGGTGGCGGCACACACCTTTAGTCCCAGTACTCAGGAGGTAGAGGCAGGCGAATCTTTGTGAGTTTGAGGCCAGCCTGGTCTACAAAGTGAGTTCCAGGACCAGCTAGGACTGTTACACAGAGAAACCCTGTCTCAAAAAACCAGAAGAAGAAGAAGAAGAAAAGAGGAAGAGGAAGAGGAGGAAGAGGAAGACGAAAGCTGTGGGAAATGGAAATTTAATGTTACAAGGGTTTTATACTGTATGTGAGATAACATGTGTTATTATATAATTTGGAAATAAAGTCAAGATGAATAATGTAAGCCCTAGGGCAGTCACTAAAAATAATAAAACATTTCTTCAACTGTGGAGATAAAATTCATAAAAATATTTGTCAAAGAAGTCAGGAAGAAAAAGCGGAAGCAAAAAATAAATTGGGAACTTGACAGATTTTTTTCCAATGTAAATCATAATTATATTAAATATGAGTAGCAAATATCCTCTTAAAAACCAGAGTTTGTCATAATGAGTAAGTAAAAGTTAAACCTAACTATATTTGTCTACACAAAACACCACTCAAATATTATGCTAAGTAATAAGTAAGAACCTACACTTTACGAATGTAGGCGGTAGATGCCCAAGAATGTACAGCTGGATCTTGAGGTAGTAGATCCAACCCCAACTTTCTGATGAAGCGCCACACTGATTTCCACAGTGGCTGTACAAGTTTGCACTCCCACCAGCAGTGAATGAGAATGTCTCCCTTGCTCCACATCGTCGCCAGCATGACCTGTTTTATTGTTCTTAGCCATTCTGACTGATGTAAGATAAAATCTAAAAGTATCTTTTACCTGCACATCCTTGATGACTAAGGATGTTGAACATTTCTTTAGGTGCTTCTCAGCCATTTGTGTTTCCTCTTTTGAGAATTCTCTATTTAGATCTGTACCCTATTTTTAAAATAGGGTTGTTTGTTTTCTTGCTGCCCATTTTTTCAGTTCTTTATATATTTTAGATATCATCCCTCTCTCAGATGTGTAATTGGCAAAAAAAAACCCTCCCCATTCTGTTTGCTCCCACTTTATCTGACTGATGGTGTCCTTTGCTGTACAGAAACGCCTCAGATTCATGAAGTCCCATTTATTAATTGTTGATCTTAGTGTCTATGTTAATTGTGTTCTGCTCAGAAAGTCTTTTCCTGTGCAAATGTGTTCAAGGCATTCCTCACTTTCTCTTCCATCAGATTTAGTGTATCTGGCCTTACGTTGAGGTCTTTGATCCATTTGGAGTTGAGTTTTGTGCAGGATGATAAGTATGGATCTATTTGCAATCTTCTACATGCAGTTACCCAGTTTGACAAGAGCCATTTGTTAAAGATACTGTCTTTTTTTCAGTGTATATTTCTGGCTTTGTTATTAAAAATCAGGTGTCCATAGGTGTGTGGACTTATAACTGGATCTTCAGTTTGAGTCTACTGATCGGGGTGTCTCGTTTTTTCTGTCAATACCACGCTATTTTTACTACTATAGTACTGTAGTACATCAGAGATGCTGAATCTCCAGGGTTTGTTTGTTTTTAATCTTATTATTTTCAGATGCTTGTTTATAGTCTAATAAGAGAGAGAAAGAAGGGGTGTGGGTTTGGGTTGGTGGGGAAAAAGAAAGGATCGGCAAGGAGTTCAGGATAGAAAGCTGTAATCAGAATATACTATATGAAAAATCAATATTTAATAAAATTATAAATTAAAAACGAATGCTGGCCGGGAGGACTGAGATGGAAGCCAGGAACCTCCTGTTGGAAATGGATAAATCCAGGTCAGCAAAGTCAGTCCTTGCAATTACACCTTAAACCCTGAGATGAGCTTTGATGTGTGGCTAAGGAACTCCCAGGAAAACTGTTCAAGCTGAGGCCTGTCTCCTTCAGCTGCCACAGTAAACTGTGAGAGGAGAAATAAATAAGGGGGCTTTCAAATAAAAGGAATCCGGGATAAATCGTTTTGAAAATTTCCCTCCAGATGGAAAAAAAGATTTAAAAAGTCATGAAATGGCCGCTGAACCATGAGGGAAGTTCTGAGTGTGCACTGCACATCTGAAAACGTGCAAGAGTGAAAGCCCCCCCAAAACACACTTCCAGGATATTAGGTGACCAGTAGATCTTCTCAACCAACTTTGACATCCTTTAGAAAGCCTCACAGCTGCCTGTTGGCAGAGGACAAAACTGTGATGGGACTGCTTGAAAACTTGTGTGTGTGTGTGTGTGTGTGTGTGTGTGTGTGTGTGTGTGTGTATCCTTTCTATACTGTAGTGAATCCCTGTGACGTCCGCGAGAGACGCAAAAGGTTATTGAGGAAATTGTCTTGGCAGATGTGCTAGCCGCAAGACTAAAGTAACAAAGGCAGGATACAGTGAAATGGGGTCCCCAGACCTCCCAGACTGTGCTGCAGAAAGAGACTGATGACCAGCGAGATGGTTCATGTGGTAAAAATGTTTCCCGCACACAAGCCTGATGACCTGCGTCGGATCCCTGGAACACACACAAAACTATAAGGGGAAACTGACTGGTTCTGGGGAGCTGGCTCAGAGGTTAAGAGTGCTTATCATGCAATTGTACCCCAGCACCCACCTAGCAACTCCATCCATATCTCCAGTCTGCCGGTAACTCCAGCTCTGAGGGATCCAATACCCTCTCCTGGCCTCCACATGTGAATAGACACATGCACTTATGCACACACAGGTGCTCACACACTCTTGCAGACATGTATAAATTAATTAACATTTCTTAAAAGAAGGATGACAAAACGATCCAAATACCGTGGAAAGGGAAGGATGAGCCAGAGGTATCACCTGGAGTCCAGAGAGCGGAGTTGAGACCCCATGACTCTGATTCCCAGGGTCTGGAACAAAGCCATTTTTCCTGGCTGGTACTTGCTTTCAACACTTCTTTCGATTGGAAATTATTGTATTTTGAATGATAAATGTCACCTCTATAGGCTCATATACTTAAACACTTGGTCCCATATTGGTGGTGCTGTTTGGGAAGGTTATGGAATCTTTAGGAGATGGAACCTCACAGGAGAAAATACATCACTGGGGGCAAGCTTTGAGGTTTTATAGCGTGGCCTACTTCCCTGTTCTCACTCTCTGCTTCCTGTTTGTGAGTAAAATGTGATGGTTCAGATTCCTGACTGCAGGCTAGCCTCGCTCTGTTCCCATGCCTTCCCCACCCTGGTGGACTGTATCCCCTCTGGAGCTGTAAGCCAAAACAGCTCTCCCCTAAGTTGCTTTTGGTCAGGGCATTCTGTCACAGCAACAGAAAAGAACCTACTGCAGTTACCTCTTTCTTGATCACCAAGATGACTTGGACTAGGTTTTGATGAGGTCCTGAGCTCCAAACTGAAGCTGTGGACTGCAGAAGTGTGAATGCATTTTGCTGTGTGGGTGGGGTCGAATGAATTGTTGAGGCCAGTTTGGTTACTAGTGAATTGTGGTAGACAGGATTCCATCCCCTGCCTCCCTAAGTCTTTTCCCTGTGGTTACAGAATACAAAAGTCAAAAGAGAAAGGACTTGAGTATGTCTACACTAATCACATGAACATGTCTAAAGCTGAGACTTTTCTCTAGTTTAGAGGGACTTGAAATGTAAGAGGAATGTCATGCATATAAATTCCCCATGGGTGGCCTAAAGAGTGTTTAGGATATTGATGAGAAAGTGTCCTCTGATTTTTAGAGTGGGCTCCAGCTTACAGGTGACAAGGTAATGAGACTGGTCCAGTAACTGAGAATTACCAGGCTTTGTGAACAACCTGAATTGGTTTGAAAGCAGATTCTCCCACAGAGCCCACAGACAAGGTGACACTTCAACTTTTGACTGGTGGACCCTAAGCCGAGAACACAGATAAGCTCACTGGGACGTCTGACCTACAGAATCACAACATAAAATGTACTTGTGGTTTTAAGCCCCTAAGCATGTGACAGTTTCTTACGCAGCAATATAAGCCACCACAGAGGAGAACACACAGATCTGCACAGTTGGTGGCAGTGTAAGGCAGTCAACCACTGTGTAAACAGCTTGGCATCAAAACTGGCACTAACGTGGGCAATGTGCATATCCTAGGAACAGGGATTTAACATACGTGTGGATAGCGTGATTAAGTTTCAATATGTGCATGAGGAATTTGAACAGGAATTTTCATGACCATATGAAATTGAAACTTCAAAACCTATCAACCGGAAAATGTGTGTGTGTGTGTGTGTGTGTGTGTGTGAACATATATAAACACACATTCATAGATAAGAATTCCATATAGCAATGAAAGTAAACAAACTAAGGTTACACATAAGAATGAAAAAACACAGCTGGCCGGTGGTTGCGCACACCTTTAGTCCCAGCACTCGGGAGGCAGAGGCAGGCAGATGTTTGTGAGTTCAAGGCCAGCCTGGGCTACAGAGTGAGTTCCAGGAAAGGCTCAAAGCTACACAGAGAAACCCTGTCTCAAAGGAAAAAAAAAAAAGAAAAAAAAGGAATGAAAAAAACACAACAAAAAAGAATATGAATGAACCTCAGGACATAATCATAAATAAATAAATAAACAAACAAATAGAAGCTTATATATATAAGTGATTCCATTCATTCTTACATTCAACAACATGTAAAACTAAATGATTTGGGGAAATAACCATGAGCAGTAAAATAATTAATAAAAGCAACATGATAATGAAAACATAATCAAGAGGCTAAAGGAAGGGAAGGGGTGGAACCAGGGATGGTACACAGGCCCATCGGAGAGAGTGATAGTGTGTGGGTACACACAGGTGGTGGTTGTGTTAGCAGAGTAATGTTGGGCACACATAGGTAGTGGTTGTGTTAGCAGAGTAGTGTGCAGGTACACACAGGTGGTGGTTGTGTTAGCAGAGTAGTGTGCAGGTACACACAGGTGGTGGTTGTGTTAACACAATAGTATTGGGTACACACAGGTGGTGGTTATGTTAACACAATAGTATTGGGTATACATAGGTGGTGGTTGTGTTAGCAGAGTAGTGTTGGGTACACACAGGTGGTAGTTGTGTTAACACAGTAGTGTGCAGGTACACACAGGTGGTGGTTGTGTTAACACAGTAGTGTGCAGGTACACACAGGAGGTAGTTGTGTTAACACAGTAGTGTGCAGGTACACACAGGTGGTAGTTGTGTTAACACAGTAGTGTGCAGGTACACACAGGTGGTGGTTGTGTTAACACAGTAGTGTACAGGTACACACAGGTGGTGGTTGTGTTAACACAGTAGTGTGCAGGTACACACAGGCAGTGGTTGTGTTAACACAGTAGTGTGCAGGTACACACAGGTGGTGGTTGTGTTAGCAGAGTAGTGTGCAGGTACACACAGGTGGTAGTTGTGCTAAGACAGTAGTGTACAGGTACACACAGATGGTGGTTGTGTTAACACAGTAGTGTGCAGGTACACACAGGTGGTGGTTGTGTTAACACAGTAGTGTACAGGTACACACAGGTGGTAGTTGTGTTAACACAGTAGTGTACAGGTACACACAGGTGGTGGTTGTGTTAACACAGTAGTGTGTAGGTACACACAGGCAGTGGTTGTGTTAACACAGTAGTGTGAGTACACACGGGTGGTGGTTGTGTTAACAGAGTAGTGTGCAGGTACACACAGGCAGTGGTTGTGTTAACACAGTAGTTGTGTTAGCTCTTATTACTCAAAGGATAGTCTGCAAAGCAGAAATACAGGGTTTTCCTGGGAATGTGGAAGACAGGTCATATTGCCCACCCCAGATTGCCTGAATCAGGATCTACACTTTAACAAGATCCCAGGTGGTTTGTTTGTACATTAAAATTTTAAGAGTAGTACTCTAAAATTTACATACATTTTGTAAATATTCTTTTGTATCATATAAATATTTAATACAAGCTATTTTAAAGTACCAATTCATGTTTGACATTACATTCCAGTTGAACAAGTGGCCAGATCTTTTAAAAACTTGACTTTATTTTCTTATAATTACCTTAAAACCTTATCTATCAAAAATGAGAGGAAAAATGACCGCCACAACATGAAGCATCTGAAGCTGGGTTTGATATCTTTCATGTCATCAACATTTAATTGAATGGTGAATAATTATCATTTTGTATCAGATATCCCCTCCTTTGTACTCATTTCAACATCTCAGTAGATTAAACTTTTCTTTCTTTTGTGCTTTGCTTTATTTTATTTTTGAGACCAAGACCTCATAAAGCCCATACTGGCCTTGAACTTGCTATATAGAGAAGAGAGTAGTGATTTCTACAGTTGCCTCCAAGTTTCTGCCATTATGGGTCACAGAAGCAAGGGATAGCCCGGGAGAGCTTGAAATGACTTCCTTGCTGACTTTGAAGATGAAGAGCAGAGTTTGGTGAAGCCAGAACTAGAAGTCTGGGGGGAAAGTTGTAGAGAACAAAGGAGTATAAAAAACAAATAAGCAATGACTAAAAGTCCCAGCTCTCTCTCTCTCTCTCTCTCTCTCTCTCTCTCTCTCTCTCTCTCTCTCTCTCTCTCTCTCTCCTCTCTCTCTCTCTCTCTCTCTCTCTCTCTCTCTCTCTCTCTCTCTCACACACACACACACACACACATGGTAGGAGGGGGAGAGAGAGAGAGACAGTAACAGAAAGCACTACGTAATGAAATTACAACACCAAAAAGAGCATCCAAAAGCATCCAGAGAAGAAAGACATATAAAGAAACAAAGTGAGAAATTCTGCACACTTCTGGACATTAACTATGGAAAACAGAGGATGGTAAGCAGCATCTTTAAAATCCTTGATGTTAAAAAAAAAAAAGCAAACAAACAAACACTATTTATTAAGGTCCTGTGTTTCATGAAATAAATCCTTCAAAAACAAACCTTTTGTTAGACAACCAATGTCCAAGATAACTGATTGTGGTAGCTCTATATTGTAGAAAAAGGAATGATGCTAGATAGAAATTTAAATCTACACAGAGATGAAGTCTCAGGGAGAGTAAATAGATGGATAAGTGTAAGATACTTTTTAGCATCTTAAAAAGTTATTTAAGTTATTAAATAGCATCTTAAAAGCTATTGACTGAAAAAATAAAAATAAATTTTTTTAAAAAAAGCTATTGACTGTTAAAGAAAATAAAATGATATCACAGGGTATTGTTGTTGTTGTTTTGGTTTTAAATCAAGGTAAAGTGTATGTTAACAGTAGCAGGAAGGATAAGGAAACAGAAGTCTGTGTCATAGGATGATATATATCATACTTACATGCCAAGTTATTTCAGATACATTAGGATAAGCTGAAAGTTCATATGTAAACTTTGGGACAACAAAACAAATTGGGAGTTAATAGGTCAATAGTGAAAACAAAATGGAATATTGAAATCAATACTTAATCCAGAAACAGAAGAGGAAAAGGGAACAAGAATAAATGAGTAGAAAACAAATAGTGAAATAATATTTATTAATAACAACATCAATATGGATTAAAATACAGATGTTGGGGGGCTGAGAGGTCTAGCTGCATAGTAGAACACATGCCTAGCATGACAAGGCCTTGGGTTTGATCCCCAACATAAAAAATAAACAAACATTGAATTAAAACAATGCCAAGCTATGAAAACGTTACTGTTAATGTGGGATATGTGTGAATTAGATGAGGTGGACTGTGCTTTTCACGGCGTGGGCATTATTAAGCTCTTTTTAGGTATTTAATATTTCTCTCATGCTCCATTGAATAACCTAAATTGATAAGCTTCTCAGGTACAACTTAAATATTACTGGATCTAAGTCACCCTCTGGATCAGCAGTTGTCAACCTGTGTGTAGAGATCCCTTCAGGGGGTCACATATCAGATGCCCTGCATATCAGATGTTTATATTAGAATTCATAACAGTAACAAAATTATAGTTATGAAGTATCAACAAAATAATTTTTATGGTTGGGGGTCACCACAACATGAGGAACTGTATTAAAGGGTCGCAGCATTAGGAAGGTTGAGAACCTCTGCTCTAGATGACAACCCAAGCAGTTCTTTCCTAAGCTACCAACAGCCTACTGACCTCTACTATGAAGAACAAACTTTTATGTTTGTGGTCGTTTGAATAGGAATGACCCCCATAGACTCAAGTGCTTGAATGTTTGGACCATAGGGAGTGGCCTCGTTGGAGGAAGTGTGTCACCGAGAGGTGGGCTTTGAAGTCTCATATATACTCAAGCCACGCCCAGTGTGACAGTTCATTCCCCGCTGCCTGCCGATCAAGATGTAGCACTCTCAACTCCTTCTCCAGCACCATGTCTGCCTGCATGCAGCCATGTTTCCTGCCATGATGATAATGGACTAAACCCCTGAAACTATAAGCCAGCTTCAATTAAATGTTTTCCTTTATAAGAGTTGTCATGGTCATGGTGTCTCTTCACAGGAATAGAAACCCTAAGATAATGCTCAATATTTGAATTGTACTTCCAAAAATTCAAAGCTTACAGCTGCTATGAAAACTTCATGCATTCTCTAGTCTTCATTGACCTAGAATATTAGATAAGAAGTATATCTTATTTATCTTCAAAGGAAAAAATAGGGTTTTCCCCCCCTCTGACAACCATTTTATTTGATCAGATCTGATTGTTTTGCTAATTATAGACCAGTGTATTTTTTTTATTATGTGATTTTTAAATGTGAAATCAGAATTCAGTGATTCTATCTCCTAGGATTTCCATGATAATACATAGCATTTAAGCACCAAAGTGAAGTTTATATCCCCATGCCTACATATGAATAGATAAATGCCTTCAGTTTTTCCCGGCTAAATTTAAACCTTCTGGAATTGTTGCTTTCGGAATGTGCTAATCATATACCACAAAATGGTGCTGACTTTCCTAACTCAGCCAAGGATGCTGCATTCCATCTTTGTATAGAAATGCAAATTTCTTCAAAGATCGAACAAGATTTTCCCGATAAAACGATTTAAAAATTTACATTTAAGATGCTAAACACATACCAACACTGTTCTCTGTGCTGCTAGAATTTTGAAGTATTTACAACTAAACTCACTCATGTCCCATCTCGGCCACTAGAATTTTATTATAGATCAGTGTATAGAGACTACAGATAGCCAGATATGCTGTATCTCTCTCTCTCTCTCTCTCTTCTTCTTCTTCTTTTTTTTTTTTTTTTTTTTTTTTTTTTTTTTAGCTTTTTCTGGAACTCACTCTGTAGACCAGGCTGGCCTTGAACTCACAGAGATCCACCTGCCTCTGCCTCTCGAGTGCTGGGATTAAAGGCGTGCGCCACCACCGCCCGGCTGATGTGCTGTATCTCTTGCTTGTGGCAGTTTCCATTGTATTATGGCCCGCTGAACATACCATACATGCTACTGCATTGTCATTGATGGTTGGAGAGATGTCAATATTTTCCTTCAGCGGTTTTTGTTGCTTACCCCCCAGAGATCCTTGACATGAATGTAATTTAATAGATCTTGTCATGAATTTAAAAAAAAATAGTCTCCAACTACATATGAGCAAATATTTTTTGGCTGGAAACTCTTATCAAGTCGTGTTCTTCCATTTTTACCACAGGAACTGTGATGGAGCTTGTCAACTTTCCCCATTTCTGTTTTAATGGTAAATGTTCTCCTGAGTTGTGCGTACTTCTGATTAGTGAGATTTTGTGACATTCTGGTCTTTGTCTGATATGTGTCCCTTGGCTTAAGTTTCTTTACCTAAGCCTGTCAAAGAAGTCCCTCTCTCAGTGCGTACAGATTGCGGGAGGTGCCTGTTGTTTGGTGGGGTTTTTTTTTGGGTGGGGGGGCTCTTTTAGGGGGCCCACCACCCATCTCCCAAATAAATACACAGAGGCTTTTCTTACTTATGAATGCTCGACCTTAGCTTGGCTTGTTTCTCGCCAGCTTTTCTTAACTTAAATTATCCATTCTACCTTTTGCCTCTGGGCTTTTTCCTTTTCTTACTTCTGTAATCTTACTTTCACTCTTACTCCATTGGCTGGCTGTGGAGCTGTGTGGCTGGCCCTTGATGACCTCCTCCTCCTCTGGCTACTTCTTTGATTTCCTCCCAGATTTCTCCTTCAATACATTCTCACTGCCTGCCAGTCCCGCCTATCCTTCTTCCTGCCTTGCTATTGGCTGTTCAGTTCTTTATTCGACCAGTCAGGTGTTTTAGACAGGCACAGTAACACAGCTTCACAGTTAAACAAATGCAACATAAAGAAAAGTAATACGCCTTAAAATAATATTCTACAACATGCGCCTGTTCAGTAACTTTATGGTTGCAAAGCACTAATGATATATATGTGTGTGTGTGTGTGTGTGTGTGTGTGTATGTATATATATATATCTTGCACATACTTCTCCTTTGACTCAGAATAGGTGCCTCTCAGTGATTTGGTTACTGGTGGTGGAGATCTGGGCCCCGGTGTTTCCAGGTTCTTGATTTCTTATTCAAGGAAGTGAAATAATGGCTCATACAATTTGCAAACCAACAAGGAGATTATTCAAAAGTGGCACGGTAGTACAGATCAGAAACCATACAGTCGAGAGGGACAGCAGGCCACATGAGTAAGGGCATACAAGGGCCCCAATTACTGTGCCACTTTTTTTTTTAGTGGGGCTCAAAACAAGGAGGTCTTTGGTAGCTCAAGCACCAGTATAATGAGGATGGTTCTCAATTTTGACTTAGTGTTTTCAAGTTACATAATCTCTTTTCTACCGCACATGTCCTTTTCCATAGTGCATCTGATTTTAATCTTATGCATGTCACATTATGCATAGGCCTAAGATGGTAAACCGAGGATTCACCCTAAAAGTACACTCAGAGGATGGTTTGTGTTACTGCACACGTTATCAAAATGGTTTGAGCCCACCTTTCTTCATTCCAATATGCACTGCCAGACATATTTGACTAGAAAGGGGACATTATCATGAGGTTGCTACGGGGAGTAATTATTTCTGTTGGTTAAAGTAGGTACACATGCAGCTTGATGCAGGTGGGGGTGGGAGCTTACATTTCTAACAAGTTGCTGGTTGCATTATTGGGAGAGGAGTGTGTGTGTGTGTACTTAGTGAGGTGAGGGTCTCACACTGCCAAGTGCGTTATTGGGAGATGGGTGTGTGCACAGCCCAAATCAAGCGTAGTCCCAGCCTGCTAAGCTATCCCCTATGCTTACTTGAACCAGCCAGCTATCTCACTTCTTGCCAAGGCATCTTCTTCTGGAGCCAAATGGGGGAAACCAGGAGATTCTCCAGGACCTGGGGAGAATCTGGGCTTGATCTCAGTCCCACCTACCTTGCCTCTGGGCGGCAGCTGTCCCTAAGCTCCCACCAACCCCCACCACCAGGCTTCTGTCTTAGGAGCAAGCCCCTCCGCTTGAATAAAATACTGACCGATAATATGTTTAATGTGTTATTAACATGACACAAATCCAGGTATATGGAGCCCATCGAATATATTTTCTTCATTTTTTTTTTATAATCACAGTTATTTTTCACCTGAAGAATACAAAAGTTGACTAACCCACATTCTTTTAATTCTGCCCTTCGTTACTTGGATTGAGATCTACTTGTCAAGTTGTCAAGGTAGATGGCCCAGCCTAACCTCAAATACACATGGGTTTTGGATCCATGACGCCTCCTTTTGTTCGAGCCAAATCTCACTTTATGGGTGTGACGCATTACACTCAGCGACAACCCCTGTGTTGTCATTTCAAACACACTCGACTTCTCGGTAGCCTTCCACTCTCTCCTCTCCCAGTGCAGATTGGGGTCTGCTCTTATCTCCGCCTGGAATTTTCTTTCTCTGGATAATCAGTCATAGGGCTGATTTCTTCATCTCACTTAGGTCTCTGTTCAGGCGCCACCTCCTCGAAGCCATGACACTACTCTCTCCAAAAGTCATGTCTCCACTGAAGGTATAGCAATAGGACGTATTTGTCTCCCAGTGTCTTTGCAGCAGAGTAGAGCACGTAAGAGTGATTCTGAACGTGTTTGGCGAATGTGAGACATGAAGGCAGGAGGATGATTGTCCTGGTTTGGGGTAGAATGTCCCTTCAGTTAATACTGTACAGTGGCTGTGGTTTCTCCCTAGTCTCCCCTTCTTTCCAACACCAGCCTATGCTGGTCTCCTCCAGCCCTCATAGTTTCTCAGGGTCTCTGTGGGGTTTACTCTGCACCATGTGCTACCCGCTATTGTCTCTCCAGAGATACGAGCTGCGTGGTTCTCTTAAAGGTTGGCTTTTTGTGTTATTTATACTATTTCTCCTTCAGTCCACCCCTCCAGAAGTTCCTACACTGGGCTTGGGTCTCAAAAGGCAAAATGGGAACAATAATAGCTCCTCATCTTGTTATGGGGCAATCATGACCCTGAACCCTTTACAAGTATTAACTCATGTAGTCAACCCTATTGTCAACACTATTATCTTCATTTGACATCTGACAAAATCAAGTTCCAGAGCAGTGAGGCAATTTCATCTCAGTCATCCAGACAGAATCTAAACATGGATAGTGTGGTTCTAAAGCCCATGTTCCTAACGGTTGTCGGTACCTACTGGACAGAAACAGCCCTAACTGGCATTTGGGTGGCATGGATGCTAATCTTTGCTCTGCTGCTGGCTCTGGGACCTGAGATGAGTTCTCTCAGTTTCCCGAGGTGAGCCAGACATGGTCACAAAGCCTACAGTCCCAGCACTTAGAAGGTTGATGCAGAAGAATCACAAACTCAACGCCAGCCTGGACTACATAAAGAAGCTCGAGCCAGATCAGGCTACACAGCAAGACTATCTACAAGATTTTGTTTGAAAAAGCCCCAGGGTTCAGGTATACTTTCTTCAGATAAAAATATTGGTCAGCATAATCTATAAAGACTCTGATATACTGACACGCTCTGACTGGTTTATTGTGAGCCGCCTCGAGAAAGATGCAGGTGGAAATATCTTCAGATGCTACTATGGATTTTCTACACTACTTGCATCCCCTGCCAGCTCTTGTCTTCTGTTGAGGCAGCTTCAAAGGAATAAAAAGGAGAGAAAGAAAAAAAAGGATTTTCTCAAAGAGTTAAAGAGGTTTGGAAAAGCTTGTGGCTGGTAAATATCCGATAACCAGTAAAAGTTAAATTTCACTCACTTTTGCTACATATAAGTTTTGAGTGCCTTACAGGCATTCATGTTATCAACCAAAAAGAAAGGATGTCAAGAAATGTTTACTGCCACACGTTTCCTTTCTAAGATAAAACAAGAAATCCCAGGTTCTTCTATAATTTTGCTACGACAGTGTGGAATATGCAACACCTATCCTTAATCTCTGAAGATGTTAAAAATGATACAGACATCACCAGAGATCACCTGGTCATGTTTCATTCTATGCTGCGTACCAGGACCCAATGATATTAAGTGACACATAGTAAGTGAAACACCCATTTGATGTTCCTGTTCCTTTATGTAAAGACTTCCTACTCTGTGCTGTTAATGACATTCATTGGCAAGTCTAGACTCCCGTTGTCTTTAATACTTGTTTCCATCACATTCAGGCAACCAGAATGCCATTTTAAAAATACTTCCCTCTTACATAAATGAGAAGCCTAGTAACACAGACCAAAACGTGGAACCGGAAGCCGCAGATTTGTGTCTCGGGTTTATCTCTCACCAGCGTGGACAGTGTTCTGACTGTGGAGATGGCTCTGAATCTGTGTCCTTATCTGATACATGACAATCATGACACACAGTCAACCTTATCGCATGGTTAAGAAAGTTACATGAAATGATGTCCAGAATGCCCTTCTTGGTGTAATCTGGTCAGCTATGACTCTGAGGAACACAGACTGGATCCTCCAGCTCATTGAATAAATTCATCTTAAACCATAAAAGGTCTAAGTTAAAAGCAGAAAATAAGATCATCATTCCAGTGTAATCAAACCTAACTCCTGTCTCCTGTCGCGGTCACAGCAATACAGTGGATGAGCTAATACCTGATCTACAGATCTATTCATACTTATAGTGAACTTGCCAAAAGGAGCCAGACAAGCCTCCTCTATGCTGGGCCACTAAATCACTCCCCTATGAAAGGGATAGCACCAAGACTGCCATGTCCCATGAAGGTAATTTCCAGTCTTCTACTCAAGCATCAGAACAAGCAAAACTCCCACTGTGTCATAGCAGGGTGGGAGCCTTGAATATCCACATAAGGCTACCTGCTTAGCCTCCTCTGAGAGTAGAAGACCCACACTGTCCTTTGTCTAAAGGACGGGTGAGCCTAGCCATCTAGTCCACACCCAAACCACGTCATCCCCTCACTTCGACTCTCTGGGACCCCTATTCCATCCTCACAACTGTTTGTACCTCCTCTCTCCCCAGTTTCTGGTGTTGATTTTGCCACCACAGTGACAATGTCAAATTTGAACATTCCTTAGGAAAAGAAAGAGGATTTCTACGTGGCTTTCCTCATGGCTGCTTGTTGTTGATTGTTTCTTGTTATTTTAACACACATGCTTTTGATGGCACTGTAGCAACATTTACTCCGTGTCAAGCATTTTTGTGCTGATTGTCTCATTTAATTATGAAAGGACAAATAGTTGCTATGAGCCTGGGCTTCCGAACCGGAAAACTTTGGTTTGAATTCAGATTCTACCATCTATTCATCATCACCTTGTTTCTCATAAGGAACTGAAGCTAAGAGACTTTAAGTCGTAGCCAGTCTCGACCAGCCAGAGGTAGAGGTGGGATTTCAGCCCTAGCTGCCGGGCAGCTGTCACAGAGTCCAGAAGGCACAGTTCCCAATAACAACCAGCCTTTCAAGACAGAATAAAAGAATCGTGAGTTGTACCTAGATGGGACTCAATTACCAATCATTCCATAATATGCTGAGCATGCTCTATCCAGGAACCAATCAAGTATTAGAGGATGGGATGTCAAAATCAGGGGACATCTTTCATCTACATAATATATGGAGTCGATTTTGATTCATGTGAACCAGTTCTTTTTCTTTTTCCTTTTTTTTTTTTTTTAAAAAAAAAAAAGCCAATTTGAAGGAAAATTAACTTGGCATACAATGAAAGGGATGGACATTATTAGTTTATCATTTTGTATAAGATTGTACCAGAATTACTGAGCTCATTCATTTTCATTCATTTGGACAGTCATTAAACCGATATTGATTGAGGGCCTGCTCTCTACCAGGTGCCAGAGAGGCCAGAGCAGCCTGCCATTGGCAAGACTCACAGCCCTTCTGTGCTGTGTAAATAAAAGAGGCAGAGAGGCACTCAGCCGTGTTCTAGACAATGCCCCAAGGGTGAGGAGGGGTGTCACAGAGGAATCTAAGGACCAGAGTAGAACACGTGAAAATATTATAAACAACAACAACAAAAATGAATGAAGTCATCAGAGAACAATATAGTGAAGAATAAAGAAGAAGAATGGAACTTATATGAGGGAATAAATATATCTAACAAAGGCTTGTTCTTAGTCTTGAGAGCAAACCCTACTAGCGGAACAGAGGCCATAATTGAACATAGCCGTCGCCAGACAGGAAAGAGTAATAAATAGTCTCTGGGGATTTTCAGAGGCTGGAATGAGACGCACGAAAGAGAAAATGTAGAGATCAAATGGTCCTAACAGCAGCTTCAAATTGCTAGTTATGTGTCTTTGAATGACTCACTGTTTCTCATTTTCCTCCTCAGAATTTCATCCCTGTGAACCCCGAGAAGCTGGCTGTGTAGTTAGAATAAGCCTGGGTCACTGAGTACCTCACTTTAATAACAGGTACACTGTGGCGGTCTCATTTCTCCCTGAGCTCACTGATGCCTGCTGAAGGATTGGTAGTAGGTCCCCACGCACAATAATTCACGGAAATGCATTTTGCAGCCTTGAGTCGAATGAAATTAGTATCTGACTTACAACCCAGAGGCTTTACCCAACACTGTCTGTTAAATGCGATTTGTGTTTAAAATAAAAATCTCATGTGGTATTTGTTTTCTCATAAAATGAACTTAAGGTAGGCCAAAGGTCAGGAGTGGGGGTGGGTATTTCTGTCCACAAAATCAACTATCTTGGATTTTGTTGACAATCTTTATTTAGTTGTGTATATATAATTCACATACAGGAATTTATTTGATCTGATGATTCATTTATAAGGACAGTGGTTGTATAGAGTCAGTGAGCATGAGGGGATTAGTTAAAGTAAATTTTTTTTAAAAATGTCCATAAAGTGTGTGGCCCACAATTAGTAATTCACCTTCAATGGGTTTCAGCTTCGTTCATTATGCCCATTTGCCAGAAGGTGACACAGTGAGCCCGTGCAGTGTGGCACAGTGAGCCTTCTCTTCTGCTTGGCTGTGGCTCCTGGCCCACATCCCAGCCCTCTACAGACCACGCTGGCATTTCGGTTCATCTGGGCGAAGCTAAGTGACCTTGCTCTAATACCATCCCGAGTCGGCAGAGCCCAGCTCCCAGCCACAAGCACATCCTTCTCCACCCAGGCGGGGGCTCCTGTGCCTTCCAGCCCTTGTTCCAAGTTTATTCCCCAGCACAGGAGAGTGTGGGTGCTGCCAGAGAATGTTCTGGGGGCTGGATGGTACTGCGAGAAAAACCAACGCATCGTTAGAATATGTTCTTATGCAGTTCTCGTTTCAGAGTGAATACTAACGGCTGGGGACTTTATTCCATTTTATCAGCATATCAGAAACATGCCCAAAAAAGCCACTGTCTTCATGAAGTGGAAAGGAAAAGGAAAATTTGCTTTCGATCATTTTCTGTTCTTTTTACTTTTAAGGGTTTATCCCTCCCTGGCCTGAAAAAACCTTTCCCCTCTAATTCCCTCCATGCTAGGTGCCAGGGCAGCTGGTGGTCTCCATGGCTTCCAGGGTCACTTCCTGCATTTTGTTTAAGATCGCATGGCCCAGCTGGAATGCAGAGGTCTGCCATCTCTTGGTTCTGTGATTCCTTCTTACCAGGTTTAATGGAGAAAACAAAGGAAGGTTAGACTTCCTCTCTACTCCAGGGATGCTTATGTGGGGTGAATTGCATGTGTTTTTGCTCTTTTCTAAAGTGCAGAAGGGAATCATAACGGACTTCCAGCCTTAACTGTTTACCCTACCTACCTGCCTTGATGTTTTGTTTTGGTTTTTGGTTTTTTTTTAATGGGAGTGTCTGACTTATCTGAAATAATGATTCCCGTACTAACCACACACCAGGATCACTTGCGGAGCTTTCTTAGCCCCAGATCCCTGGCTTCTACCTTGTTGTATCTGGGTGGGATCTGCATTTCCACAGTTGCCAAGGGGACCTTGATCGGAGAGACACACTCTGAGAACTGTTGGCCCAGGCGGTGGCTTTCCCTCCTGGTCACACTAGAATCAATCCCTAGCCCCTAGCCCCAGAGATACCCACTCAGTGTGTCTGGGACTAAGGCGTAGACAAGGGCATTTTAAATTCTTCAGAGAAGGAGGTCTAGGGGTGAATATCGTCATAATACACTATATACTCATATGAGAATGTCTTTATGAAACCCATCACTATGGAAATAAATACACACCAACTAAAATGTGTGTTTGGAAAAATTAAACAAGAACTCACACCAACTAAAATGTGTGTTTGGAAAAATTAAACAAGAACTCTTTCCAGGTGATTAGATTGTGTTTCAAACCTCTCTGAGATTTTGTCAAGTGCCAGCCTCCCATGTTTAATCAGTTGCCTTGTCTGTGAATGCCGCCTGAGCTCCAACTTCCTCTGCCTTCACCAGGATCTCGTTTTCTTCTAATACTAGCCCTAGTAGCCACCCTAATGCCAGTTCATTGCAAGCATGGGCCCCTCTGCTTCCCTTTCAAGTGACTCCTTACAACTAACAGATTAAAACAAACCAGTATTCACTTTGGCAGGGTGATATACTCAACCGCCAACCTAGACAGATTTCTGGACATTTTGATAAAGGAGTAAATAATTTAGGTGATTGATTTAGGACCTTCATTTCAGCGCTTGAAAGTGCCTTATGTTTTTTGATGCCACTAATTCAATTATTAGTGAGCATCACACAGCTCAATAGTTAATTAGGCTTCTACAACAAACTGGATTCATGTCCTCTCCTTGAGTTCTTTCAATGACAAGATAAGAATGAAACTTCTTCAAACAAAAAAAAGAATCTGTTAGTTAAACATCCTTGATCTAAAGCCTCTAATGCCACAACTCTGATATTTAAAATACATGTTGCTTTGAACTGTGTGAGCTATGTGCAAAGATGGTATCGAGGTAGGCAAGGACCTTGCCATCTCCAGTAGTAATTCAAAGTTATCAGTGGGGCTCTGGATATCTGCAGACCCTGGCATTTCATTTGTCTGTTGTACACAGCCAGCAAAATTGCTGACACATGGTAATAGAAACTGAGTAAAGGAACACTTACTGCGATGAAACTTTCATTCGTCAAATCAATAGGAATCTAATTTAAAGCTTCAGAATCGATACTCTTCTACCTGCCTGCTCACCATTTACCATCCTTACCTATATCAGTAAATGTATGACTTTTGTTGTCGAGGATAACCGCAGGAGTTATTAAACTATTATAATTGCAAGGCACTTATAATCATACATAATAAGGCTTCGTAATCAACACAGTCTCCTCAGTTGATGTGATTTTAATTTATAAAATGTCTCATTGATACATCTAAATGCTGTGGCAAATTAATACATAATTACTTTCACATAGACGCTGCTACATTTTAAGTGCTACCAGAGAAGGCATCTCTTTAAATAAGTTAAACACATTAGCAGTGTCTACGCTGGCTCTCTGGCAAAGCTGTGGCCTCTGTTAAGTCAGTGTCCTTACAGCTTAGACACACTGTAGAGGGAAGTTTCTCTGCTCCTGCCTGGCCCGAGATCCAGACAAATCTCTCCGACCTGCAGCCGCTTATAAAATAATCACTCAGAGGCTTATATTAATTACAAACTCTATGGCCTATGGCTTCAGCTTCTTGCTAGCTAGCTCTTTCATCATAAATTAACCCATTCCTATTAACCTATATGTTGCCATGTGGCTGTGGTATTACTAGTCTGCTGGCGTCTTGTTGCTCCTTAGGCGGCGGGCTGGCATCTCTCCTGACTCCGCCCTTCTTCTCTCTGTATCTCTGCTTGGATTTCCCACCTGGCTGTAAGCTTTCTTGCCATAGTACAAAACAGCTTTATTTATTAGCCAACGGGAGCCACACATATTCACAGCATACAGAAAGACATCCCACAGCAACACACTACCAGTCGCTGCTACAATTTCAGTTTTAAATGCTCAGTAGAGAAGGAAAGGACTAACCCTATTGTGGTGTTTGGGGTATGTGTTCATGCACGCATTTGTGTGGGGACATGTGATCAAATCCATGCTAAGAAGCATCCTGGAAGGGTCACCTGTGTGACCAATCTGGAGACTGTAGTCTTATCATAACCAGAGTGGTTTTGTACTATCCCTAAAAATGCTTCATAGGTGACTTGGTTGTTAACTGTCTTAACATCACATCAGCTGTAAGACAAGGATCAGCCATCCATTTTTATGGCTCCTTTGTAAGATATACCACATGCACACTGTAAGGCAAAAGGTAGAGAACCAAGAGGTTTACTTGGGCTTTTTGACTGTAATGTTTATTAAATCATCTGAATGTGTATGTGTGTATGTATCTGAGCGTGGAGGCAAGTGTAGAGACACAGGAAGAGTGAGAGAGAAGAGACAGCCAAAGCAGAGACTGAGACTACATAAATGATAGATGGGATTCCTCTGTCCACCAGCTAGAGGTAAACACTTGAGTAAGATCTTGCTTACGAACTCATTCCGCAAGTACTCACTTGGTATTCCTGTGCGCTCCTTAGGAGGTGTGAACAGACAAGCTAGGAAGGGTGTTACCTTTCCTGGTTCCCACCCTCTACTTAGAGTACTGAACCTTCCTACATTCTCTGTCAGAAGCTGCACGCAGCTCTAAGAGCTGCAGCTCATGACAGATCGGGAAGGACGAACAGGTGTACAGAAAGGAATCCATCCGCCATCTTCCTGTACAGTGGTAGCAGTAAGGGCTAGTTTACATTTTAGCCCATCTTTTTTTCTTCCTCACGTCCCTTACCCTCCCTTTTCTTTATGTATTTTCTCTCTCCTTTGTCTCCTTTGTTGTGCTGAACAATGTCATGTCTACTTCCATTTTATGTAAACATACATGATTTTATGGGATTCCATAAAATCTAGGAAGTGTAAATAAAAGGGAACGCTGCAGCATTTTTCTTTCTGAGACTGGCTTAATTTGGTTGATATGATGATGTATCGCACTTCTTTATCAATTCCTCTTTTGTTGGACACACTTAGATGTTATGGATAGTGCTGCCATAGATATTTATGTGCAAGTGTCTCTCCGATGTGTTGGCTTAGAGTCCTTCAAATAAATTCCCAGGAGTGGTATAGCCAGATCACATGATAGATTTATTTTTAGTGTTTTGAGAAACCACCATGCTGATTTCCACTGAGGCTAAACTAGTTTGCATTCCCACCAGTAGTATATAAGGTAACAGTTCTCAACCTGTGAGTCAAGACCCCATTGGGGGGGTCGCATATCAGATATCCTGCATATCAGATATTTTCATCATGATTCATCACAGTAGCAAAATTACAGTTATGAAGTAGCAACAAAATAATCTTATGGTTGGGGAGGTCACCACAACATGAGGAACTGTATTAAAGAGTCACAGCATTAGGAAGGTTGATATATGGACTAAAGGGTTTACTGTGTGACTCGCTGTGATACATTACAGCTTCCACAACAAGGATTTTTTTTTTTGTTTTATTTTTGTCGGCGTTTTTTTTTTTTTGGGGGGGGGTGTTGCAAGAACAGAGGGTGGTAACAAAGGGACAGGAGATGAGTGGGATGGGTCACGTAATGTGAAATCTACAAAGAATCAATGAAAGTAAAAAAAAATAATAATAACTTCTTTAAAGTCCCAAAAGAATAGAAAGAAAGAAAGAAAGAAAGAAAGAAAGAAAGAAAGAAAGAAAGAAAGAAAAGAGAGAGAGAGAGAGAGAGAGAGAGAGAGAGAGGGAGGGAGGGAGGGAGGGAGGAAGGAAGGAAGGAAGGAAGGAAGGAAGGAAGGAAGGAAGGAAGGAAGGAAAGGTGTACTAATATGGGGAGATGCAGTGATATGAATCTTAAAGGCGGGTTAGTGTTCTCTGAGTGGCTGGTAGGTGGAGGAAGTGTGGACGGAATGAAGGGAGGGGCAAGCAGCAGCCAACGGAAGCAAGTGATTGAAAATCCACTGCTATGGAAACTGAAAAGGTGTGGCTGCCCTGGAACAGGAACTAATGCTTCTGTGTCCTGCCTTGTGTCCCTGAGCTTAGCAAGGTGCTCAGAGCGTTCCAAGCACTCTATTTATATTTGAAAAATGGAAATTAGTTGATCACAGGCAGTTCGGTATGGCCGATGGGTAGGTGTGGTGTGTGCAGAATAATTTCAATAGATCTGAGAAATAAGCAGGATCCTGATGACCCCTGTACGACAGGGTCAGGACTTCAGGTTTTTTTTAATCGATAGATGGAAGACAGAGAATGAGAGACAAAGAGCATGAAGTTAGCTGGGTAAGGATAGGGAGGATCTAGAAAAAGTTGGGAGAGGGGGTGAATATGACCAAACTATAGTGTACAAAAAAATAAAAATCTTTGAAGAGAAAAAAAATAAGCATAAGACTAGCATGGCCACACTTACGTTTCAAAAGAACAACGTGGGGTCTCTGTGAAGGGTGGATTTGAAACAGAAAGCAAAGGAGAAGCTTGATATATAAATCCAGGTAAGGCACTAGGAGAATAATAATTTTTTAAAAAGTGAAGATAAAAAGGAGAGATGAATTCTAGATGTGGTAAGAAGTGGGGCTTGATTGGTGACCAGTAGACACAGGGACGAGCACGTGAAAGAACGCCGTGGTTCTTTCTGTGTACCTGTCTGGTGGCATCATTCTTTCACTGCGTTCACACAGGCTCAGAAGACAGACGCATGTTTCACTTTAAATGTGTTGAGACTCTCGGGAACACTCAAGGGGCGTGGCCCACAGGCTTGTCAGGGCTCCAGGCCTGGAATTCAAGCCTTGGTCACAGGGTCTAACCTCCAGCGTCATATTTGAAAGTGCTTCACATTATGAAAAAGTAGATGAAAGTAGTACATTCACAGGAAATTAAAGTCCAGTTGAAGATCCTGCTCATTCATTCACTCCACAAATATTCACCTGCCTCCTCAACATCTCCACTAGTCTGAAACATAGGTCAATTCAACCATCCCAATAAGTCAATTCACATTCTAAAACTAGGTTCCTCATCATCCATAAAAACCTCATCCTGCAACATTCCTTCATGTAGCTGATGGCAGCTACATCTTTCTGATTGCTCAGGCCAGATCTTGAAAGTCTGGATCCTGGATGCTTCTCCGTCTCCTGTGCTCCAAATCTAGCCTTTCCGCAAATCCTGTTTGCTCTTGCCTTCAAGATACATCTATAATCTACTGCCTCTCGCCTCTTCCATGGCTGCTTCCCTAGCCAAGACACCATCACCTCTTACCCACTTTGGAGCAGTTGTTTCTAACCAGTGTTTCCACATCTATCCTCATCACCTCCTAAACAACACACACACACACACACACACACACACACACACACACACACACACCAGTCTTTCCTCACTATAGCAAGCAGAAGTGCATTATTATGGCATAACATCGGACCTCATCTTGCCTATCATTTCCCAAAGCTCTCTCTTTCTATTCTGTTATTCCAGCACATGCTGACCCCATGGCTTCTGATCCACTCCTGGGATTCTCTTCCCCTAGCTAGTAAAAGCTCCATCCTTCACCCCATCAGGTTCTTCCTTAAATTTCACCCTCTCAAAGGAGGGCATTTTAAACGCCTTACTTGCGTCACAATCCCTTTTTCTGATTTTTTTTCTACAATAGATACCATAATCAAACTATATAGCTCACTTATTCTTTTGTGTGACAATCTTCTCTCCAGTCTCCAGTTGGTTTTTTTTCTCCACTAAAACGCAAGGTCTGTGGGAAGAAGGATTTTTTTTTTTTTTTTATGATAGGGTCTCATGGAATCCAGACTTCTGACCCCGCCCCCACCTCTGTCATCTACTAAGTGCTGGGATTACAGATGCACACCACTACACCCAGTTTTATGAGGTGCTTGGGATGGACCCTAGGGCTTTCTGAATGCTAGGCAAGGCTTCCACCAACTGAGCTCCATCCCCAGCCCAAGAGAAGAATTTTTATTCTAAGAAGTGATGTATTGCTAGCATGTGTAATAGCACTAGAATATTCTAGTCTGTGGATAGAGTATCTCAATATTTTATCTCAATTATTCCGTACACACAGGGAGAGACAGTTAAAAGGATGGGGGAAAGTTGCATCTATTGAGGATTATCAATTATGCATAAAATTGATACAATGCATGTCTCTGCCCTCTTTGCAGGGGTATATTGATAGAAATAAGCCATGTTCTGGGGAGGAAGGAGTTGCTTGCCCTGTAAGCATGTGAACCTGAATTTCATTCCCACAGCCTATGTCTGATAGGTCAGGCATGTTGGCAAACACATTTCCAATACTAGAGAGTCAGGGACAGATGGATCCCTGAGGCTGGATGGTCAGAAATAATTTTGTAACAAAGTTTGTGCAAAGCTCTGTCTAAAATAAGCTGTATGGTGCCTGAAGGACAACACAAAAAGTTGTCCTCTGTCCTTCACAAACACACACACACACACACACAGACACAGCCCTGCACATGCATACACACACACACACACACACACACACACACACACAGCCCTGCACATGCATACACACACACACACACACACACACACACACACACACAAACACACACAGCCCTGCACACACACACACAGACACAGCCCTGCACATACACACACACACACACACACACACACACACACACACACACACACGGGAATTTTGAACCTAGATTAATAAAAGAATAAAGTGACAGTATCAGTTCCACATTGCCACAAGTCACCTTCCTCTGAGCCCAGCACAGCCATGTGCTTTCCGGACAGAGTGAAACTGAGAGATGACAGGTCCCATCAAGCTACGTAAACACTACTTCCTTCTCTAGTCCTTTACTGAGCACTCATTTTGTTGAATAAATTTGTCAATAGTAAACACTCCGTCATGAAAATATGCTTAAAACCTCTGCCTGGTATGGGGGCCCACATCTTTAACCCCAGCATTTTGGAAGCACAGGCAAGCAGATCTCTATAAACTCAAGGTCAACCTGGGTTTTGTAGCAAGTTACAAAGCAGCTAAGGCTACAGAGTGCGAACCTGCCTCAAGAAAACAAAAATAGTGAGATGTTTATATTCAAAATGTCCTTTTTGTTTTAGGCTTTATGCCGTGACCATTTCCGTGTACACCTAAGATTTTTACATTTCTTACCTTTCTCTCATTTTCAGCCTTTAAAATTGAAATATGGTAGCATAGAATACACAAGGAATAGATACACAAGGAGTGTTATCTTTGGCTCGAGCATCATCTCAGTTTTCCTGTGAGGTGGGATACAGTGGGAACTAAACTCTGGCTGACTAGAGTAAGATGCATCCAGCCAAGGCTTAGGTTTAATCTCCACAGTTCATTAGGGAAGAGGAAGGAAGAAATGATCCTGGAGTGTCAAAAGAGGCTGGCAAAAGGAGAAGAATGCAACTCGCCTTTTTCATGCATCCTGCCTCCACAAAGTCAGGCTTTTTAACCCATGATTGTTTTCATCGGCTTTGGCAATGTGCGATCACATTTGTGCTTTATTCTTAGTACGTTGCACATTGGGAACATGTCTTCAGAGTGCGATCACATTTATACCGCATTCTCAGTACACCACACATTGGGAGCATGTCTTCAGCAGGCCAGACTTCCAGCCCCAGCTCTGTCACCTCCCTGGTTCGGCCTACCCTCTCACCTCACCAGTCAAAAGAGGGGGGATTGCTCCAAGGCTCCAGGCTTCCTGAGGAGAGTGTGCAAAATGAAAGTACAGAAACAGACTTAA
This sequence comes from Peromyscus eremicus, assembly GCF_949786415.1. Taxonomy (NCBI): domain Eukaryota; kingdom Metazoa; phylum Chordata; class Mammalia; order Rodentia; family Cricetidae; genus Peromyscus; species Peromyscus eremicus. The sequence continues at coordinate 36,254,257 of NC_081434.1, read as the reverse complement.
AAATACAAACGCAACGAGCTATCAGAACACTTTTCTGAGCCAGGAAGAATACGGCGGTTAAGCTAAGCCAACTTAACCAGAGAACAAGACAAACAGAAGTGTTTTTTCTGAATTAAAGTAGTCAGGGTTTTTAAATATATTCCTCAGATCTTATAAAAGTTTCTCACGGGGCAGTGGTGGTGCACACCTTTAAGCCCAGCACTCGGGAGGCAGAGCCAGGCGGGTCTCTGTGAGTTCGAGGCCAGCCTGGTCTACAGAGCAAGTTCCAGGAGAGGCACCAAAACTACACAGAGAAACCCTATCTCGAAAAACCAAAGGGGGGAAAAAGTTTCTCTAGGCTTTGGACCGTGACAAACAATATACCAGGTAGAGTCCTGTCAGGGGCGTTGGCATGAACATATTTAGAGTCTTGTAAGGAAGAAGAGAAATGAAAGTCAAGAATAATAAAACAAAGCAATACGTAATAAAGGCCATAAGACCGTGTGGGCCAAATGCGTCTAATGCTCTGAGAAGGGGAGTTAGTGGCTGAGGGATGGACAGGAGGAAGGCCTTGAACAAGGGTAAACTGTGACAGATGGGGAGGAGAGGAGGACATGCCACACAGGCCCAGAGGGGAGAGGACACCAACAGCCCTTGAGCAGCGATGAGGAACACAGTTAGCTTGGAACACGGAACAATTAGGGGCGCAGCAGGAGGCGGTCAGATCATAAAGGGCACAGATGCCGCATGAAGGAGCCAGGTCTTAGTCTGTGGGGAGTGGGCAGGAGTAGGGCAAGAAAAACCCAGAGAAGCCAGGTCACCGGAGCCCTATTTAATATCAGCTGGCCAAGAAGGGAGCTTCCGGGATACCACAGAGACAGCAGCATGTGAGCGAAACACACAAATTCCAAGTTGCTCATGAGAATGAGAGAGCAGTATTTTGTGAAAAATATTGCCGGCGTATCCCGCTGAAGAAAAAAATAATTTTAAGAGAGGCATGGAAGAGATCGCCTCTTTTCTGAGTTTCAACCCGTGTCTCACGGTTAAAGGTTAACTTTCCAAGTAAGAAAGGAAGGCCTCCAGTAGGAAGGAAGATGGGCCAGAACTTAGCTAGACAGTTGAAGTGGCCACCTTTAAACCCTCTGAGGACCACAGGTGCCTTTGATACTGTCCACAGAGCAAAGTCTCATGGGAAATTTCATATACAGTTTTTTAGAGATTTTTTTTCAGACCCTCTAGCAGCTATGTCTAACTCAAGCCCACAGGCTACATGCATCAGAAGATGCCTGTGACTGAGGCTGAACATGTTTGTTGATGACAGTGCCTTGTCATGACGTCAAAAGGTTCATCACCCCAGGCCCTATCCATTAAGCCCCAGATTCTCACATTGAGATCTCTGAATTGGGGGGATGTTCCAGAAACATCTCAGAAGTAGCAGAGAGAAACCTATAATTATAGACGTCAGGATCACCTGCCCCACATGATTCCTCTGAAGCTTTTTGAAGGAATTACCTGGGAGGTTCCCTCTCTGGTGAGTCAGGGTTTTGGAGGCAGGACTCAGGAGTCTGGATTTTTAATTAACCAGAGTTATTCTGATGAGAGACCATGACTTGAAGCCACTTAGCTATTTTCTTTCAAACCGTGGCTATCGCCCTTCCTGGCAGGAATCCAGGAGGCTCCCATGAGTCGTTGGTACAGAACACATAGGAGAAAGCCCTTGAACCTGACCTTAAGGGGTTAAGGCACTGACAATGACTCCTTTCCCTCTGTCCTTCACACAACACGGCCACCAGGGCCTCTAGGAAGACACCCATTCCTTCCTTCAGCCTTTCCCAGCCCAAACTGTCCCTCCTATCTTGTGTTAGCTCATCCTCTTTGTGACTCATTTCTAGGACCTAACACTAAGCCTGCTTCCTCAAAGGCCTTCTCTTGAGATTGAGGCATGCTGGTTTCTAATGGATGGGCTCTCATCATTGGAAGAGAATGTACACAGAAAGCCCTACCCTATAGCTGAAGTTTTCCTGTGTCCCGCCCAGTCCGCAGCAGCTCAGACCCAAGTAAACACACAGAAGCTTATATTAATTAAAACTGCTTGGCCATTAGCTCAGGCTAACTACTGACTAGCTCTTACACTTAAACTCAGCCCATTTCTGTTAATCTGTATGTTGCCATGTTTTCCGTGGCTTTACCTGTGTGCCATTACATGCTGCTCCCTGGACGACATGACTCAGCCTTCCTCTTCCCAGAATTCTCCTTGTCTGCTTATCCCACCTATACTTCCTGCCTGGCTACTGGCCAGTCAGCATTTTATTTATCAACCAATCAGAGCAACACATTCACAGCATACAGAACATCCTACAGCACTACCCTTCAGAAATCAGTGGATTTCTTAGCTGAACTTTGACCTTCATCTGCTTGACTCTTCAGCCAATCTCTCTAGGGATGAACAACAGAAGGCAGTCTTCCAATTCATGCCTCTGAAGCCCAGCATTCTTATTCTAGGAAGATGATGTATTGCAAAGTCAAATTCTTATTTACCCACAGGCAATCTTGACTACAGGTAAGATCTTTTTCCATGAGCTATAGAATCAGTCTTTCCTTTCTTAAGCCTTCATCCTCCACACCTCTTCCTCGTATCAGTTTTAGGCACAACAAGGCCCAATACAACTATAAAGCATCAAAATGGGCAATTTGAATATTGACCATTGAACAAACTCTTGTAGTTTTGGTACCTGTCCTGGATCTCGCACTGTAGACCAGGCTGGCCTCGAACTCACAGAGATCTGCCTGGTTCTGCCTCCCAAGTGCTGGGATTAAAGGTGTGCACTGCCACCACCTGGCTCAAATTCTTGTTTCTATGATCAGTTCATGACAGGTAGCCCACTTTTAGGACCAGGGTACTCTTGAACAGGGAAAAGTGGGAAATATTTAGCTAGAAAGAGATACTTAGATGACGAAAGGAAAGACAGAAACACAGGATAGCCTCAGGAGGGCCTGGGTCAACCAAGTATAGACCCTTCCAAACACCTGGTACCCAGGCCCATGGTCCAATCATCCTCTTACACAGTCCTGCTGGGTAAAGCCACTAGGAAACCTCAGTGGGCTCTAATAGTAGCCAGGAAGAGATTGGCAGGCGGTGAATGAATTCGCCCTTTAGAACCAAATAGAAAGAAGAATTTATCTACTGCACTGCAGGGGGACCTCAGAGCAGCAGGCTGGGTGGTAACTAGAATCCCACCTGCAAGCAGGGTTGTGGGCTACAGAGCTTCCCATTTTGGCGAAGGAACTGTTCAGTTACAGTGAGTTTCTTTATGTATGTTTTCCAAGCATGTAAATCATAGCATGTGGATGAATAGTCCAGAGTGGTCAGTGTACAATTTGGGGGAGTTAGCACCAGCTACTGTGAGTGTAATCTCCAGCTAGGCAAGCTCTTCCTCCCAGAAGACCTCAAACACTGAGCTGGGTGAATAAGGGCAGTCCTGGCTGGTCACAGTTCAGTCCTGAGTCCTGTGATATCGGGCTGTAGCACTCTACAGCAAACAGGTCGGGATTTTTAGGCCAATCCTGTGAAAGTTCCCTAATGGGAGACTGAACCTACTGTCTCCTCTCTCTCTCTCTCTCTCTCTCTCTCTCTCTCTCTCTCTCTCTCTCTCTCTCTCTCTCTCTCTCTCTCCTCTCTCCCTCCCCCTCTCTCCCTCTCTCTTTCCCTCTCTCTTTCCTTCTCTCTCTCCCTCTCTTTCTCCCCCTCTCTTTCCCTCTCTCTCTCTCCCCCTCCCTCTCTCTTTTCCCTCCCTCTCTCTCTCCCTCTCTCTCTCATTCTTGATCTCTTGCCCTTTGCTCTCTCACTCTCACTTGCTCTCTTGCTCTTTTATTTTTTTTGAGATTATAATATAACTAAATTTCTCCCTTCCCTTCCCTCCCTCCAAACCCTCCCATATACCCCTCCTTGCTCTCGAATTCATGTCCTCTTTTTTCATTAATTGTTATTACATGCACATATGTGTGTGTGTAACCTGCTACATATAACCTGCTCAGTCTGAATAATGTTACTTGTATGCTTTGAGGCTGACCATTTGGTACTGGATAATCAGTTGGTGTGTTCTTCCCTGGGGAAGAACATTTCTCCTGCTTTCATCTTTTTTTTTTTTTTTTTAGTTGCCTATAGATCTTTGTGTGGGGTTGAGTCCCCGAGGGTTTTCCTGTCCACTTTGGCGTACCTATTGGTGTCATACTTGTTCAGCTCATGTTTATTGCGGTCACATTAGTGAAGCATGCATCTAGTTTCTTTTCTTTGTTCCCAGGGATGGAACTGTGGGCTTCATACATGTTAGTTAGCCAGCCACTCCACTCTTGAGCTACCCCTCTCTCCCCTCGTGGTGTGACTTTTCCTGGGAAGATACCAGCAAGTATTTATTCACATCCTCCCCCCGCATGGGGATGTGAATACATCTACAATGCATCCAAGAAACAATTCCGTGCATGTCTAACTCCGGAAGCCAATGAGGATGTTGGATTGACTTGCACGCAGCATGAGAGAGGGTTACCTACAAGAACATGAGTGAGTGACTCAGAGACACCTGTGTGCACAAAAGCCCGCCCCAGCACAGGCAGCAGCAGCAGCAGCATCACCACACACGGAGACTGCACCCTGAAGCTCCTTGCATAACTTGCAGGCAGCGCCACCAGAGGTGTCCCCTCCCTGTGTCATGTGAGCTCCTGGTGTTCCTCCTTCACTTCCGGAGCCTTGTCAGCCTCTCTCCTCCTCCAGAAAGGGGTACTTCAGAGGAAGTGACCAAGTGGTAGACTTCCGTTTGTTTCCCAGGGTTAACTTTGTTTTTTGTTTCTAACAGACTGATGACATTGTTTAGCAAGGTCTGCTTTGCTCAGAATGAAAGGAAAGGGGGGCGGTTCAGAGGCCTGAGGAAATGACAGAGGCCGCGAGGCCAGGATGCTAAACCACCTCTCCCCAAACTCAGGTTCACAGCTTCCTTAAAAGTACCTAATGCTCTCACTTCACCCTTTCTAGAAAATTACCTGTATTCTTTTCCTAGTGGGAAAGAGAAAATGAGTAGTCAAACTCTCTCTCTCTCTCTCTCTCTCTCTCTCTCTCTCTCTCTCTCTCTCTCTCTCTCTCTGTATGTGTGTGTGTGTGTGTGTGTGTCCCTTTCTTCTCTTTCTCTCTCTCTCTCTCTCTCTCTCTCTGTCCCTTTCTTCTCTCTCTCTCTCTCTCTCTCTCTCACACACACACACACACACACACACACACACACTCTCTCTCTCTATCTATCTGTGTGTGTGTGTGTGTGTGTGTGTGTGTGTGATGACACAATCCCGTCTTACAAGGTTGTGTACATCAGGCGGTCTATGATGCGAAGCTCTTAGCTCAGAACAAGCATTCACTGGTAACTTCCCGTGCTCAGCCTTGGTATCTAAGTCACTGGTTAATCAGTTTAAACTGCAGGGTACTGCTTAGCACTTAAAAGAATTCATCCCTGACTGTAGGCCCAGCCCTGGTGCCCCCAGAGCACAGTGTCGTGATAAGACTTCAGATGGTCAAGAGCAATTCCGTTAACCACCCAGCACCTCCTCGGGCTTCCTCGTCCTTAAAACAGAGTGACCTCCAAAGCTCCCTGCAGCTTTTACCTTCACTGATTTCAGGGTAGACACAAACCAACTGGCCCTCCTAAGTTACTGCAAAGCAACAAGTGTCTCCGCAGGGATTTCTTAAGGCTGTAAGCACAAACAGCCCAGGGAGGTTCAGAACAAGGCAGAAAGTATTTAAAGATAAACAGCAGGAGGCCTAAGTGGTACAACCAGGTAGAGAGATACAAAGAAGCCAGATAATGCTAAATTACAACTGAACGGAGGTGGAAATCACAGCAACAAAAGCAATACCAGCCAGAGTGATAAAGGGCGGGGCTCTAGGATGTGCGACAAGATGTCACTGCCAAAGACTTTTTAATAACTGTGCTTCTGCTAGAAGATTCATAATTACAAATATGAATAATCCCCAGCATATAGCATCTCTAAAGATAGAGGCTGTAATTCTGATCCAGATGAAGAACTAAAGACTATCCCCCGCCCCCACCGGTTGGCAAGTGATAGACAGCAAACGCCAGACAATGAGGATGATGTGTCAGCAAAATTAGAGTCGAAATATCCTGTATCCAGATGTTGAGTCCGTCAACCAGAAAGACGCTGCAGAAAACAGGAGGCCACATCACGCCAAGAGAAATGGAGGGGTTCTATTTGTACCGGACGTAACGGACAGCTGTCCCTTTGGTCCTTGCTGGGCTGATGCTCCACGGCCATGGAAGCTTCCTTCCGTAACAGCAGGCAAGGAAACCATCGTAACTGGAGCGATACAGTTGGTGAGAACTTCCATGTTGAGTCTCTGGTTTGCCAGTAAACGTTGCGGTGGCTTGTGACATCGTTTCGTTATAAATAGGTTATAGGTGAGTCAGGTCCCTTTGAGAGTGAGTCAGCTGGAGTCATCTTTGACCCTCTCTGTCACTTACATCCCACGTAATCTCTGCCGAGAGATGTTGCTGGTTCTGCCTTCAAGAACGCACTGTGGATCCAAACTGCGTCTCGCAGCTCCACTACCACCCTGGACCACAACAACGGCAGCTCCAAACTGGGTTAGCCCTGAGCTAGCCCTGAGCTGGTAAATGAACTTCCTGCACTTCCCCTCGCCCATTCCACACCTGCCTCCTACGCTATCTCCGCTGTCTCCGGGTTGGCGGTTCTCGCCACTCGGCTCCAGAGCCTTCCCTAGCTCCCCCACTGTACTTCGTGGCGGCCCCAATCCCCTGCACTGGCCTGGAAGGTGCTCCGGGCTCCCTGCTTCCCTCTTAACTCCTGCCTCGATGGCCTCCTTTCTTCTCTCACTCTCCCAGTCAAGCTCCAGAATGGAGAATTTGCCTGTGCCGTTTCCCCACCAGCCAAGCTCTTCCCCAATTATGCAAATCACACATTTTCATTGAGGCGAAACCTAACGGTCCTATTAAAATGATAATCAGCTACTCCCATCTCTCACCCTAATCCTGTAGGATCCTTCGTGTTGCTGTGTCTCTCCTTCTGACCCACACTTTCCGTTTTTGGATTTATTATACATCCATAGGTGTATATTTGTTTCGGTAGTTTTTTGAGGTATTTTTTTGTTGCCTCTTTTCCCTCCCAGAAGAGAGCAAAGGGATCAAACCCAGAGCCATCAACATCCTAGGCAAGTACCCTACCCCTGAGCTACATCCTCAGCCCTTGATATTTTTAAAATAAGCTCTCACTTTGTAGCCCAGGCTAGCCTGGAACCGGCAGTCTGCCTGCCTCAACCCCACCCCCACCCCATTATTGGGATTCCAGCTGTGCGCGACCACAACTGGCTGCAATTCACTTTATTATTTGCTTTTGTAATTCTTCCTTCTAGAAGAGAGTGATTCCAGGGAATTGACATTCCCTGTTGGGGCTTTCAGTCTCATTTATAAGAGAATTTAAGGGTGGACGCAAATGGAAGTTTGAGGAAATTTTATTAGAGTTTAGAAGAACAGCTTCAGGGCCAGCAAGTTATAAATCTCAGCCATTTCCTAGAGAAGGAGAATGGAGACGGAAAAGAAAAAATCTTGCCACTTGAACTAAACCAGCAGGGGGTCAGCCACATAGCAAAAGGCAGCCAGGGAGCAGGGAGGTGACCCCTGGAAGAAGAGCAAGCAAGCCAAAGTATCCAGGAGAGCATGCCTGGCTTTGGTCAGCATCCAAGGGAGACAGAAGAGGGGAAAAGGAAAATTACCCCTATCTAAGTCAGGACTTGGAAAGGCATGCAGACCCAGCTGAACCTCACAGCAACCCAAAAGGGCTGGGCTAGACAGTGGGAATTCTTGGAAGAAAAGTGTATTATCTCATTAAAGGATTAATTCTTCTTCCTCTCTGTTTAGCACAGCTTAAGAAGTGGACCTCCCTTCCTAAGTAAGGGGTGGTCTCTTGGCCAAGTGATTGACCTACCCAACTGGATTAACTCTTAAGGGAGGAGACAATGGTATGTCTCCATGCAGAGACACATGTCCCACTCTACTATAGCAATAGGGTTCTCTTTGCCCCACACAATGCCTCAAATGCCTGCAGCCGTACTTGGTACTTAGCAAACGTCTCTAGCTACATGTAGAAAAGAATTGCAACACATCTCACAGGCTTAAGCAAAAGGAATAGAATTCCAAAGGTGGGATGGTAGGGAGTGAGTTCTGCACCCCACAGTTCTTCTAGGCCAGTGGCTTCAGTAGTCATTGCAAGATGTCTGAAAAAAAAAAAAAACAAAAAAACAAAACAAAAAAAAACAAAAAAACAAAAACAAAAAAAACTTGTAAAAGCAACTGGGATAGTTGAAGAAGAATCTCTGAGTCTCTTACTTGATTGAAGACACTGCCTAGAAGCTCCATCAGATTTCTACCACCTTATTGGCCCAAATTGAACCAGTTTACTGCCCAGGAGATGGAGCATCATCCTTGTGTCTCAGGGAAGAGGAATAGACATGATTGACCTTGGCTACATTCATCAGAGTCACCTCACCTAAAGGATTACTTCACAGTCAGGGAGGGAGAAAATAGAGACAAACCCATCGTCCACTCTCCAGCATTAGCCAGGTAAGACAGACTGGCAAAAGGGAATTGGGGCAGGCGGGGGAGGTATTGTTCAAGAATTGAAGCAGGAAGGCTAAAAGCGTCATAATGATTTTGTTGGTGGCAGAGGCCTCAATTCAGAAGCACTTGAGCTCTGTGATTTATTGGCCTTGCTGAGGAGTATTGGAAGCCTTGGTGTGGATTGCACAGACGGCTGGCTTCAGTGTGGCCGTCTCACACCATCCCTGCTGATCCATATTCACACCGTAAATATATTTAGGAATGAGTGCAAAACAAATTTGCTATTGATTCTGGTTCCACTCAAAAGCAAATATAACAAATGTCGCATATTCTTGCAGCTTGTAGATGGAGCAGAGAGGCTGGAATATGGAACCCTGCATGTTCTGTTTGTTAAATGTGTGGTGTGGGGTAGATGGGGGCCGATGCACCACGGAATCTGATGTTTCTCATTCTGCTGTGGTTTTGCCTTTGCATAAAGGACTCGGAGAGGCTTATCACCCCTGCAGATTTCCAGTCAATAAGCACTCACCCTGACACTGCCTTGAGTCTACCTTTGCTGTTGAAAAAGCAACAGAGGAGAGGAGAGCCTTGCCTAGTCAAATTAGAGAGATAAGCAAAATTCCCGAGAGAGGGATGATGAAGAAGGAAAGATTTTAAAGCCAATTTGTACACACAAGCTCAGGCCAGCAGCAGACAGATTATAACATGCTCCTCTCTGCTCACACAGTAGGGGAGACATCAAGGAAATAAGCTGTGAACAAGCATTTTCCCACACAAGTAATGCTTGGAGGTGATGTTCTTAAGCTAATATAGCCCAAAAAAAAAAAAAAAAAAAAAAAAAAAAAAAAAAAAAAGAGCTTTGCATTTTTTTAATTTAGTAATTAGATTAGTTCATTCTTGTGCTTTGACCTTGGAATAGTTTTTTCTGTTTGTCTTTTGTTGTGGGGGAGGGGAGATAGTTGAACTAGTGACGTGTGTGTGTGTGTGTGTGTGTGTGTGTGTGTGTGTGTGTGTGTGTTTTCATTACGGAGTAAGTGTGCCTGTGTATGCATGTGCATGTATGTATATGTATGTATATTATGTGGAAGACAAAGGACAGCCTCAGATGTTGTTCCTCAGGTGCTGTCCACCGATTAAGAAAAAAATAAAAAATAAAACAGGGCCTCTCAGTAGCCTGTAACCCACCGAGCACACCAGTTTGACTAGCCAGTGAGCCCCAGAGTTCTACCTCTCTCTACCTCCTAAGCACTGAGATTAGAAACATGCACCAGGACACCCAGGCTTTTATAAAACGTGGGTTCTTGGGATCCACCTCAGTTTCTTGTGCCTGAAAGGTAAACACCTCATTAAGACATCTCCCAGACCCCAGTGACAGCTTCTTAAGTGACTTGCTGTATTTCTTAGCTTGTACGTGAACACAATTGTATACACAGTTTGGTTGTGGCATACAGAGCAGCAGAGGCCTCCAAGGATGTCTACATCCTAATCTGTGTAGTTTGTGAGTATGTTACATGAGACCATGAGGGCAAACTAAGACTGCAGATGGAAATTAAGACTACTGAATTTTGTGCCGGGCAGTGGTGGTGCACGCCTTTAATCCCAGCACTCGGGAGGCAGAGGCAGTCGGATCTCCGTGAGTTCGAGGCCAGCCTGGTCTACAGAGTGAGTTCCAGGACAAGCTCCAAAGCTACACAGAGAAACCCTGTCTTGAAAAACCAAAAGAAAAAAAAAAAAAAAAGACTACTGAATTTTAACACTACCCTTAAAGTAAGTTTTTTTTAAAGTTCTGATTTACCCCAGGAGGTCCAGTCTAGTCACAAAATTTCCTTAAACATGAGAGAGGAGGTAGGGACCAGGGAGATGAGTTAGCAATGAAAGGTGCTGTTGGCCAACCCTACTGACCTCACTTGGATCTCAATGACCTGTAAGTTGTCCTCTGACCTCCATATTCATGCTATGTCACATACACACACACACACACACACACACACACACACACACACACACACACACACGCAAGCACGCACCAGAGAACCAAAGGGATGGCAATATGAAAATAACTCAGGTTTTAAAGATGAAAGAAGACGGCCCTTAGCTATGGAAGGCAGGCAGCCTCTGCAGAGTGGAAGGATGTGACTTCCCATTTTAGAACTTCTGGAATAGTCTGCGCCCTGCTAACCACCTTGGCCTTTGCCCAGTGAGGTCTGTGTCAGGTTTCTGACAGACAGAACTACAAGATTAAAATTGTATGGTTTTGAGCTCTTAAGCGGTGGCAATTCGTCACAACAGCTACGGATCGTTAAAACAATTATCATTGTATAGGCTCACACCCTGCAGGTGGAACATCCCCAGATGGTTAAGGAAGGAGATGCAAGGCTGAGTTCAACCCCCCTCGTAGAAGCATATTTCAGAAATTGCACTTTCTGTGTAGGGCCACTTCAGGAAATCACTGTGTACTGGCCGGTGATCACAAGCCAGGGGCTTGCTGCTGGTTTTTAATGGCACTCTTACCCTGGGAGGAAAAGTCACGAAACACGACAGAATCCACTAACAAGAGCTTTATTAAGATGAGGAGAGAAGGACAGATGTGATCAGGCCTGCTGAAAGGACACGTGTGAGAAGGGGGCGGGGGAACATGGGGGCCAGCTTTTAAAGGCCAAGCCGCACTTGTGCACACAGGCCCACGTTCCACGCATGCACATAGATCACGTGGTTGGGCCTCATGCTTTGCAACCACACAGCCATGGCTCATGGGTCACACAGGACTTATGACCCCGAAATGACTAGGCGGAAATGACTAAGTGTCCCGCTGTGCATGCGCGATCATGGGGGCGTGGTGGGAATTCCTATCACTTGCCCACAGCATGTGCAATAGTAAGGGCTGTGTTTGCTTTTCAGATGTAGCCAGGTTCTTATTTCTAGTACCTCTCTTCACCTGGCTGCAAATAAATTTTTAAAAAATCTTGTCCTGGTAGTAATACTATGAAATTTTCTCATCTGAACTCCTGTGCATTCTTGCATGAGGTTTGGCCTTGTGGTTAAAGGTGACATTTCTAACAGATATCCTTCTCTGTTGAGATGCTTGGTGCATGACCATGACATCATGCGTTGAACAAATACTTATTGGACTCTCACTGTGTACCAAGCAATACCGTTATGCAGTATAGCTCAAGAGTAAGTGAGCAACATTTAGTCTTTGACTTCACAGGGTTTAAAATCGAGTTGGGGATGCAGATCCAGGCAGGTACTTAGAATATAATGTAGGGAGTGCTGTGGGAGAAGGGCTGTGGGAGGTGTGGAGAGGCACCTAGCCTTGTGTAGCAGGATGGCTGGTGGATGGCAGAAGCCAGGCAATAGGTGGTGTGTGTTAGCAGAGCTAAGTCATACCCGTGATTCTGTTTCTTCCTTCTGGTCCCTCGGAGTTCATCCTCAGAGACTCACTTTGTTCCTGACCATGCAGCACATTATCCATTAAAAATATAAGGGGGTGGGGGCTGGAAAGATGGCTCAGAGGTTAAGAGCACCAACTGCTCTTCCAGAGGTCCTGAGTTCAATTCCCAGCACCCACATGGTGGCTCACAACCATCTGTAATGAGATCTGGTGCCCTCTTCTGTATACATAATAAATAAATAAACCTTTTTAAAAAGTATAAGAGGGAATTAAAAATACTATTCCAAGTTATAGCTCAGCATGTTGGAACCACCACAATTATAGTTTAGACATTTTTATTTTCAAACTTATTGTGCCACACAGCCAGCCAAAGAGCCAAATTAATTTCAGGAAATAATTTGGAAAATTACATAAAAAATAGTGGTGTTTATATGCCCACCCTGCCTCTACTCGGAGGACATCTTTGCCTTCACTTGTTACTCCTTTTGAGCATAGACTGTCATTCCTCGTTATTTGGAGATTCCACATTTGCAAATTCATCACTTGTGGGAGAAAATGCAGGCATGACCCATTGGCCAGCCTACCCGGCCCACTGCAGTTCGAAATAAGAAGCCTGGCACACCATGCTCCTGTGTGTTCCCAGAAGTGTCACTGGATTCTGAGCATGAGTAGCCGGTAGCTGGCCTGCCAATGAGTCTGCACTCTCCATGTCTTCTTTTGTGAGCTTCTTCCACGTGGAGACCCTCGTGGTATGAGCGCTCACTATCCAATCTGAGGTAATGTACTGACCAATCACAGTCAATAGGCTTCCACTATATAAGTGATTGTTTGCATGCAATAAAGCAGATGCTCCAGGCACCGGTGGTGCGCACCTTTAATCTCAGTTTGACAGGCAGAGGCAGGCGGATCTCTGTGAGTTCGAGGCCAGCCTGGTCTACAGAGCGAGATCCAGGATAGGCACCAAAACTACACAGAGAAACCCTGTCTTGTACCGACCAACGGGCATTGCAGTCTTATCAGGGGATGCCCAAGGAACAACTCACTAAAATATAATAGCAACCCCAAAATCAATACTTTTGTGTTGTTCGTCACTAGTGGGTGTGTGCATGCACAGAGCCATGGGGAACACACATGGCCGATGCTCACCTTTCTAGTAAAGGTGGAGTGGACAGCATTCTCTTGTCTCTGCTCCTGTGCTGGAAGAGTCTTTCTTGTGGTCGACTTAGTGCCATTCTGTTCACATTTTTGTACTGTTGGTTCATTATTTCTCTGATTAAAATGGCACTCAAGTAGAGTGCTGACATGTTATCTAGTGTCCCCAAGCGTGAAAAGGCTGTCGTGTCTCTTAAAGAGAAATACATCTGTAATTTAAGCAGGAACTGCACAGCTGCTGCTTGAGCTCAATGCAAATGGATCACTCATGTATATACTGAATAAGATGTTTAAACAGAAATGCACATAAAACAAGATTATGAGTACAGGAGATGTGGCCCAGTGGTCTAGCACATATCTAGCATGTATGAGGATGTGATTTGACCCACAGCAACACAAGGAAGAAAAAGGAAGGTTATCTATTGATGGGCAGAAGTATTGTGGCAAAAGACTCACAGATACCTCAGCCCGAATTCCTTGTATTTGCCGTATGTACAATGATTCAGCAATCACCAGGTCAGAGTCTACAGTGAATTTCTAGACTCTACCACAACAGTAAAAATGGACTGGTTTTGTTTTATGCCAGCTAAAGTATCCTACGTCTATTAATTTTTTGTATCTTACCCTTTTCTCTTAGCCTTGCACTCAGAACATTTGTGTACGTTCTTAAGTATTTAAGACATTTTTTTTTTAATGATGCATTCCACCAAGTGGATCTCTATGATTTGTTTCCCTTTTGATAGTACATGTTAGATTGTTTCCAAAGATCATTCTTGCTCATGCACTTTTGCATATGCAATTCATTCACTCATTTAGAAAGTATTTGTTGAACCTCAGGTAACATTTCTCAGCTGGGCAAAGCGAACTTGGAACTAGAATATACTAAATTCCCAGAGGTGAGAGGCAAAAGAAAGGAGACTTCTCTCTCTTCCTCATCCCCTGTCCACAGGAGAAGCCAACACATGCATCATAACCCTAGGACCGGACTCCTATCCGGCTGCAGGAACACAACCCAACACCATCCCACCACAGAGAGAAGAATGATATAAGAGGAGTGAAGGGGGGTTCCATCAGGTTGAAGAATACTTGCCTGAACGGGGTCCAAACGCTCGCATCAGTAGACTCCCTGGGGACCAGCCAGCAGAAGAGAGGGATCAGACATAACTGTAGGCCTGCTCAGGGTAGGTCACCACAAATACCAGTAAGTCCCCCCACGCACCTTTTCCAGATAGAGCAGCTTTCAAACTCACCTTTCATTATTGTTTCCAAGATCAAATTCAGAGGGCAGCGACTATTCTGAGGCATCAATGTACAATGCCAGAGCAAGTTGGTAGCATTAAGAACCAATTGGAAGTACTCACTGGGATCAGTTATGGTGGCATGGGCCTGTCGTTGTAGGTATTCACAAGGCTGGGGTGAGATGGTTACTTCAGTGCAGGAGTTTGAATCCAGCCTGGGCAACATAGCAAAGCTCCATCTCAAATCAGTTAACTAATTAATCTTGGGTGATCTCAGTCTAGTCGTTATGGGCAGCATTACTTTAAGATGTCTGCATCAGTCAGCTTTATGCCACTGTGACAAAATGCCTGAAACAGTCAACCCTAAAAGGAGGGAAAGCTTCCTGTGGTTCCGCAGATGAAATGCTAAACGGTCTTATTAATAAAAAACACAGAGCCAGAAATTAGGGTTAAAGCCTGAGAGATCAGAGGAACAGGAAAAGCCACAGCTAGCCTTACCTCACCAACTCCGCAGCTTCCAAAGAGCCCTTACTTCCTGTCTACCCACGCCCATATGCCTTTCTGTTCTGCCATCTCATTTCCTCTCCACCCAGCTACATCACTTCCTCTTCCTGCCCAGCTCTGTCACTTCCTGTTTGTCTGTATAGACCTCTAGACCTTTATAGTTAGTGCTGGGATTTAAGGTGTGTGTTACCACACCAGGCTCTGTTCCCAGGGTGGCCTTGAACTCACAGAGATCCAGACAGATCCCTGGCTCCCAAGTGATAGGATTAAAGGCATATGCTACCATTACCTGACTTCTATGTTTAATATAGTGCCTGGCTTTTTCCTCTGATCCTCAGATAAACTTTATTGGGGGACACAGATAAAGTATCACCACATGGTTCGTGGTTTCAAATGTCTCTGTGCCAGGGTTGGCTTCATTACATTGGGACCTGTGACAAGGAATTGCATCCCAACAGGAGATTATGGTAGAACAAGCTGCTCACTCATAGCATCAGGAAAGCTGGGGAGGGAGGAAGAAAGGGTTGGGCTTTCAGCATCTTCTTCAAAGACACACCCCCCACCCCAGCCTACTTCTCTTCCACTAGGACCCACCTCGAAAGGTTCCATCGGCCCCCCCAACAGAGCCACTGGCTGGCAACAAAGTACATAGGCCTTTGGGGGTACACTCTAGATCCAAAGGATAGCAAGGTCTCAAGTGTCCAATTGGCCCAGGATGGGGTGGGAGGGGTCTTTGAAATGACTCTTTGTGAGTGTTCTAAGAAATGTGTACCCAGAACGAACATGTGGCAACTTGAACATCAGAAGCTTGGGCTACACGAAAGTGAAGAAAGGTGAATTATATCAACAAATCTTTGAGAGAAATGCATTCTGTAATGCTAACTGCTCACTAGCCATTGCCTTGACATCAATGAGTGGGTAAGGCGGCCGTGTGCGGAGTGGTGGGATTTGTAGCATGAGGCACTGGGATGATTTAAAGTTCTTTTTTAGAAAGATTAAATGCAGTGACCTTTGGCACACTACACATCTGCTCAGCAAATTCTTTCCTAGCCCAGAGGAAACTCCAGCTGGAGTGGAGGCTAAACTGTTAGCAAGCCCAGAAGAGCAAGGCCGGCATTTGTATGCAGCGTGAACAGGTAACTCCCACTCAGGAGGACTTGATGTTCAGAATGAAAATTGATGGTATCTTATTTAGTAGCTATTCATTGTGATTCTCTAGAAATTTTAATGCTAACAACATCTGCCTAATCCTAACAAGGTTTCTCAAAGACATTCCTGTAGAAACTGCGAACTCCGTGCACCCTTGGCTAATATTAGCCGATGCTCGCTCACAGCTTCCACCCGGAGATGCAGCTTGAATCTCATTTGGAATCTCTTTTTGACTTTTTAACAGCCCCAAGGTGAAAAGGGGGCGGGGGGTCAGCTGCGCAAGTCAGGATCAGAGCCGATGAAGTTCTGCCTTTTTGTTAGCCACATAACCCAACCAAGCAAGACACACTCTTTGCCAATGAGCATTTTAGAGAAAGACCACCTCACCTCACCCTGACTGTGTGACTCCTAGATCGTAGCATCCTTCACAGTTCTCAGAATGCTTCTTTGCAAGTCACTGCGTTAACACCAGAACCTGAGTTCCTGCAGTTAACCTCCATGGTCTTCCCACCAAGGCCTTTTCCACTTCATGACACATGGGTAATGCGGTTGCCCCTTTCTCAGCCATCAAGTACATCTCCATCTCTGCCTTTCCTACCCAGGACTTGTCGGGTTTCTGTGGCATGGTCTATTCTTAGTGAACCCCTGCTAGGGAATTGTAGATGTTCACATTTTCACTTAAGTGACCCAGTAGTTTGGCCTCAATAAATAATCTCTCTCTCTCTCTCTCTCTCTCTCTCTCTCTCTCTCTCTCTCTCTCTCTCTCTCTGTGTGTGTGTGTGTGTGTGTGTGTGTGTCTGTCTGTCTGTCTGTCTGTCTGTCTGTCTGTCTCTGTCTCTCTGGGGGTTGATGCAGGGGGTATGTTCTCTCAAGATGTCAACCCTAAGAAAACAGGGTACTGGAGAATCTTTCACAACCTCACTTACATTCTCAGGTTTTCCCAAGCACCTTTCTTTTTCTGTCCATGGCATTTCCAGCCGTGGTTCTCAGCTTTGGCTGCACATTAAAAAAAAAAAAAAAAAAAAAAAAAAAAAAAAAAAAAAATCATCTGGCTTTAAAATCCACAGATGCCTGGACTTCGTCTCATTCTAATGGAGTCAAAATTCTCATGAGTGGAGCCTGACTATGCTTCATTTGAAAGTCCCCAGGTGGGACAGGCTGCCAGTTGAGAACCAGCTCCTATCAGCATCAGTGACTTCTCTTTTTACCACTTGATTAAGATTTTTAAAGATTCCACCGACACCCATTGGAATTCAACATATGTTAGTAATAATGACTCTAATGTATAGTATTCTCACAACTGGTTTTCCGTTTGCATAATTAATCAGCATTTATGCAGCACATAACAGGAGCCATAGTAGATGGTAAAACAAAAAAACGAAAAATTAGGCATATAAAGCAATTGCCCTTCAGAGACATACAGACCAGTAAATGAAGCTAAATATACCACAAAATTACTATAAATAAGGGATTGATAGCTGTCTCAGTCTGTAACGTGCTTACCACGCAAATAGTAAGACGCACAGTAAGATCCCCAGTATCTGCACCAAAAAGCTAGGCACGATGTAATCCTGCCTCAGCGGAGTTGGAGAGAGGCGGATCCAGGGAGCTGGCTGGCTGGCTAGTCTGGGCCAACTGATGAGACCAGACCCAAAAGAAAGCCTATCTTGCCGCCTGACAGTGGTGGTGCACACCTTTCCTCCCAGCACTCCAGAGGCAGAGGCAGAGGCAGGTGGATCTCTGAGTCCGAGGTCAGCCTGGTCTACAGAGTGAGTTCCAGGACAGCCAGGGCTACACAGAGAAAACCTGTCTTGAAAAACAAAGCAAAACAAACAAAAACAACAGTAACAGCACTAACAAAAAAGCCTGTCTTTTACAAGGTAAAAGGTGTCTGAGAAATAACACCAAGGTTAACCTTTGGCCGCCACATGTATGTGCTCACACATGACCCCCCCATACATACACACACACACACACACACACACACACACACACACGAGAGAGAGAGAGAGAGAGAGAGAGAGAGAGAGAGAGAGAGAGAGAGAGAGAGAGAGAGAGAGACTGTAAATGGAAATTCTGTATTCTTCACCTCCATGGATCATCTTGCGATAAATCCCTAGAGTGTGTACATTGTACTTCAATGCTACTTCTGCAGACATAGAGCCAATAAAATATTTAATCTGTCTTTCACTGAGCCCATGAAGGAGGAGAAGCCTGGACAAATACAAATGTGCCTCAACTTATTATGAGATTCCATCCCATTGAGCCCATTACAGACAGGCTGAAAATATCATAAGTCAAACATACATTTAATATACCTACCTACGGAACGTCATAGATTAGCAAGCCAGTGTACTGTAGACCATTGTTGTTTCCCTTAGGAATCATGTGGCTGACTGAGAACTGCAGCTCCTTCCCACTGCCCAGCACCTTGAGAGAGTATTATGTTGCATATTGCCAGCTAGGGGAAAAGATCAAAACTGGAATTGCAGTTTCTGCTGGATACATGTCACTTCCACACTGCTGTAAATTTAAAAGTCAGAACCATTCAGTCAAATTGTTGTGAGTCGGGGACCATCCATAACAGAAAAACCAAACCCTGAAATACGGAGTGACTTGTCCTGTAGCTGGTAAAAGCCTAGCGCCTACTGGGGCTTCTGAGTAGAACTCAAGCCAGTCAGTCGTTCACCCACACTGCCTGCCCTGAGTTATACTCCTAATCACAGCCTGCTGGGAAGAGGCAAAATACAGCCTTGCTTTCAACTATATAACCTTTTCTCGTATCTGAACGTAAGAGAAATTCTAGCAAAGAGACCACGGAGGTAAGGTTGAATTAAGGCCACTGAATTGAGATCCAGGATGTGCATTGCTTCTTAAAAATGGACAAGAAATAAAATAGTCTCAACAGAGAACTCTCGGGTACATATAAGAAGGAACTAGTACATTTGAAAGATGGCAGCATGGGATGGTACCGACTGAATGTTAGTGCTGGAGTTGGGGGACTTGGGCTCGAACCCCAGCTCCGCCACTTAATATGCCTTGCATGAACTTGGGGAATTCACTTAAGCTCACTCATCAATGAAATGGAGTTGAGTAATTTCTGCTTCATAAGGCTGATGAATACTGTATGAACTCTTGAGGGATGTTCTTCTCCCATTCCCTACCTCAATAATTAGAATATAAAAACCCTGCTAACTACGAAAATTGGCCTGAATATTGCATATAGTTTCATCTTTCCTAGATCATGTAGAAGACATTTTTAGGAAATTCATCATTGGTGTAAAATAAAACATGCTTGCTTGATATTGGAAAAGAGTTGGCTAAATTATCTTTTTTCTATAAACAATAATAGGTACCATTTATGGTGGTCCATTAAGTGCATTGGATTCTGTTAGTATGTATACAATATTTCACTTAACTTTTACAATGCCATCTGCAGCAAGAATATTTTCACTAATTGTCTGAGTGAAGTCAATTCGTAGAGAACCAACAAATAGATGCAAGTCCTACTTACCCAGTTTTCTCTCTTAAATGTTATAGTAGGACACAACATGAGTTTAAAACCCCATTTCACAAGTTCTTTCACAAAACACTACTTCCTGAGATACAGGCATTCACCAAAACAATCTATAGAATCAGTCCAACCCCTATAAAGATACTAGCGGTATTTTTTTTAACTTAAGTAGACAAAACAGTTCTAAAACCCATAGCCAAAATCTATATCAAAAAGCAAGAGCCAAGCCAAAGGAAGGCCTTATGCTCCCTGGCGTCAAAATATGTCACAAAGAGGCAGCAAGCAAAACAGTATGGTAATAGAATAAAGGCAGATATATGAACTAATAGAATGGAATAAAAAGCCCACACATAAATCCATACATATATAGTCAACTGACCTTTGCCAAGTATGCCAAGGACACACAGTACAAAAAGGACAAGCTCTTCAGCAAATGGCACTGTTGTAACTGGACGTCCACATGCAAAAGAATGAAATTGACTCATCACTCAGACACCCCCCCAAAAAAAAAAATCACACCAAAACAACTGTTTTATGTTTAAAGACTTAAAAATACATCTTGAAAGTGTAAAACTCCTAGAAGAAAACATGGGGTGAGAAGCCGCTCTGATATTTTGTGTTCATGATGATTTCATAGATGCGACAGCAAAATGGTGGGTGACCAAAATAAAGATACGTGACTATGACATCAAACAAAGAGCTTATTCATAGCAAAGGAAGCAAGCCACAGGAGAGAAGACAGCGGCTGAGCGAGGGGCATGTCGGAAAACCACATGTCAGATGCAGGATTGTTCTCAAAAACTGTAGATACAGCTCCTTCAACTCAATGTTTTTAAATTAACTCTATGTTTCTTAAATGGGATAAAGATTTGGCTGGACGTTTCTCCAGAAAAGATGTACGCATGACCACAGGTGTATGAAATGTTCAGTGTCACTAATCATCAAGGAAATGCAAATCAAAACCACATGAGATATCACCTCACACCTGCCAGGATGGCTACTTCCAAAAGGGGAAAAAAAAAAAAAAAGCTGCTAGTATTATCAGGGATGTGGAAAAATTTGAACCATGCACACTTTTGGTGGGAATGCCAAATGCTGCAGCCTCTGCAGAAACAGTGTGAGGCTTCCCCAAAATTTAAACATGGAAATACAATATGATCCAGCCATCCCAATTCCAGGCATTTATGAAAAAAAGTAGTTAAAATCTAAAAGAGATATTATCTATGTTTGTAGCAGTCCTATTCTCGAGAGCCACCACATGTAAATGATCTTCATATGCATTCATAACAGATGAATGGATGAAGTGTGATGTGTCCACACACATTGTCTAAATGGAACAGTAGTCGGGCTTTTAAAGGAAGCAGATGCTGCAATCTGAGACAAAACAGAGGAGTCACGAGGGCATTTCATAGAGGGAAACAAGGCAATCACAGAAAGATAAGCATGCAAGATTCCAAACCTGCATGAGGTTATCTACGATAATCCAATGCACAGAATCCATGAGAGGAAAGGTTACCAGGGCTGCCAGGAGGCAAAATGGTAGGTACCAGGACAAAATTCCAGTTATCCAAGATGAACAGGGTTTAGAGATCTGCTGCTCTTTACACCTGTTGGTCACGAGGGTGACGTTACACACTTAAAAACCTGCTAAGTGGGTAGTTCTGATGTTATATGCTATTACCACAATAACGTGAAAATTTAAAATATACATTGGGTAGGAACACAAAGAATCTTAGAAGAATGGTACTAAATAAAACAATCATAATTATAAATTAAAAAAATTAAAGACTATCTACCACAATCTGCTAGCCACATTAGCATTGCTGACGATTCTGTGAAGCCCTACAGGAGAGAAAGCAGTTTGTTTTGACTTAGCCTAAATTTCTCGGATTTCTTTAACCATGCAAACCTTTCCGGCTTCTAAGAATACATATCAACATCACAGAGGAATAAATATTCAGTAAAAAAAAGAGAAATAGTTTGAGATACACTTATCTAAAAACAAACTCCATAAGATGACTTCCATGTGATATGTTCTGCAGTATTATCAGAAAGCTGAAGGCAGAGGAAATCATGTCTCCCAGCCCTTTGTAAGATTTAGCAGGCACAGAATAGGGACAATTATACAGCCTTTTCCAGGGCAATGATTCCAACAGCCTTTAGGCTTTGTCATTTACCACTCCTCAAACTTGATCCCTTTCACACATTTTAAAATTTGTTTTGGGGAAAAACAAAACAAAACAAAACAAAAAACAAAACCAAAGGTATTATTGAGCGGTTGAGCATCTGGGAATTAAATGATCCCCCTCGGTCGTGAGCTTTCAGAGAAGATGGGTGACTGGACCGTTAACCACACAACTTCCCTTCTTACTCAAGTGACTATGAGTAAAGAGAGCATGCTCCTCAGAGCGAATTCTCTGCATGGGGTGCAGGCTGACCAGGTAGTGTAGTCTGTCAAGAGTCCCTATTGCAAAGAAAAGTGTGACCCAAACAAGGAGGAGGGGGAGCATGTTGTGCTAGTCTGTGATGAACTGTGGTCCCCTGTGGGAGCTTGAGGGTATAGAGAAGGAGAATGCAGAGAGAGGCAGAGGGGTTGTAGCCAATGTGAGCCCAGAAGGCTGAGACTGAGGTTGAGGTTGATGAAGTTTGTTAAGCTGTTGAACTGACTGAGCTCTTCAGAGCAACCACCAATGAACACAATGTAGATTTGCTAAGATCAAATGCACAGATGTACCCTTTCCCAAGAGTCCACGGAATGCTTTGAGAGTGGATAACCAATCCCTTCCAGGGGAAAGTGACTCCTTAGGCTTTTAAAGAAATGCAACTATGACTTAGAAACTTCAGAGAACAGGGAAGTGAAACTGAGTAGGAGTAAATACCGTGATGGGGGGCAGTATCCCAAAAACGCAGTAGTAATGAGTTTTTCCCCACTGTATACAAAAGCATCTAGAAAATATTTGACAACATAACAGGAGGAGTTCGGGTCTTTTTTCCCCCCTCCAAGGACAAAACCATAATTATAACAAAACATCAGCACAAAAATAGCAATACAAGATGTTCTGCCTCAAAACTTCTGAAGTCTGCAGAGCTGTTACTGGATGGGGCTCCCCCTAAACTGCAGTCCTAATAGGAAATGGGTCAGAGAACCTCAGATTTGTCTGTCTTGCCTTTCCTCATTCTCTGTTGAAAAATCATTTCAAATTAATTCCCTGGTCGCAAATACACACAATAGGTTTCCCCTCTGACCAGCAACCAGAAGATCTCAAATTCTTCTGATTTTAAAGTTCTCCTTTAGGCCTGATCAAAATACGAGTCGGAGAGCTGTTGTTGATTGGACTGAATACTGAAAGTGTAACAAGGGATGTTAAGCTTTATAGAACATTCATCAACAACTCAAGTCACCAGTGTCCATGATGGACAGAATCGGGTTGACTTCCCTTTCCAGGATAGGAGAGTAGCCTAACAAGTCTGATTATCCTCAGGCTATTGCTCCTGGTGCCTTAAAAGCCATTCCTGAAATGTCACTTGCTGTCACCATCATTTTCTGGCAAAGCTACCAGTAGCACAGAACCTTCTGAGTTGTCTAAACAGATAGGGAAAGAAAGGTGAGAACTAAGAATGCCCAAATTATACCATGTTGTTTTCCATAAACAATCTGATGAAATAGAATTCACTGAACCATTAAATTTACCTTTGGAAATTTACCTTTTGTCCTTCAGAATTATGAACCCTACTACCTGACTCTAGACCACTTCACCATCCTGAAAAAGAGCCTCACGTCGCCTATTAAATTCATTCTCTATTCCCTTTCTCTCCTACCCTGCCCTGGACATTTCATAGAGATAGACTCACTTGATAGCTTGTTTCTCCCATTTTCTTTCACAGCCCAATTTTTCAGAGTTCATCCCCCTTAGAGTGTGCATAAGTACTTCTCTTAATTTTATTGACAAACTTTTACCCCTTCGATACAATACTTACCTATTCAGTGGTTCATTCGTTCCTCCGTTGATGGATCTCCAGGCTAATGTTTTCTGGCTGTTAGGGCTGCTCGGAACATTTCTGAATTATTTTATGGACATTGGCTTCAGCTCTCTTGGTTGTATGCCTAAGAGTAGAAATGCTGGCTCGTGTGGTAATTCTAAATTTAACTCTTTGAGGAACTATGCTACTATCCCTCAAAGTGGCTTTGCTTCATCACAGCCTTACCGTTCACATAAAGGCTTACAGTTTCTCCACTTCATTGTCCAACACTTGTTATTGTCTTTTATTTCGGTTGTTTTGGCGGAAGCCAGTGCTATTTCCTGTGGCTTTCATTTGGTCTTGCTTTAATGGTGAGTGAGGGCGAGCTTTTACGGATAAATGGGTCATTTGCATATCTTTTTAGAGAATTATTCGTCTAAATTCTTATCCTATATTTTTAT
The DNA here is from genome assembly GCF_949786415.1 of Peromyscus eremicus. Classification (NCBI taxonomy): domain Eukaryota; kingdom Metazoa; phylum Chordata; class Mammalia; order Rodentia; family Cricetidae; genus Peromyscus; species Peromyscus eremicus. The sequence continues at coordinate 36,230,279 of NC_081434.1, read as the reverse complement.
TGTTGGTCAATACCAGTTAACTATATATACTGGGTAAAATCTTTCATCAGATATTTTTTGCTTACGGATAGTTTCTTCCTTTCTAGTCATCACTTTCTTAATCTTGTCCTTTGACTCTCAAAAGGTTTTAATTTTGATTAAATCCATTTATGGATTTTTTTAAAGAAATAATTTACTTATTTTAATTTTATGCACATTGGTGTTTTGCCTGTATGAGGGCATCGGATCCCTTGGAACAGAGTTACAGACAGTTGTGAGCTGCCATGTGACATATAGCTGTGAGCTGCCATTTGGGTGCTGGGAATTGAACCCGGGTCCTCTGGAAGAACAACCAGTACCCTTAACCACTGAGCCATCTCTCCAGACCTCAGTTATGGATTTTTTTTTATCATTTGTCACTTGTTCCTTTGGTCTTCTGGAAGAAACAGTTGCCTAGCCCATGTCCTAAGATTCACTTCTGTGTTTTCTACGATTTGTTGTAATTTTTGCATATATTAGGAGGTGAGTGTCCATTTCACCCTCTGAACTGACCGTCCAGTTGTGGCAGAGCTGCGGTTCTTATTTGTGTGTGTGTGTGTGTGTGTGTGTGTGTGTGTGTGTGTGTGGTACATGTGTGTGCAAATGCATTTGCCGCGTGGATACGTGTGGGGACCAGAGGCGGATGCTGGGGTAGCTTTCCTCAATCACTCTTCCACCTCATTTTTAAGAACAGTCTCTTGCTGAACCTGGAGCTCACCATTTTGACTGGGCCTGGTGGCCGGTGACCCCTAGAAGTGACCCCTGTCTCCACTCTGCGGCTTCAGGGACAGGGTGCTGTACTGGACTTTAAGTGGCTGCTGGAAATCCAGACTCAGGTCCTTGGGCTTGCATAGCAAACACTTTACCTCTGGGTCTCATCTCCAACCCACTTATTAAAATTTGGTGAATTTTATTTGTAAAGGGTTTCATTGAGACCTTTTCATAGGCTTGTATGGTGTACTTTGGTCATAGCCACATTTTTATTATTCTTTATTTAATTCAAGCCCTCTCTCCTCATTCCCCTTATTCGTCTCTAGTATTTCCCCTTTTAACTTCATGTCCATCACTTTTCCCTGTAGCTTTAGCATATGAGAGAAAACATGCAATATTTCTCTTTTAGAGTATAGTTTACCACTTAACGTGATTATCCCTGATGCTATTCTTCTCCTACAAATGGTATAATTTTATTCATTGTGGGTGAATAAAATCACTCTGTGTGTGTGTGTGTGTGTGTGTGTGTGTGTGTGTGTGTGTGAGAGAGAGAGAGAGAGAGAGAGAGAGAGAGAGAGAGAGAGAGAGAGAGAGAGAGAGAGAGAGAATTATTTTCTTTATCCATTGATTTGATGATAGGCACTTAGACTAATATCCTAGTTTGGCTATTATGACTAATGTATCAACAAATATGAATATGAAGGTTTCTCTCTAGAAAATTGTTATTTTGGGGTATATACTTTAAGGAATGCTGTGGCTAAATCATATAAAAGCTCTATTTTCAACTTTTTGAGGAGCCTTCATATTGATTTCCATAGTAACTGAACTAATTTACTTGCCTCCCAGCAGTGACTAAGAATCCCCTTTTCACCTCACCGCTTTACCAACATTGGTTATTTAGTTTCTTCAGGGTAACCACTCAACACAGTTTGAATTTTCATTTTGCTAATGGCCAAGCACGTCCAACACTTCCTGAGTTGAACTTTCTTGTGTATTTGTACTTTTGAAAAATGTGTTTATTTCCCTTGTCCCTTTATTGATTGTATTATCGCTTTTTTGTTTAATTATTGTTTTTTGTCCAGAACGTTTTCAGACCCTCTTTTCCCTCCATGAGGCTGTCTTGACATATTTATTGAAAATTAATTGAATACAAGAGACAATATCTGAGCTTGCATTTCTGTTCCATTGATCTGTGTTGCTGTCTTTATACCAGTACCACCCTGCTTTAATTAATGTGACTTTGCAGTAAGTTTTAAAATCAGAACGTATGAGAACTCCATCTTTTTCTCTTCTTCAACTTTTTTTGGACTATCCTGAGTCCTTTACATTTTTGTGTAAATTTTAAGAATAACTTATAAATTTTTCCAAATAAAGGCAGCTGAGATTTTGTCAGTGGGGGTGCAGTTGATCTACAGATAAATTTAGGGAGCACCACAATTTTAACAATATATAGCCTTTTGATACATGAAAATAAACTAATTCTCTTTAATTAGGTATTATTTAATTTCTTGCAATGATATTCAGTAATTTTCAACATGGAAGTTTTCATTTCTTTAAAAAAATCTATTCCTATGTATTCTATTCTTGATGCTATTAGATGAGAAATTTTTTCTTAATTTCATTTCCAACTAGGTCATTGTTAGTGTGTAGAAATATTTGCACAGGATCAGTCCTCCACATCTATGAGGAGTTCCACACCCACTGATACAACCAGCCATGATTATAAACATTTGGGAGCCTTTTCATCTGTGAATATGTGCAGATGTTTTCTTGTTATTCCCTAAGCAATAGGACATAAAACTATTTGTGTAGCATTTATATTGTATTTTGGGTATTATAAAGAATCTCCAGATTATTTAAATTATACAGTATGGTGTACATACTGTCAGTTTTTATGTGGGATTTGGGCAGCCATTGATGCTGGGATCTGTAGGAAGTTCTGAAACCAACCTCTCGAGGCTCCTGAAGGATGGCTATCGTGGTCTCATCATGACATTATTAATTAGTTTAATAAATAAGACATTGTTATTGCACTTGATGATGTAGTTCCCCAGCACTATTTTCCTTCATTCCTTTTCCCCCTTTGGTCCTCGGACTCTTTCGTCTCAGCTGAACTGTATTTGAGTCTGTTCATCCTGTCTTCTGTTGACTGCGGAAGTAACATTTTCACGTGGTTGTTACTCTGCCCAACTCCCGAATTTCTCTTCTGCTGTTTGTATGGTTTTTAACACTTTGTGAGGCATTATTTAATCATCGTTTCCTTTAATGGCTTGAATATATTTATAATGGACAGTTTAAAGCTTTTGACTAGGAAGCCCATCTTCTGGGACAGTTAGTATTGATTCCTTCTCTCACAATGCGTGAGTTATTCTTTACTCTTTAATGGCACATTTCCAGTTTCTATACATTTTAAATATATAACATGGCAATTTTCTCACTTTTCTCTCTGTCCTCCCCGTCTCCTCCTCATTCTCCTCTCTCTCTCTCTCTCTCTCTCTCTCTCCTCTCTGTATTAGAAATTGAACCTGAGGCCTAGGACATGCTAGGCAAGCTCTGTGACAGCCTTTCTTACATGTCTTGAACCAAGAAGTCATTGCACCATTGCCCATAGCTCTTTGTGTATTGTACACCCTCAGTGCTCTAGCGGATGATTTACAGTCAGCCTTTTCAGGAAGCTCACAAAGAACCTCAAAGTCAGCCAGAGGAAGATTAGGGCTTGCTGGGTTCCTGGGCACTTGCACAGCCCCGCACATGTGCGTGGCCATCACAGTTACCGTGAACATGTCAGAGCTCCTCAAACCCCCTGGAGACATCTCATTGTCCACGTTTTTTTTTTTCCTATGTGGTTTTTTTATTATGCCCTTCTGAGCCTTCATTAACATCACTGCTTCTAGAAGCTTTGTTGTAAAACGGTTGTTGCTACAGTTTCCACAAATGTCCTAGAGATAGAGTTGTTCCCACCCAGCGAACTCTGAGTTGAGGCAAACCCCGAGAATGCAGCTTTCATGGAGCCCCTGACTGGCTAACCAGCAAGCATGCTCTTGGAATGAGGGATGGATTGAGGGGCATTCCAAACCTGTTCTGCTCTCTCCAGTGGCTGCCCATGGAGGCAAAGCTGTGCATTTCCAGGGAGACTCTGGAGATATGGCAAGACAGATGGTGATAAGGCAAGTTAAAATGCCCCACAGCTCATGGCTCCAAAGTTCCAAAGAAGCTAATTTGGACGGTTTTATTTGTTTTATTTTACCTGCATGAGTGGTTTTTGCCTGAAGTGTGTCTGTGCACCAGGTCATGTCCATGAAGGACAAAGAAAGCATTGGATCCTGTGGGACTGGAGCCGCAGGCCATTGTGAGCCGCCATGTGGGTGCTGAGAGTCAAGCCTACGTCCCCTGGAAGAGCAGTCAGTGCTCTTAACCACTGAGCCATCTCCCCAGTCCCTAATTTTGACAATTTTGCCAGTGGTCTTTCTTCATATAGAGGAGTAAGCTCTTGGAGGTCTTCACTATCCATTCTGGAAGTGTTTCTCTGAACTGTATTGTTTTTTATGTTAAAGACTTCCAAATAACCCGGAGAACAAGATATATTAGTTGCAATGTCTAACAAGGGTGTGATGAGGGAAAGTTGAAGAAAATTCTGAACTGGTACAAGCTTATTTATTTATGAAGTGATAACTCAGTGATAACTGTATGCCAGTCACTGTTGTAGGCATTGGAAGTACAAACTGAACAGGTAAAATACCCTATAGAGACCCACATCCTACCAACAAAAGCAGAAAATAAATAACCAAATATAATACAATGTGGATTTAGCCTAATAAATGTAATAAATAACACATTTTGGTGGACAACATTAAGTCAGCTTGAAGAGTCTGAGGAGGGGGTGATTAGGAGTGGAACATGACTGATGGGTTATAGTTTGCCAGAGAAGAGAGGCAAACATCCAGACAGATATGACAAGGCATCCCTGGAGACCCTACATTGTTGGGACATAGTAGAGCAAGGTGGCTGACTCCTGGAGGAACCTGTAACTGGAAAGAGTATAAAGTGAGACTATGGGGGACTTTGCCAAAGGACAACATTGGATAAAACTAAATTTTATTTGTAATGTATTTTAAGTAAAGTATAATCACATGACTTCTCCACAGTTTCTCCTTCCAACCTCTCCCATGTCCCTTCATCCAGTCCCTCCCATGTCCCCCCTCACTCCTTCTCAAAATGATGGCCTCTTTTTCTTTATTACTGATATTCGCATATATGCACAAAATATATATACATATATAATGTGTATGCATACATATGAGTACCAGTAATATGTTATATTACATATTATATATACATTTATACATATATGTATATCTGTAATAAATCAGTAATAAAAAATTTATTTGTATAAATATATGTTCACAAATATATAAATATATAAATACAATCTGCTGAGCCCATTTTTTGTTGTTTGTGTGTATGTGACTTCAGGGCTGACCACTTTGTATTAGATAACTAATCAGGGGGTTCATCCCTAGGAGAAGCTGTTTCTCCTTCTCTCAGTCATCATCACTTGCCTGCAGTTCTTTGTCTAGGAGTTGGACCCCATGAGATTCCCCGGAACTCACATTACTATGCCTATGGACATTGTCCTTTTTCAGGTATTGTTTACACAGCCATTTTGAGGAGACACAGTCTCGAATCAGACTTCCTGGCCCTCTGGCTCTTAAAATCTTTCTACTCCCTCTTCCTGAGATGCTCTCTGAGCTTTATTTAGATGTATGAGTTGTTGCTGTAGATGGATCCACTGGGGTTGTGCTCCCCATAATCCTTTGACCTCTGCATAGTGTCCAGTTGTGGTTCCTGTGATGGTCTCCATTTGTTGTAAAGATAAATTGCTTTGATGAGGCATGAGAGCTGCACTTATCTGTGGGTAGAAAGATACGTTTTAGAATTTGGTTAGGAATGATGCGGGTCTAGTAAAGTGGTGCTAGCGGGTTGTCTTCTAAGATCTATGACCTCTCGAGCCCTGTGTGGTTGGTTAAGCTCCTAATACCAGGCACGATTTCATTCCTATAAAGTGAGCCTTAAACCCAGCTAGGCAGCTATTAATTACTGCCCTGAGTGCCACTAATGCACCTTTAAGGATATCTTGCCGTGTTGGTCATTGCTGTGGCTCGTAGGCATTGCAGCTGGATAGGACTGTGGTTGCTTCTCTCCCCTGGCCGCTTGCGTAGTACCTTCTGATACCGTGGAAGCTGGACCACAGGAAGGAGACATTCAGGTTAGATCCTTCCCGAATCATCTGAGTCCTGTGTTCTAAGTGTGCAGTGTCTTCAGCAACAGGGGCTCCCTGACCTTCAACCTCTGAGAGATCTTCAGCCACGGGCAGCAGCAGTAACCTACATTAACTTGGACTGCCCTGCCCAACAACTCAAATGGAGGTGTCTCATATTTAGTACTGGGTTTTTCATGACTCTGTGGCTCTTGTGGGGAACATTGTTTGATAGACAGATGTAGTGCATGTCTGTTCTACCTCTGACCTTGAAGTACCAGCCCCTAGTGATGTAGTGGATACCTGTTCTACCTCTGATCTTGAAGTACCAGCCCCTAGGGCATAGCCTAGGGGCTACCCTTAAAAGCTGAAGGGCATGTATGCCTCCTTCTGTTCTCCCTTGTGGACTTGGATGGTGGGGACTGACTCAGACAGAGAAGTGGCATGGGACAGACCATCTGCCTTCCAGGACCCTATGATGGAATTGCGTTGTCCTGTTTTGTGTGTTGTTCTCCCCAAAATGATTTCTAAATAAATAAAATCCTTTACCAATATCTGTGGATTATTCAGATATATATATATATATATATATATGTGTGTGTGTGTGTGTGTGTGTGTGTGTGTGTATATGTATATACACATACACACTTATATGTGTTGTATATACTTTTAGGTAAATATGAAATATTCCAGAGTCTTTTTCAAACAGCCTTGATTTTATTTGTCTCTCTGTCCTTCTTCTTCTATATCGACCTCTCCCTCCCACTTAGAGTCCTCCCCTCATTTTTCCTATTTTCCTCTTCATGTCACATGGATCTTGCCATCCCCTTCAAGCCTCACTCCCATGGCCTCTTTATACTTTCCTGGTTTCTGGGGCTACTCCATGTTACATACTCACATCAGAAGCTTTGGAGCTAGGAACTAGAGATGGGAGAGAACACGTGGCATTTGCCTTAGACGCAATGTAAGCTTCGGTTCTTCAGATAATGGCAAGTTGTGCAAAAGTGTTAAGTAGAAAAGTCATTTGGTAACTTCGTTATTTAAAAAAATACTTTGTCCGTTAGATAGTAGGCACTGTTCTAGGCACTGGGCCATAGCTATGAATAAGACAATGGTCCTGACTGCTTGGGAATTATATTCTTTACAGCAGGAGCACAATGAGAAAAAATGATGCAATATGTAACATAGATAGGTGTTGGAATGAACACTATGAATTAAAGCATGGGGAAGCAAGACAGGATTGGAGAGAGCTTTGGAACTAAGAAGGAAGCTGTGTAGGAAGAGTCAAGGGACGAGGAGTCAGTCCCTGAAATGAGAGAGCAAGTCATCACCTGAATCCCTATGGATCCATCAGGAAGCTACTACACATTTGGATGATCCTAAGAAGAAGGTTCCAAGCACCAATGGAGGCTTTTGTGAGTAAAGTCTGGAGGTGGAGAATTGTACCGGATGAGGTCTAGCAGAGAGTCTTGGGGCAGAAATTGGTCCTGAGGAGTGGAGCAGAGAAAAGACGTTGTGTTAAGGTAGAGGAAGCCATTGGAAGAGCTGTTACACAGGGAAGGTCACAGTCTGATTCACGTGCTCAGAAAGCCATGGATCACTTGGATGTAAACAGGTGGGAGAGGGACAAGGGTAGGGGAAAAGGACCCACCGGAGAGACTCCAGGGACTTAAATGGGTATGTTCAGTGAGCTAGTGATGTGTGGTTGGTGTGAGTGTTTAAAATCGAAGCAGCAGAACTTGCTGAAGCATTGTTACTGGAGACCAGAGTCCTATGCTACAAGCCTGGGCAACCCCGTCAATGGCAGTGTGGACAACGGAAAAGGTAGAGACGGCATAGGCAGGAGCAGTAGAGGCAAAACCAAGGCGTTGGATCACCCTGCCTGAAATGCCTACTAGGTCTATAAATGCAGATGTGGTTAAGTGGGAAGGTGAATGTTTTGGTCAGATTTGAGTGTAAACACTTGATTCATGGGTTTAAAGGTGGGATTTGTTCTACCATTGAGGAAATAAGTGCAGTGAATAAATGTGCCAATATGAATAGATACCAAGTCTGGAGCTATAGCTCAGTGGTAGAGTACTTGCCTCCCAGGTGTAATACCCCCAGTTCAAACCCCTGTACTGTCCAAAAATGAATAGGATGTCAAGATTAAGTTATATTTGTGTCGTTATAATGAAATACAAGTTCAGATTTTTGGTTCTCTCTTTATAACCCAATCTCAGCTTCAGCATTTTCAACTGGTTCATTATAACCCAATTAACTTCAGATGGTTACTATTAACGGTAATAGCCATTAAGTGCTTCCTCCGGGCAATCAGGAGACACAGAACTGTGTAAGAAAGGTCTCTCTCTGTTCTTCTCTGGAGAGCTTGTCTGCTCCAAGGTGCCACATTATGCCATTCTGCTGTAGTTCATTGTTCTCAACAAAGGAAGTGTCAGTGGACATAATAGAACTGTATTTTGTGTGTTACAGGTCACTTCGATTTAGGAACATATCTAAGCAGCACATTTTTTTTTTTTGTCTCCTTGCCCTGTCTGGAATATGAATAAAGTTTTCAGAACAGGTTCGGTGCTGGCATTTAGCAAATAGTGTACTTTGTCCTCCTACTCATTGGACTATGGAAATTGTAGTCTTCTCTATTATTTGATAATCTGCTTCACAATAATGTCTCAGTTTGAGGTTAGGAGAATGATTTCCCTGTGTGATGGAGACTATCAGAATTGATTAAGAAAAAAAATCTAGCCTTGATTCTGAATTAATTCTTTTCTAAAAACCCTTAAAGCCTTCTTACAAATGGAAATTTTCTTTTGATACCCTAAGAGATTTTAATAATCATCAGAGGAATTGTATGGCCTCAGAATAAAGCAACCAAATCAATTCCATGTGTGAGCCCCTCATGCAAGGGAACCCTTGCATCAGTGGAAGGAATATATGGACAATGTCAAATTAGCCAATGGGGGTAGGGGCCAAAATAGGAAAGAAAGACAGAGGGGGATTTGGAGAAAGCTGCTTGGTTACAGACATCAAATACACCCCAACCCTTGGAGCTAGAGCATAATTTGAAGAAGAAAATATGGAGGGTTGTGGTGATTAATTTTCATTCTCAGTTTGGTCTGTTCCGTTGGCACTAGTGAGGCATGCTTCGGGTGTGTCTGTGAGGGTATTTCCATAGATGATTTCCTGAGGGAAAAGACCTACCTTAAAAATGGGCGGTATTATCCCCTGGACTGGGGTCCCAGACTGAATAAAAACAAAACGGAGAACACCAGTGAAATGCTGCCATTGCTCTTTCTCTGCTGGTCCACCCAGATGTGAGCAAGTTCCCCCTAGGTCCTGCTGACACCTCCTTCCTCCCTGCTAGCATGGCCTTCCCCATCGTGTGGACTGAGCCCTCAAATCAAAAGTCAAAATCAATCCTTCTCCCATTGAGTTCCACCCCATTAGGTGTTTGGTCACAGCAACAAGAAACCTAAGTAACGCAAGAGAGAAAAGTGGAATAAAGTCTCTCAAGGAATGAGATGCACCTTCTTAAAGCCTTATCATCTCCCCTATTGAACAGATGTCGATAACAATGGCACTCTGTTTAGACACTGAAGGTCACGGGTGGAAAGTAACAGCCCTGAGGGAATATTGGCACGTTTAATCTGGAGATAATGTCACAAGCTTCTCTGTGATCTTGGGGACAGTATGCAGCCCCAGCCTTGCAGCCATAGCTCGGTGGCTCATTTCTGTTTTAATTAGACCCTGTCACTTTTTCTTCCTTGCCTGGGGGGAAGAATGAAGTGACAGAGAGTGTCGAGGTCTATGTGACAGCCGCCACAACTAGGGTTCAATATGCCTCCGCCTCCATTTGCCATGATCCTTGTCTCCTGCGTCTAGCCTGAGTGGGAACGGAACAGGGAGGCAAGCGTAAAACCGTTTCTACTGAGTGCAGAAAGAAATGACTTCTTTGGTGTCCCCCAGAGGTACAAAGCACAAAACAGAACAAGGTATTCGAAAACAATAAATGGTCCTGAGAAAAGACAGAAAATGAGGAATAGCTGTGATTTCAAGAACTAAGGAAGACTAGCGGGTTGGCCTTTCCATTGACGCCAAAATAGCATGCTGTTTGTTTCTCCTCGATTTCCAAAGGTAAATGGGAATAATTTTTGTGTTTTAAAATACCAGCCAGTGGCTGGAAGCAATGCTGAAGCGATTAGCAACCAATATTTTATCAGTTATCCAAGAAGCGCTTTCTGAACACTGTATTTGTTGTGTTCCTGCTCTATCCAGCAAACTTCGAGTTACTGACTATCATTGCTCTCCATCAAGCAGATCAAAGCCTTCTTGCACACATCACATGCATGTGTCTTACACGGACACCCTCCCACACCATTACACTCTGTGGAAGACAAAGAAACAACCAAGAACCAAATTTGTGCGTACAATAACAAGGGTCATGTTTTTCCAGGAAAATCTTATTTTTACACAGAAGTTTACAAATAATTCAGAATTTATTTCTGATGTGTATACATGGGATGCTCATGTTAAAATCCTGAGATAGTTGTACTAACTCAACTTCTTTTTCTCATGGTTTGGTAATTAGGAACGCCCCCCACCCCACCCCGCGCGCGCGCGGGGGGTGCAGGGGTGGTGAGTCCTGTCCTCAAAAGGAAGCCTGCTGTAAGTGCTAGTTATCAACCAGAGAGCAAAAACCCCTCCCTGAACAACCTATGAATTCTCTTATATTCAGATATTCTGAATACTAGAGGCATAAAGGGTTAAAATTGTACCAAAAGGGAAAGAGGAGACAACAAAATGTGTGCATCTCAAAGTCGCACAAAGACGCCTCTGGGGCTGTGATGGTATTAAATATTAACGTCACACAATGAAATTACAGAAAACTCTAAATAATGAAAAATATCACTCTGAAGCAGGACTGCCACTTGAGGGTGACGCAGGAGCACCAGGCAATTGCAGCATGCTTCGGAACGGGCGCGAGGCGAAGGCTAACTCAATCATAGTTTCCGTGTTGCTGCTGTGAAGTAATAAAAGTTGTAAGAGCAGACGGCCCTCGAATTGCTTGAGGTTCTAGGAAGAAAATACCTTTGTGCTGTACATTTTTTTTTAAAGGCCTGTTTTGAGCGGTGTAGAAATTTAGCGCAGACTGTGTAATTTATAAAAATTTAAGACTTGAAACAAATCTGGAAGGCAGGTTTCTTTTCCTGGTGACCCCAAATCCCTTCAAGTTAATCCTGATAGTTGCCATCTTTAGAGATGGATTTCGTCTTCATTTATAATCACTGCCTTTCAAATGATTTCCTCGGAGAACACGCACGTTATAATCAAAGCATACCAAAGCGGGCAAACAGATCACAGCAGCGACCAGCCAGGGACCTTCTAGTTCACTCTTTATCCTCTCTACCGTTTACACAGAGGCGGGCATGTGGGTGGTCGCTGCTCCTTACATAACTAAATGCCCTCCAAAGAGTCAAGTGTCTTCTTTAAAACCTAATTAGAGCATTGCAGTTGTGGCAGGGACAGGAGGCATGCTGAGCGACTTGAAGGAGTCCTATAACAGTGGAAAAGAATGACAAAAGAAAGGAAAATCTTGGAATGCAGGAAAGACATCTGAGAGATGAGTCCTTTGACCCAGATACCATAGTTTATAAAATGTGTTTTGATACTTTCCTCGCTGCTGAAACAGACTATCTGACAAGGAGCAACCAAAAAAAGGGAGACTTTGTTTGGGCTCAGTTATTTTGGACGATGGCGAAGGTATGGTAACAAGGATGGGAGGCGACTGATCGATTCCATCTGCCTTCCAGAGGCAGAAAGCATTGAATGCCGATGCTCATCTCACTTTCCTCTTTATTTTGTCCTGGACTCCAGCCTGCGGTGTGGTGCGACCACAATCAAGGTGGGTCTCCCCACCTTCATTTACTTAATCTAGATCATCCTTCACAGATATACCCAGAAACTAATCTAATCTAGATAATCCCTCCCAGGCATGCCCGAAGACTTGTCTCCCAAAGGTGATCTTCGATCCTGAGAAGTTGATAATCAATATTAACCTCCACAAAGGGGCCTTCAATCCTCTTAGATCATAGTTTGTTGAAAGTAGTCGTCTCTTATTGTCTCAATGTTTGTGGTGTGTGTTTGTCATAGGGCACCTGCTGTGACGTGTGACACATGCTCTCTAAATGTCTGTTGAATACATGGAAAATATGAAGAAAGAAGGAAAGCGGGGAGGAAGGGATTTTCAAAAGGAAACAAGAAGGAAAAGATGGTGGGGGAGATAAGAAAGAAATACTTTCAACAAAACCGAGGAATTGTTTTTCTATTCCTGAGACTGCAGGGTCTTGAACCTTGTCTGAAAACTGCCGCGGTCGTTAACTCGCTTCCACTAGTGACTTTGATCCCATGACAAGCTTGTTTTGCAATTCTCATAGAGTCTCATAGACTTAGCGTTTAGGAAAGCAGCATATTCTCAGCTGTAAGCTGTGCGTCCAGATCAGCGGTCAAAACTGCATCTCGGGAGAGGGCATATCAGCAGGTGATGAGGTAGGTGGAGCAGAACTCCTTGGGTGCTGTGTGCCTACTGATCTCCTTGCTTCTGGAGTAGGTACATCCCCGCCCCTACTCCTCTTCAGCCAATAGCTGGCAGGGCTATACCCAGCTGCAGATGCCGAGCCTGAAAATATACCTGAAAGTGCTTCCTTCAAACAATCTGAAAGGACAGGGTGCTATTATCCCTCTAGTCTACAAGATGCGAAACTTGCAGGGAAGCTAAAGAGCAGGTAGACATGGGCATTCTGCAGTAGACTACATCTCCATATGATGCATCATACAACTTTCATCTAGCTGTCTAACACTTGGGCCAAGTTATCACATACATTAAAACTTATGGACCACAGAGCATTAGACATAAAAAAAAAAAGTGTACTCAAACGTTTGGCTACAGGCGAAGCAGATGCTCTGAAATCTGTATCTCTGAAGATCTTCAGAATACAGATTCCCTCCCACTAACGTGGGTTGTTTTGAGTAGTTTTGATAAATTGATGCAAAGAAAGGGCTCAAAGATGACTGTTGTTTTTTTCTACTCTTTTGCTCTTTGTTCTTTAGTCTTTTGGGGAGCCTACCACCCAGCTCCCAAATAAATCCACACGGAGTCTTATTATTACTTATAAATGCCCGGCCTTAGTTTGGCTTATTTCTAGCCAGCTTTTCTTAACTTACGTTATCCCATCTACCTTTTGCCTCTGGGCTTTTTCCTTTTCTTACTTCTTTTTTATTTTACTTTCACTCTTACTCCGTGGGTGGCTGGGTGGCTGGGTGGCTGGCCCCTAGCATCCTCCTCTCCTTGTTCTCTTGCTCTTTCTTCTTTTTTTCCCCCCAAATTTCTCCTTATATTTATTCTCTCTGACTGCCAGCCCCGCCCATCCTTTCTCCTGCCTCGCTATTGGCCGTTTAGATCTTTACTAGACCATCAGATGTTTTAGACAGGCACAGTAACATGGCTTCACAGAGTTTAACAAATGCAACATAAAAGAATGCAATACATCTTCGCATCATTAAAACAAATATTCCACAGCACAAATGATTGTAACACATCTTAAAATAATATTCCACAACAGATGGAAGATGGAATTTGAGCCAAGCCCTACCTCTGTCACAGGTGAGCTATGTCACTAGGGGAGAGTCCCTTGATTCCCCAAGACTCTGCCACCTCAGCTGAAAATGGGAGTAAAGTAGAAATACCATCTTTCGATCCACCCATTGAACAAATATTTGCATTGCACATTGTATTTGGCGAGCATCCCATTACATAAACTCTAAGAGGAAAAAGTTCCTGGCCTGATAACCAACTGTCTAAAGTACCCAGAACAGTGCCTGGCACAAGGGGAATCCAAAAGCATCGAACGATGCCATGTGCTATAGAATGAAGACAAGCTTCTTGGATTTGAAAACCAGGCCTTCCATTTCACAGTGGCCTGGGTGAGCCACGCCACCTCTCTGTACCAGTTTTCTTATCTGTGAAAAAGAGAGGCTGGTAACAGAATCGACAGCGTTGGATCGTGTGGAGATTGAATTGTGTGCAAACATTGAGTGTTCAGACAGTAAGCGCTCCATGGATGGTCGTGGCTTTTCAAACAATAATAACAGCATTGATCACCCTAGTAAGCTGCTGGGTTGAGCCCTGGGGATATGAGAATGAAAAAGGCATAGCCCTCCTCCTCAGTGAGTTTCTTACTAGTAGAGACTGATGGGTAAGCAATCTGGAGACAGGATACAGATGCAGGGACACGTAACCGTAGAAGTAAAAGCAGGTACCCCACAGCATAGTTTGTGTTGTCAGTGAGTAACAAAATGGCATGTGAGCTCTAGGCAGTTTCCCAAACCGGCTCTTCCCTCCCTAATGGAAAAGGAACCTGTATGTGGTCATCAGGAGCCGCTGCTAGAATCTGCGGGTGAATCACAGGACATGTGTGTACCAATGCCCTTTCCTTTCTCTTCTTTGAAAGACACTTCCTGTCATTCCTGTTTCCCACTGTGCAGGCTGTGGAGGCCTGCAGAGCAAAAAAGCCTTTACTTCCTCTCCAGGGCAAGCTCTAAACACAGTGGCTGTTGGACTGCATTCCAGGAGCGCTAGGGCTCTGCAGACCCTCCTTGGCACAGTATCGTCCAAGTAGCAGAAGATATGAACTGAGAAGGAATTTCCAGAACTTCCATCCAGAACCAGAAGTATGAAGGTTTATGTGGGGTTTCTTTAGAAACCTGAAAGCTAGCAATATATATATATATATATTGCTATATATATATATATATATATATTTATATGTTTAACCAAATATATATATATATATTTATATGTTTAACCAACCACCTTAGAAATTGTTCCAAGAAGTACCTTCCAGTGAGATCATGATTCTCTGCTCTCAGGAAAGACAAATGCCAGCAAGAAGTTTTGAGAGGCATCTGAAAAAACTTTCTCACAGGTATATTCCCCCAGCCTATCACAGAGAACGAAGTGAGATATTTAACTTCCTTGCAATATTTCAGGGAACATGGGCTAGTTTAGTGAACAGAACATCTAATTTAGTGGAACAGAAATAATACAGATCTTCTTAAATTATTGATTCATAATTTTAGTTGGTTTTAAATTGGATCATATATTCCAAAGAGTAAACATAAATGACATAAACAGATTATAGTTACAGTTGCATTTATACTAGGGGGAAACCATGGATCGATCC
This sequence comes from Peromyscus eremicus, assembly GCF_949786415.1. NCBI lineage: Eukaryota > Metazoa > Chordata > Mammalia > Rodentia > Cricetidae > Peromyscus > Peromyscus eremicus. The sequence goes on along the minus strand of NC_081434.1, from coordinate 36,215,057 downwards.
ATTGAATCTATTTTAATTACGTTACATGTCTGAGCTACTTTTAAAGATCTTTTAAGTTTGAAGAGCCATTAAGCAGTGAAGTATAACCAGAGTCTCAACCTCCAGCTCTCTACAACAAACTGAATAGGGTCCCGATTCTGAAATAGCTCCAAGCCTAACGAATTTGAATATTTCTACCATCAACATAGATAGAGCTAGATCCGGATATGGGAGCAATAAAATATTTAAGTAAAACTCTCCCACTGTATATTGGTCTCATTTAGCAATACTTAAGTTAGTGTTATGCTATAAGCATGTTCAGCTACAGAAGTATGCATGCTAAGCCTTTCACATGTAGCTGACCCTGGAAGAGCAGTCGTTTGCTAAGCTGATGGATAACTCCTTCCTATAGCAGCCTGTCTCCTTTTTGTAGTGGAAGAAGCAGACCAAGGGGGGTTGGATCTAGTAAGAACCAGGCTGAAAACCAGTGTGTCCACAAGATACCCACTATCAGGCCCATTGTGTCCGAGCAATTGACTCAGTAATTTATTACTGTGTAGCTATGTGTATGTGTGTGTGTGTGGGGGGGGGGGGGTCAGTTGTGTCCTCACCTAAATTTATATTTTTTGAGCCCTAAGCCCCGTGTTTCAGCATATGATGTTATTTAGAGACAGAATATGTTTATAGAAATACTCAGATTAAAACACAGCCATGAGTTGGGCTTGGCTTTGATATGGTAAGTTCCTTGGTAGAAAAAAAAAAAAAAAAAAAAAAAGAGGATTTCTTCAAATGCATGAGCGCGTGTGTGTGTGTGTGTGTGTGTGTGTGTGTGTGTGAGAGAGAGAGAGAGAGAGAGAGAGAGAGAGAGAGAGAGAGAGAGAGAGAGAGAGAGAGAGAGAGAGAGAGAGAAGAGAAACAGAGGCAGGGGTCAGGGAGTAAGTGGAAAAAAAAAAACACCAGAAACTAGGTAGGCAAGGGTCATGGGACAGACTTTTCTGTCCAAACCTTCCAACATATTTTCACCATGGACTCTGGCTTTCAGAGTGGTTAAGATGTTTCTCTTTAAAGGATGCTTTTGGTAGTTCTGGAAGCCCTCACCAGTAAATATTTCACCAGCTTCTGGCGGCCGGGTGTTGTGTTAGTGGGCTTTCCCAGTCCCTGAAATTACTGCCGTGGAAGTCCAGAGTGTCGTCTCTTTAGCATGTGATGTGTGTTCCCCCGCTTTTTAGGCTCCCCTGGTGCTTGCTGTTGCATTCTCTAAGTTCAACATTACACCTGCCTTTTAAAATATAGCCAAGCAATTCACCAGCCACACAGCTTTCCCTCAACCAGTGCATTTTTTGAAGAAGACCATACAAAAATATAAAGTTGATGTTTTCCTGGCTTTTCAGTGAATATAAAGTAGAACAGAAAAGAAAATTCTCCCAATGACAAAATGTTCTCTTTGTAAAGAAGTCTACTCAGTTTTGAAAGACAGGCAATTGGGGAGTGGGTGTTGGGGTCAGGAAGGTACTGCGTGTTTTAAGTAGTCCCATTGTAATTCAACGAGATCCAGCTAGGAATTTGGGGGTTCTGATTCCGTGGAAAGGTTCAAGGAGATTGAACTGTTCAGCAATGATAGTTTCCATTTAGTGAGAGCATGTGTTCTGTACAGAGAGCACAAATGACAGCATTCCCACCCGTGAGCGTACACAGTCCCTCCGTATGTTCTCAGAGGGATCTGTGTGTGCCCAGCTCTCTATGGTCGTTATTGAAAGCCACTTGTGGCTGATTCTGCAGGGAACAAGCTTGAACATAGATTAGATATTTCTGGAATAGAACCACATAATCCTAGTTTTTGTTTTGTACAAAATCTTCCTTCCTAACGATTAAAATACATCATAATAAATTCTGAATGAGTAGCAGAGTTAAATGTAAAAACTTTTTTTTAATTACTGAAGCAAGTTGGGGAGGGGAGAAACCAAATATTTTTTTTCTGATCTAGAAAGAGCAGGATTTGTTTCCTAGGGTGAAGAAAACACTCTGAAAGTGAATCATAAAGGAAAAAAGTCAATATATTAGAAAATATAACTTCTCTGCCTCAAATAAAAATCCAGAGGCAAATGACAAATTATGAAGGAATATGTCAGTGATCATTGCTCTTGTTATACAGGAGTTGTTATAATTCCGTGAGAAACATATCAAGAACCCAAAAGACAAGTGGACTAAAGATGTGTACTATTCACAGAAAACACGCAGATGTCCCACAACATATGAAATATATACAAGCAATTGAAGTGAAAGCTTCTGCTTTCTCCTTTTAAACCAACCAAGACTCAGTATTGTTCCGTGTGTGGAAACAGACACTCTTACATAATACTGAAAGGAGCAGAAAACCTGTTTTACCTACCAGGAAATAAAGTCGCACATTTTCTCAGGAAGCTTAAGATGGAAACACACTATAACCCAAGGACACATTGAGAAACTAATCAGAAATTCCACAGATATCGATCTATAGGGATATTCATCCCAGTATTCATTTTAATACAGAGAAAAATTAGAATGATCTTACATCGGGAAGACATGTTTAAATAAGCCGTGGTACCTTGAGGACACTCTCATTCCACACATTTGTCTTCCCTTTACCAACCAGCTTCCTCCAGCGTTCATCAAGGTTCTCTACGCCTATAGCTTATCGACTCATGGCTCCTGCTGACTTAGACTGTCCACTTGTACATGGCCCACTTAGCCTCCTTCCATCCCACTTCATCTCTTTTTTAATCACCTTCTTGGTTTCTACCTCCATAATCAATTGTCCAATATTCCCTCGACTTAAACGTAAACGTCTAAGAGGAAGACCCACTCATGTAGCTGAGTCACAACCAGTTTTTTGAAGGGACTCTCGGACTCTCGGTGAGGGAGTAGTGGTGATGTTGCCTAGTGCAGCACACAGCTGCCCAGGCGGGAAACAATCCTGTTTGCAGGAGCTGCAGACCTGGCAGGTAAGATCTTAGCAATGACAGTGTGGTTCCTGTCTGCGCATTCTCATGGCAAAATACCACACTGGCCCCAGATTGCTTTCTTTATTGCTTTGCTCAGAGGCTCGGGAACCACAATATAGTTCTTTCTGTAACCCCGTTATCTCCTGGAGGGCCTGGCTCCACAGTGTTTGCTTTCTTTCAAAACAAATATTTCGCTTCACAGCCCAGGCTAGCCCGGAATTCACTGTTTAACCCAGGTTGACTTTAAACTCATTGATATCCTACTGTCCCAACTTTCTGGGTGCTAGAACTATAGGTATGCACCGTCATGCCTGGTCAGAAAGTGTTTGTTGAATGATTGGGTTTCCATAAGAATGTAAGGAAATGGTGAGGATCAGACACCTAGGGTGGGTCTGGCATGGAGTGGCTGTTCCACAAATGTTAGTTTCTGCCACCATCCCTCCGTATTTTCCCAAATCCCATTTCTTCTTCATTCACGCAGTAGTTCCTTCACTGAGTGACTGGCAGACATGGGCTCGTCACCACTCACCAAACAGCGGGGCATCTTTGTTATCCTGAGATTCATTGGCTAGGATAAATGACTCTTCGTTCAATGTTTAGATGAGCTCAGCTGGTACTCAATTTGTTTAAAGCCACAGTGTGACAGGAGGAGTAAGTTCTGGTGTTCCATCACGTAGGGTGACTGTAGTTCACAACAGTCTATTGTGTCTTTTATGAAGAAACAGAAGAGAAGCACCGAAGGCTGAAAACACAAAGAAACGATGAGAATACATAAATCCCAGTGATCCTGGTTTGGCCAGTCTGCAGTTTATACAGGTATTGAAATGCCACACCGTACTCCATAAATGTGCACAATTACTATGTGTTAATTAAGAGGACAAATAAAATCAAATCTTCTGAACTCTTAATGTCACCTTTTGTGTTAGTTTCTTCTCCTGTCTTCATGCTGGTGACACTTATACTGAAATTGAAAGCGCTCGGTCACTGAGAACCCATGATGTCCTCTCCTCCGTCCTTTAACTAAAACTGTGAGGTGGAAATGTTGGGCATTCAGGGACACTAGCTCTCTGGTTCATGGGGCTCCGGGGCAGGGGAGGGGGAGGAGCAGGAAATCACATGTCCTATTGTAGGGAGGAAACTGAACCTTTGCAATCCAGACCACCTGGATCTTCTTATGCCCTAGTTTGGCCCTTATTTGCTGTGTGGCACTGAGAAAATTGCTTAACATCTCTCTCCATTAGTTTGTTTAGTTGGTTTATTTTTTTAATAAGATGGTAGCAACAGTAGTTATATTTAGTTGTTGTGAGGGCTAAGTGACTTAGCATGTGTCGATACTTCTATAATAATGGCATATAAACGTAGCCATATGGCATAAAACATTCACTGATCTGGTAACACTTGAATGAAGGGTGATGTGCCATTCTCTAATGAAGAATCTAAAACGTAGGGTCAGGGAAGTGCAGGGCATCTCTAGGGCTGCAGCCAAGAGAGTTCCACCCAGCCACAGACATGCCTCACTAATCCTGTTTTGACATTTGATGGCTCATGCTGTCATATTTTTGAAGTATTTCGAGTATCAGCCTTGATGGCTTTTAGTCTCACAGGCCCCATGTTGCTCTGTAATGCCATTCTGAAAAGAAAACTCTAGTCTTGACCCATTGGGTGGGTGTCTGAATATGTATGACCCTTTCTAGAACATGCCTTTATAAATAATGTTCATTGGCGAGTAGCAACTTGAAGACCCTTCTTCCTGCATGGAGCATGTTGGTAGACTGCTGCTTCCTGACACCCCCTTTTATTACCCCTCAATAGGGCTGTCAGGATGGGGAGCAGCTCCCCAGAGATGCAGAAGATACTCAGCAGTGTGCTGATTTCATTGTGCTGTGCCTTTGGATCAGCCCCCTGAGCCATTTGTCTATTCCACTGTGACATCATCATGACTTATCTTAGCTGATCGTGCGCTTTAAACCTTACATTGTTCCCCATGGATCCATGGCTCAACAATGAATCATTCTTTTCTTCCTATATATTATGACTACAACTTTTATTACTTCCGGAATAATGGGAGAATCTTACCCTGGGCTTTCCTAGGAGAAATCAGAGCATCAGCAAATGTGTACGAGTAATGTGTAACTGTGTGGGGGTGTTCAGTAGGAAGGCAGTGCCTTCGGGATGCTGTGCATGCAAACCTCTTGGGCACTGCTGCATGCTGTCGTGACTGAAGGCCAGGTGTGGAGGGAGGGAAGCTGGATTTTAGACTTGGTTCTGCTAATTCACCACCATGTGTTTCTGGCAAGCTTCTCACCTTCACTAGGGTTCATTGGGAAAATTAATCCTCATTTATTCAAACACACATTTTTCTTGAGAATATTTCTGAGCTCTGTGTTAATTCGCAAAGTGCCACAGACTGGGGATGAAACAATCAAAATGTAGCCTCACAGTTCCAGAAGGTAGAAGTCTAAAACCGAAGTGTCAGCGGGATTGGAGCTCGGGGCCTCTGTCCTCGGCTGGTAGATGATTACCTTCATCTTATTTCTCTTCTTGACATTTTCTCTCTACATCTGTATCTGTCTCTTTCTAAGTACGCTGATTTTATTTGGTTAGAGGCCCATGTCTACTTGAGCATCACCTATGAAATCCACAGAATATGGTCTTGAGCCCCGAGGGTCTTGGGTCAAACTAGGAACTAGATTCAACAAGATGATTACACCAGAGAGTGGGATGAGAATCTAAGTGGAAAAAGTTAGTGAGGAAAGAGGAGGCCACTCTGCACAGACCCAGGAGCTTTGCTGGAGAGATGGGAAAGTGCTGGTTGTACTGCATTGGACATCTCACACTGAATGCCTTGATGATACTAATGAGTGAAATGGTACTTGTGATGATGGGGTATGGTGTAGAATGTGGAGAAATAAAAAGCAGTCTCCACCTAAAGGGGTCCTAATTTAAAAAAAAAAAAGAAAGGAAGGAAGAAATAGTGATGTGTGAAATAAAAAAATGTCTCTAAGGCCACCAGTTTGCAATACCTGGACTAAGTGTCCTCCAAGGATCCTTCTAGCCTAAATGTCTATAGATCCGAGCCATGAGGACAAACGAATTTCAGGTCATTTTGTGTTGACCCCCTGAGCTAGAAAGAATCTAGCTACTTTCTGAACTGGAGCTAAGCATGTATTGTGATTCCCCTGTGGACCTTCTGTTCTTAATCTACTTGATGTTGGAAGCCATGGAGCTCAAGAGATGGCTCAGCTCTTGAGAGCGCTTGTTGCTCTTGCAGAGGACCAGAGTTCAGTTCCTGGGACTCACGTCAGGTGGCTCACACAGCAGTGTCAGCTCCAGAGGATCCAATACCCTCTCCCGGCCCCTGAGGAAGCTCACATACGCACACACAGACACATGCACAGACACATAGATTAAAATAAAATAAATATTTAAAAGCTGGAAGCCAGAGCTACAGAATGAAATGGCTTAGCAGCAGCATCCATCTATTGTCCAGACAAATGTTTGTTAAGTGGCACCTCCGCCGTCAGACACAGCTATGCATACTGACAAATGAGATGATTTATGACTCTTCCAAGACTTCAGAGACTGAACAGCAGACAGAGAAGCAAGCATGTGGTCTGACAAGTGTTCTAGTGTTGAGAAGTGTGGTGTGGACCACGGAGGATCCACACACACCCTAATCTGGGGCATGGTGAAATCAGGAAGATTTAATTGGAGCAAAATAATGCCTGGGATGAGTGCTATGGGATTGGTTGACGTTAGATAGCCCAGAATGAGGAGGGTTGCAGCAGGACTGCGGTGTGGGATAGCCTGTGCTCTGGTTGTCTGTGCTCAGGCCACTGTAGGGTAGCCTACGGTCCTTGGGCTCAGAGGAACAGATATGCTGGAGCCAGGCTGCCCTGGTTTGTAGCCACAGCTCTGTTATTTATCCATGACAGTGAATACGTTTCTTACCACCCTGTCTTTAAATGTCTCTATTGCTAAAATAGAGACCATAACAGTCTCTACTTCACAGGGCTCCAGTGAGAATTGAATGTAATTAATAGAGCATTTGTCCAGTGCCAAACAAGTGCAGAGATTTTTATTGAGTCGTCAAGAAACACTTTCAGGAGACGGTAACAGAAAGAACAGTTTTCCAGGCAGAGAACTAGTTAAAGGCAGAGAGAGTCCCATATGCAAGGTGCCCAGTTAAAGCGCCCCCTAGAGGCAGAGCAAAGGGTTTGACTGATGGAATCCCTGAGGTGAGGCTGGAGAGGTAGATTGGAGCAGGACTGTGTGGTGTGGCTATTCTTCCTTTCTGCTAATAATAAATGATTTATTCAGGAAGCACTCAAGGCGTTAGCTCAGAATAAATCACAGACTGTTTGCAGGGATGGGGAGAAGTTGGGATCTTGCTTTGGTAGAGCAAGACAGTCGGAATATGTGGTGGCCACAGAACAGACTTGTGCATCAGCTGCATTGCGTGCACAATCTTGAAGGAAGTATTATGCAGAGTTAGCATTTGGCATGAATCCAGTGGTATATTGACCTCAAATCACCTGTCATAGTCTATTTAAAAGATCACAGTCTCTAAATCAATTACAGTCAAGGTAGTGCATTAATTTCTTACAGCAAAGGTAATCCAACTCATAGCCCTGCTCTCCCTAAGGAACCACTCAATAAGATTTTACTTAGTAAATATTTGGGGAAAGATTGGTGCTGGTGATCTCAACATGTAGATTAATTTCTCGGGGATAGAATTGACATTGCTACCAGCATATCTTAACCTCCTCCAGCTATATAATGCTTTCTTTGGGTCTCTGATGCTGCTGGAATCATCTCAGCTTTATCACCTTCGTTCTTGAATTCTACAAATACAATTACATCTGTTCCTCGTCAAAGCAGAAATATATTTTTAACCCCAGAATCAAGCAGCAAACAGTTGAAGAGTAAGTACTTCTAGAGAACCTTGGCTAGGATCTTGTCATTAATATGAAGTTCATCAGTAAGATATCACAGTTTTTGTGAAGAAAACATCTATCATGGAATTTATCTCCAGATGGTGTTGATAGGGTGCCCTGAAACCCTGCTTCTATTGAATCCCATCCTGGGTTCTCCATATGTTGACACAGAGTCCATGCAGACGTCTCTGTAAATGTTAATGCTGTCTGAAGGCTTCTGCCAGCTTCCTGCCTTGCTTTTTTTCTCAGATGTTTCTGTTTGGCTACCTCAAGGGCTGGGATGCTTCATTATCTCACATCTCTAGATCATGGACTGGAAGAGTTCCAATGGAGATTATTGGATCTATGATAAACAAAACCTCACTAAAGTCATAAATATTGAACAAATTGGCTGTGGAATGTTTCCCTTGTATCAGTGAAGACATTCGGAGCTGTGTTGGCTTGACTGTTAATTCTGTTTTACTGTTTTCTCATCACAGTAAAACTAATTCTAAATGCACTATTTACAACATTCCTACAGATTTACTAAAAGCCACTGTATTCTCTGCTGATCTACGCACTGGGTTATAAGCCTGGGCAATTTGCAGTGCCACTTTTTCCAGTGTATTCCATCCACTTCCTCTCCTAGTTAAAGTCAGTCTTCCATTTTCTGAACTCTCAACGCATCCTCTGTTTGCTGTGGAAGCTGATTCTGTTGCCTCTGCTCTTTGGGGAACCAGATGACTGTTAGGTGCCAGCAAGCTAGATCTGTTACTCCTTTGTAATTCTGTCCCATTTTCTCCTGTTTATGATTTGTTTTAAATATCACTATCTCATTATCAGTGAGAATGAACAGTTACTGACTTCTCATTCTATGGTATGACAATGTTCTAAGTAAACTGGAGAAACATCAAATGTTATGTGTGCATACATGCATCTATTTTTGTGAATCTCAGCTTACTTCTTTTGCCCGCCTGTCTCACTTAAAGAAAACATGTATTTCCTTTTAGCCTCTGTCCTTTTGAATCCTACGTGCTTTCTTCTTTGTGGGTCTCCTGACAGAACATTGTTCGGAGCACACAGAGTCTGTCAGGAAAAGAGTTAAAAAAAAAAAAAAAAAAAAAAAAAAAAAAAAAAAAAAAAAACCTGCTACCTTCCTAGCTGACTGTGGCCCACAGGCTGCTAATTAGTTTGATGGATCAGCACCTGGTCTGGTTATGAATGCTCGCAAGACCATTGGCTGCTGGCAGCTGATTCACGGCTCCCTGAGGTTTGGAGATGTATCAACCTGAACAGAGAAAGCTGGCACTTGCTTAAAGGGTAGCTGCAGCCAATTATTCATGTGCTCCTTTGAACCTGACTTGGCTGAAGACAGAACCATGCTTTGAGACACATTGGAGGCAGCTTTTTCTTGAACAGTGGGTTGCAGCTACCTGGCACCCTTTCCCTTGGTGGTGCCGTTACAGTCCAGTGACTAATACAAATAGAATTCTACAGTCACCCAAGGTGTGACTGAGTTGGGCTGTGTACCATTGCTTCAGGTTTTCACTCTTCCTTCCGTTTCCCTACTCCTTGTTCTGGAGGGATGCTCACAATCACTTTGTTTCAACTTTCTTATTTTAGCGGCATTTTAACACACACACACACACACACACACACACACACACACACACACACACACGTAATGACAAAACTCAAAAAAGTATGCTAAGGAGGCATATGACCAGGGAAGCAGTCTGTATTGAATGTGGGTTTGTGTCATTATTTAGCTATCTTAGTAGATACCAGACAAGCATCTTAGCCTCTTTATGCTTCCTAAAGCTTACAAGTAAGTGGGAGAGATTAATTCCTACATCATAGGGTCACTGAAATGATCACACAAAACCGTGTTCATTTCTTTCATTAGTATGGACTGTGCTGCCCATATTGGTCAGCATTAACATTTAAGTGTCTACTGTGTACTGAGCCTGATGGAGGGGCTTGTAAAGGAATAGAAACTGCTGTTAACTACTCGCCCCCACTGTAAATGCAGAGACCACTAAGAAGAAATGGTCCAGGGGTGAGATTCTAACTCAGCATTAGCTCCGCGCTCATCCTCCAGCACATGCTGTCTGTTTCCATTGGGGCCAACATGGATGTGAATCTCAGCATCTCTCTGAGACACCGGCCTCCTATCCCCTGCGGTAATCCAATCACACACCCGAGCACTAGTCAGCTTCTTTGTCCTGACGGAAGGTTTCATGAAGGTGGCCAGGTGGGGAGTGTTCAACATAAACTCCATGCAAGCAGTTCATTTAAAGCTCCATTCATTATTTCCATTCACAAAAGACTACACGGCCATTACTATCTTTGCCCCCCATGAAGACCTTGCCCTTACCAATGGAGCAATCCAACATTATGTCTGATTGTGCATAAGATAAGCAGTCCTCTGTGTCACCATGAGCTCTCACCCCACCCTCCCAACAATGCATCAAGATAGTTCTTCCAAACAAATACAGCAATGAGATAATACAGGCAGGCAAAGCTCTCCACCTCTTGATGCTCACACCGTCTTTATGAGTATGCATCCCTATGCCAGTTTTATAGATGAGGAAACAAAAATGCAGAGCAGTTAGGGAACCATCTCTGTGAACAAGCCCGGCCTTGAATATTTGCTGGAAGGATTATTGGATGGTGGATTGTTGAGGGCTGTTCCTAGTGCAAGTCACATAGAAGGCCATGGCAGCTTCCTCTGGAAATGATAATATCAGAAATAAACATAATACTAGCATCATCCTGGTCGCATCTGTTTCCCACAGACAACATAATGAATGTCAACCACAGTGCCAGCTACATAGTTTACAAAGTCCAATGAAAACATTGGCCAGGGGCAAGAGAGTCAGTTTCGCCTTCCAACCCCCCTGTATCTCTGACCTACAGTCGACGAATGACTACTCATGGCGATTCTGGTCTCTAGACTGGGTGAGAGGTGTGTGCTGAGTTGCCCAGTGAGCAAACCATGTTGCTGAAATCATAAGCAAGGATAGCCCCAACCTGCTGTGGGATGTTCTGTATGGCAAATGTGTTGCTCTGATTGGTTAATAAATAAAACACTGATTGGCCAGTAGCCAGGCAGGAAGTATAGGTGGGACTAACAGAGAGGAGAATTGAGGGAAGAGGAAGGCAAGGAGATAGATTGCAGCCACCGCCAGGACAAGGAAGATGTAAGGTACCAGTAAGCCACGAGCCACATGGCAAAGTATAGATTAATAGTAATGGGCTGAGTATAAGAGTAAGAGCTAGACAATGATAGGCCTGAGCTAATGGCCAAGCAGTTTAAATAATATAAGTGTTTGTATGTTTATTTTATAAGTGGGCTAAGGGACTACCGGGGCTTGGCGGGACCCAGAGAGAAAATTCTCAAGCTACACCAATCTATTTACCCCCAAGAAGCCACAGGGTAGGGATCCCTCCATATAAAGAATGTGTACCAGCAGGGGGAAAAGAGACGAGAAAAGGACTGAATGCAGGCCACTCTCTGCCCAACTCCTGCTCATGCCAACCAAATGCTACCCAAGCAAGAAGTAGCAATGGGATGAGCCAGAGAGAAGAGGCCGTGTGAGGAACACAAGGTGGAGAACAGGTAACCCGAACTTCATCCCAGGACCACACAGGTGCCAAGCACCAGCAGGTGGCCCCATGTCCCATCAGACTTCACTTACAACACACAGATTCAAAGTTGAAATTATGCAGAATAAATGGACTGTAACTTCAGAGCCTTAATCCAAACACTGGGCCCTGTATTAGGCAGGGTTCTCTAGAGGAACAGAACAGATTTAATGTGTATATAATATAAAGAGAGTATTTGTTGGATGGGCTTACATGATAGAGTCTGGGGTGGCCAACATCAGCTTCTGCTCACTGATAAGACAGAACCCATTGGGAACACTTCCGTAGTTCCAAGCCAGTGCTGAAAGCCTAAAAGATCCCTAAAGAACTGCTGGTGTGGAGTCCACGTTGGAAGGTCAATGGAGCTGGGATCTAATGACAGCACAGGATGGTGTCAGCAGTAACAGACAGCTCAGGGAGAAGAAGTAAAGGCAGCAGGTATATACTGATTTCTCCTCAGGCCTCCTTGAGAGCAGGCCTCCCTGCCATCCCCAGTTACTCTCTGGAAACACTCTCCCAGAAATGCCCAGAGGTGTGTCTCCTGGGTAATTCTCAATCCTATAACAATGGCAATCAAAGCCAGTCATCATCAGCGCTCTGAGATAACCCTGGAGCATGGCCACAAAGCCAACCGTATCAACAATAAATTCACAAATAAGATGTTGGTCTAAGAGTACAGAGTTGATGGTGTAAGATGAATAAGGGGCTGGGAAATGGCTCAGTGGGTAGCAGTTCTTGCTATAAAGCAAGAAGCCCTGAGTTCAAATCCCCAGGATCCACATTAAAAAAAAGTCAGGCAACCCCAGCATTGAGGGGCTAGAGACAGATGGATGCCAGATCTTGAAGGCCAGCCATCTGAACAGGGAGCGTCCAGTTCATGGAGAGACCTTGTATCAAAAACCAAGGTGGAGAACAAGAGATAATTCCTGATATCCTCCTCTGGGCCTCTGCATGCACACACATAGGCATGTGCACCTGCACACACCATACACAAATGTACCTATGCCATACACATACAATGCATGTACAAAAAAAAAGAAAAAATGATGAATAAATTTGGAGGCCTAAAATACAGCATAACTCACTAATAGTGTATACAGCATAATAACTCATTAATAATAATGTATCATGTACTTGAAATTCATTAAGTGTATATATTTTCAATATATACTGAGGAAGAAAAAGGCAAGAAAATCTATGCAGGATGATGGATATGTTTATTTGTGGGAGTCATTTCATACATACATTCACAATATACACCTTGACAAGTTTTATTTCCCAATTATATTTCAATAAAGTGGGGGGGGCAATAATTCTTAAAATAACCAATATGCAAAAGCTTCCAAATCTTTGAATGCTGCATAAGCATAAAGTATTATTGCTATCACCATCATTATGTAATAATATCAAGCCCTTGCAAGTTTATGGGGCTTTTACTTAGTGGCCCCAGATTTACGAGTGTCAAGGAGAGTGCCAACACTTCCATCTCCCCGCTAGGAAGGAGAATTGTTCCCAGTCCAGTGCACTGACAGAGCTCATGCATTCCGAGTGACAGGGTGAACCCAGTCTTCAGGGAACACCCTGCCCTTCAAATGCATCTCCCATGGACCACACATGGAGGAGACGCCGACTTCTCAGACCGGAACTGTCTCTTCCCTTCTAAGAGAGAGAAAGGAACAGAACGCCTGCCCCTGGGCTTCTGTGGCGCCACCTCCCCGCCCACCCCAGCTAGAAACGGTTCTTTATCCTACACATCTGTTTTGCCAGAATGTTAAGGCAGGGAACACCCAGCCCCTTGCACCTTACCTGTAGGTCTGATGGCACACATTTCACTAGAGCAGGGTGTTTTTCTTACATGTGAATGTGTTCAGTGATTCAGAGTAAAGCAGTTATTAAACAGCTCCCAGAGCTCTGTCATAATTGGAGAACGCATCTGAGAGATGGAAGAGGCAAATTAGGACATTCTCACCCTCCATACCCACTAGGAACCATTTGGAGGGAAGCAGTGATTTACTAAATGATAGCCTAATGGCCTGAAAGAGTTAATGGGCTCCCTCATTACTTCTACCCAGAGAGTCATCATTGTCCTCAAGGGCCTCAGGCTCAGTCCATCCAGAGACCTGACTATGTGCGGACCTAGGAGAGTAAATAGATTCTCATACCCTGGATGGTGGACCACACCCTGCCGTTCAATAGGAAGGGGCTGGGGTCCCTTAAGGCTCATCCCCTCCACCTACAGTCAGAAACTCCAGGGATGTAGACCTTTGTTTTGTTTTTCTTTGGAGTCTCTGTGCTGTGAGATAATGAGGGAGAAATAGAAGCCTTTACCAAGCTTCAGGCTGGGGAATAGGTCAAGGGAAGGGATGTTTTATGGCCAAGCTAATACTGTCCTTCCTTGGGCAAAGACCAGCTTTTAATAGTTTGCTCCAGAATGACACTGAGAACTGGAAATTCTCTCTCTCTCTCTCTCTCTCTCTCTCTCTCTCTCTCTCTCTCTCTCTCTCTCCCTTCTCTCTCCCTCTCTTTCTCTGACTCTGCTTACCTAGTGTGACCTTGAGCCCTGACATTGTTAGGGCACAATTTCCTTATCTATATCATAGGAGCAATATTAATACTTCAACTTCCCAGATTATTTCAAAGATGGGACGCACACTTGTATATTGTGAATTAGGAAAAAACACATATAGCAGTTCTTCCTTCATGGTTTCAGTTACTTTCAGTCAGCTGCCTTCCAGATCTACTAAACGGAAAACTCCATAAATAAGCAATCAGTAAGTCTTAAATAACTTCTCATCGCAACATACTTTACAGTTATTGTTGTTAATCTCTTGCTGTGCTCAATTAATAAATTTACATATGTAGGAAAGCAAACCATTCCTGAGGGGATGGTATTAGCTTTGAATCCAGGCATCCACTGGGGTTTGGAATGTACTCCCCCAACAGACAAAGAGGAACTACCATAGCCACTGATTATTCAGAGAAATAATTCTTACACTGCTTGATCTTAGAAAAACTGCTTAACTTCTCAAGTCCCCCACAATTTCTTCATCTGGAAAGAAACAGTGGTGAAGAATTGGCAGTGGTTCTGTAAGATTCCCGAGGGAGGCACAGGAAGGGTCTGGCACACCACAGGTACACAAGAGCTCCGTTCCTTCCCTGAGTACCTCCTCCCCACACCAGAAACATCTTCCGCCAGTGCACACGTCCCTGTGCTTCCTGGACCTGCGGCTTGGGGGAACTGGGCTGCATTGTCAGGCTGAGTTTTCTGCTCTCTCCTCTGCTTCCTGTGGGGCTGGACATAAACATGTTACCCCGACATGTCCTGTGACTGAAGGTCTCCGCAAAAACTGCCCTCTGAAAATATTTCTTCCGTTGTTCGTCCGATTCTGTTCTTGATGGTTTCCTCATACTGAATGAGATTCAGTCCAGTTCTTAATGACATATAAAGGGCTAGCAGATGACATACATAGAGCTCTCAAGTACCCTTGGAATTATTGGCCCTAGCTTTCAATTTACCAGACCTCTTGGGGGTAACCAGAACATTCATCTTTACCTGTTCACATTGTTTCTCGCCATTCTTACTCCATGCAGCTCATTTCTGGGGTTCATTTGAATGCGTCCCTTCCCCTCTGGCCCTCTCCCGTCATCCAGCCATTGGTGTGCACTTCTATCTACATGAGTCCATTCTCACCTCTTTATCATCTCCATGGCCCTTGCTTCAGCCCCTAATAGTCTCTCAAAAGCTGACCATGGAGTGGATCTATGCTCCACTGGCAAATGAGAGGGCTCCATCACTCATCCACAGTGGTTCATCCAGCGAGGGTGAGAACAGGGATTCTTCTGGAACTACTAAGGAAGAGGAGGACTCTGTCTGCTGCATTTTCTGCACTAGTAAGCCAGCATTGCCTGGCACTGTTGAGGGCCGTGATGTAGAAAGGTCTTTCCGGTAGTAAAGCTGGTACAAAGCTGAGTTAAAAAAAAAAAAAAAAATCCTGCAGTGGCTTCCAAATCAGTATTTATATCTTAAGGTGAGTCTGAAAATTAAATGAGATAATTGTGTACTTGTTACTGTAACATAGAACATGGCCTCTGGTATAGATGAAATAAGTGGTAACTTCAGAAAAGAAATATTCACTCAGTACATGAATTTGTTGTGGTGAAAGAAAAAAAAAAACCCATAATACGTTTCTTCAACTGGTAATGAGCTCTCTGTTGCTGGAAGAATCCAAGCTTTGGTTGAATACCTTGTTAGATAGTGAACAGAAGACTCACTGCCAACCAAAGAAGGTTGTCATACTTACGTTTAAGTTTCCTTCTGAGCCAGTCAGGACACGTTCAGTGCCAGAATCCTTACTTAAAATGGCTCAAGTGAAATTTATGAGTTCGTGGAGGAGATAAAGTCTGGAGGTGTTAGGCACCACCACATCCTGAGCCTCAAAACCTATCACTGGAATCCCTTAGTCTCTCAGTCCATATTGGGGGAGGGTGGGGCTCACCCACAGATGCCAAGGTCAACATCGGATGCCTCCATCTATCACTCTCTGCACTGTGTTTTGAGAGAGAGTTTCTCACTGAACCTGGAGCTCATTGATTCAGCGAGGCTGGCTGGCCAGCGGCCCCAGAGGACTGTCTAGCTCTGCCTCCCCAGGGCTGGGATTGCAGGCCCCACACTGCCACGCCTGGCTTTGACGTCCCTTCCCCTCTGGCCCTCTCCCATCATCTAGCCATTGGTGTGCACTTCTATCTACATGAGTCCATCCTCACCTCTTTATCATCTCCATGGCCCTTGCTTCAGCCCCTAATAGTCTCTCAAAAGCTGACCATGGAGTGGATCTATGATCCACTAGCAAATGAGAGGGCTCCATCACAGTGGTTCACCCAGGGAGGGTGAGAACAGAATCTTTTTAGAGATCTGAAGTCAAGTCCTCATGCTTGCTTAGGTTAGCACTTCACTGGCTGAACCAACTCCCCAGGTTCCCACCCCACTTCTTGATTTTTATTTGTATGTTTGTGACTGGAATTTGTGGTTCTCCTTCCTCAGTCTCCCCAGTTCTGGAGTCATGGGCTTACACTACCCCACCTAGCCTCTCACTCGGTGTCTTTTTCTTGATTCTACACCGGCTTTGCCCATAGGCAGACACTCTCCACAACCTTGTCTTCAGCAATATCCTGGCAATACCAGGTCTATCAACACAGAAAACCCAGTGGAGGGAGGGGCCCTCTTTCTCAATAGGCCCGGAAGAGTCCCTGTCCTGACCCAGGTGTATACATACCTCCTCACTTGCTCAGCTGATGATCGTGGGAGAAGGTGCTGGGGGTGAGCTTGGCCATTGAGTTCTGGTAATAAGGTAGAGTGGCTTCATAGTTCTGAAGCCTTATGAATCAATCCTAGGGTGAATTAATTCTCTGGATGGATAAACTGTGCTATGGGCATGGTGAGGGAGTGTCACATGGGTGCACTCATTTTATCCTTAGGCAGCACCCTTAAAGACCAATCGCCCTTATTTTATAGATGCAGACACTGGAGGTGCATCAAGGTTAAACAGTTGCTCACAGCTTATACCACCCAGGCAGACAATCAAGCTGCCCTGGAATGCAGTGCTAAGGCTGTGGGACTTTTTCCGTATCGTGTTCCATACTCAGGAACTCCCGGTATGAGTCTCTGGTGTACCTTAAACCGTGTTTTCTTGACGAAAAGCAGTCCGTATGGTCTGACCCATTTAACAAGAGACATCCTGGGGAGATTAGGGTGTACAGTCACTTAGTGAGAGAGTCTACCAGAAACCCAGTCTTGCTGCTAGCTTTGGAAGTAGCTGCGTCTATTGCTCACAGCTGCTTTGTCGGTTAAAAGGTATGAAAGGGGTGAGGCGCTTTAGCACCTGTGTTTTGCAGCTGAAACTCAGTCTCAGGGGTTGGTTGTAAGCAATGGCTGCAAGCAGAGGGCTTAGCTATGGCTCAGTGGAGCTGCATGTGGCTCTGGCCCTGGATGCAGTTAACAAAAAAAGTCCCTAGGTCTTAATTCAGGAGACTGGGGCAGAACATTTCCAGCAGATGGGCCTCAGTGTCTACATCCATTCCCCCTTGGATTCCAAGCCTGCTTGCCTCCAGGAAAAAGTATAAAGTCCCTTCTGCTCAGGCTGGCTTGTTTCAGCTTGGTAGTCAGATCTGTAAATACACTACAGTTAATAGGCAGGTCTGAACATCGTTTTAAAATTGCAGTCTAAACAAAGGGATTTTCCTTTTATTATTATCACAATGAAAGCATGATAGGGCAATAAAAATAACAAAAATCCGTTGAGTACAGGAGGCAGTTTGTGCCTTATTTGCCTCATTACTCATAAACAAACCTTGCCTTCACGAAAGTGCAATGCTGCTTCTGCAGTGGGCACGCGCCCCTAAGGACCACACAGAGTTATTCAGCACCAAAGCCTTTCCCCGTGCCAGACTCTGCTGAACACCTTCATTCTGTTGCTACCTTGTTGCAGTCTCTCCCCTGCCCCCCTTCTCTTTGCGTCTCCTTCATCGCCTCTCATTTCTATCCCATGGCCTCTATCAAAACATAGCTTTTTTTTCTTTCAAAATCCCGAGCCCTGCTTCCTGTATACTGGGAGGTAAAACTCCACAGTGCGGAAATTCTAAATCTATATTGATTGTACACTTATCTCTGCAGTGGCGTAGTTCTGGAATATCTGTCTACTGAAAACGTAGCCACAGAGTTGAAAAGATTTGTGGGTGGGATTTCTCACAACTTTTCTAATCTACTGAGATTTTATCCTTTGCTGCAAAAGATGGACAGTGTGGTCGCTGTCCAGGGTTCTGACCTCAACCATTCGGCCCTGACTTTATTCTACCGGTAAGGGTGGGTGATGATAATCCACTCCCAGGCCTTGCAACTATTAGAAATCAGCTGATGGTAGATTTGTGTCTCTCTTCTGAGCTCCAGGTTTATATTATCTGATGTCTCCTTGTTTCTAGTTGGAGAGAAAGTAGAATTCATCATATCCTAAGCTTTCTTTCATTTGCTCAGTAAATTTCTTAATGCCCACTTATCAAAAGAGGTGTGCATAAATACAAGACCACATAAGCAGGGAACTACACCCCATAATTCTTATAGGGAGATCTATAACTAAAATAATAATTTTAAATGATAAATGCAGTGTTAATGGTAGAAATCTTACTATGTCCGCAAAAAGGTACTTCCTAGGCCAATTCAGAGAAAAAGAAAAAAAAAATGATTCCTAAGGAAAGTTGCATGTTAGCTGAAATTCATAAATTGTAATGACCCAAAGAAAGTGTTCCACCAGGATTAGAACCCCACTGTAATTTAACTCCCCATCACTGAACAGCCACCTCATTATTTGAATCATAGGCTTGAATAAACAAGTGAAAGTATTTTCAATCACTATCTTTGGGGAAAAAATCTCTAATGAGGTATTAAGAATCCTGGAACAGCTCTCTGGACTTTATGTACATGCATGCACACACACCATTAAAAACAGACATTTGTAAAACTAGCTCTGACTTTTGGGCTTTGCTAAAAGGCTGAAAGGTACAGGCTTCCTTGTAGCTTTCTCCCTTTTTAATCCCATTCCTGAGACTACCTCTCTGATGTTTGTTTGCTTATCTGATGCATTTCCAGGCTTGTTTTGCAAACTTTGCATCATAATTCTGAAGGACAGATGCCGTTCTGAATATATATACGTTTGTGCCATGCATGTTTTACAATGATATTCCAAAAGTGGTTTTCCTTTACTTAAAAAATGCTCAAAACAAATGACAAAAATCCAAGACACAAATATGTAGAGTACAAGGATAAGGTAACATTGAGATAAAAAATATTTTTACTGCAATACTAATATGTGGGCATGTCTTTTGATAAGTCTTCAAAGCCATTCTTCTAGGCATATAATCCTAGGTGGTTGAAGATTAAGTCATGCCTGAGTCTGTGTTATTTCACAGAATTCCATACTTGATTCATGAAAACCTTGATAAATCTAGAGGGTGTGTTGGGAGAGAAGGGACTGCCTTTGTGTTCATTATCTTCCTCCCTCAGGAAGCCCACACTACACTTGCATAATTCTCCCCACATAACTCCGGATGGGATCATCAACTCTACTTGCGCTTTTTCCATGGTCTGGAAATTTTACTAGAATGTTAAATCCATTTCTGATTGGGATAACTGTCATTGACACCAATAGGTAAATACCCCTATTCCATCAGAAGCTCTTTTTTTTTTTAAAGGTTTGTTTACTTTTATGTATATTGGTGTTTTTGCCAGCAGGTATGTATATGTACCACATGCGTGCTGTGCCTGCAGAGGCCAGAAAAGGGCATCAGATCCCCCTGGAACTGGTATTACAGATGGTTGTGAGCTACCCTATGGATGCTCGGAGTCAAACCTAGGTCCCTCAGCAAGAGCAGCCAGTGCTCTTAACCATTGACTCATCTCTCCAGATCCTCAGAGCTCTTTTTTTTTTTTTTTAAATCAAACACCAACTTCAGTACGGTAAGAGGTGTTTAGTATTTTTTTTTAATTTTTAATTTAGCTAACTTTTCTAGGTATATTACAGACACTACTGTTACTGTTTTATCATGCATGGTGTCTCAGTCGGGGTTCTGTCAGAGAAGTGATCCAGTAGGATGCATGTTCTAAGAGATGCATTGGAAAGGATCAGCTTATGTGAGGGGGGGGGGGCTCCCCAGGTAAGTCTGAAGTCTGTGAATAGGGCTGTTAGGATGAGTGGGCTGAACTCTTGGGAGCAGGTTCCAACCACTACATTCCTTCTTCATGGAATCCTCAGTTCTGTTTTTAGAGTTCTGATAGAATCAGACCATTTAAGATAATCTTCTTGAGGCCAACGGACCTTAATTACATCTACAAAACACCTCGGCAATGCCTACGTTAGTGTTTGAATGCCCGGGAACTTTCAGCCAGCCACGCTACTACACCAAAAAGACCATTACACATAATTACTTTCCTTTCCTCCTAACTACCACTCTCAGAGGTACCTTCCATTATTGTCACATTCATCTTACAAATTGGAATGGTGAGGCTCTGAAACATTAGGTAGAATGTGTAAGATCACAGAACTTTTAAGTGGAATACCCATGACTTGAATTCATAGATGCAATTCCACATTCCAGGTCTAAACTGTGCAGTATGCTCCCACCAAACAGGTAAGGTGTTAGACACTGTTCATCTAAATGTCTACAAAGGCACCTCATAGCAATGTTTTACACGTTTCCCAGGAAAGTTGCCACCATCTTTGGAACCATCAATCCATCCTCTGGGTACTTTTTTTTTTTAATACAAAGGAAGAATTTAGGAAGTTAGCATCTCCAGTGTTAGTCTGTCCAACAGAAGATGATTGTTTTTAAAGAATCAGTTTACGTTGAGAAGGTTGCATTCTTGATGACCCATATTGAAACAAGTGCTCTGTTTTTCTCTGGAGATACATGCAAGCTGAGTATTGGTATCATGAAGGATTGTTTTTGTTTTCTAAATCGTATCATTTTGCAAGGAACACTGTATAACTTAAAATGACTAGAGTATTTTAAAAATGAGAAACATGGGACTTTATAGTCTCCAAATTTAAATGACATAAACGAAAACTTGAATGACTTTTTAGCAAAAAAAAATTATGAATGAGAAAAAGAATTCTGACACTGAATTTCCTGGAGTGCCACAATACTGTGACAAGTGTCTGGACAAGCAACAAGAATCTGTCTGTCGCTTTATTCTGCCTCCAGTAAGGATGGTCCTTAGTCGAGTGACTTAGCCCCTCTAGGGATCAAGTTCCTGGTCTATAATATAAGGACTTTGGGAGCTAGGTCTCACATCTCGAAGCTTTTCTGGAATATAAAAATGTCTAAAGTTTCAAGGAGGAGGATCTATTTTAGTTCAGAGCAAAAGTCCTTTCTTCTGTAAATTATTTAATACGTCCCCTCAGGTAGTGGAGGGCATTACACATTTATATTTTGTTTTCATTTGATGTGTGTGAGTGCTTTGCATGCATATACATCTATGCACCACACGTATGCCTGAGTCCAGAAGGGGGCATCAAATGGAGTGATAGATAGCTGGGAGGCACCATGTGTGTGCTGGGAACCAAACCTCAATCTTCTTCTTCGAGAGCAGCTCTCAACTGCTGAGCCATGCCCAGCCCCCCCCCCCCCATTCCTTTATATTTTAGTGTGCATACCTAGAGGTTCTTACAAGGTTCCATTAGTGCCATGCTGAAGTTTATTCACAGACATTCAGCATTTGGCATTCTCTAGTCTTGCTGAATGGGACTTGGTAATGGGCACCATGGACAGCAACTTTTTCAGAGTCGTTGTTACCTGCTGGCACAAAGGCTGACTGGGAATTAAGTTTCCATTCATTCTCTAGAGGAGGTACAGTCTGACCTAGAGGTCCCAAATGTTTCCAGAGTGCAGAGCACTCAACACAGGAGAAAAACCAATAGCTCACATCCTGCCTAAAGAGCCTTCAGTTCATTCCT
This sequence comes from Peromyscus eremicus, assembly GCF_949786415.1. Lineage (NCBI taxonomy): Eukaryota > Metazoa > Chordata > Mammalia > Rodentia > Cricetidae > Peromyscus > Peromyscus eremicus. The sequence goes on along the minus strand of NC_081434.1, from coordinate 36,193,031 downwards.
AGCACATGACATCTCTAGATGGCCCTATGTCTGGAACCCGAAAACAATATCCACAAGGGAGCAACACTCCAGGAAATAGTATTCCTCGGGTGTTTTCATGACTGCAAAACCAAGAAGACACATTCACCTCAGCACACGGAGTGTCTGAGCTCCAGGATGAAATATTGAACTATGCCGGGCGGTGGTGGCGCACGCCTTTAATCCCAGCACTCGGGAGGCAGAGCCAGGCGGATCTCTGTGAGTTCGAGGCCAGCCTGGACTACCAAGTGAGTCCCAGGAAAGGCGCAAAGCTACACAGAGAAACCCTGTCTCGAAAAACCAAAAAAAAAAAAAAAAAAAAAAAAAAAAAGAGAGGAAATATTGAACTATATGACTTGTCTTCAAAGCCACTGAAAGTTTGCTAATCTCAAAAGGGACTATCCAAAACATGTCCCCCGCCCCCCACCCCACCCCCACCCCCAAAAAAGGCAGGTCCCATTCATTAGAGTACAGGCAACACACAGTCTGATTCTTTGCCTGTGTAAGATGCAGAAACAAAAGTCTTTGGGCTGGCGATGTAGCTCAGCCGGACAGTGCTTGCCTAGCATCTATAAGGAGCCTGTCTTCACTCCCCAGTACTGGGGTTTGGGGGAGCTTGCTTTCTTTCCTGATGTAAATGAGAATGTAAATTTCACTTGACGAAATGCTCATACTTCACAAGCCTGGTTGGCTCAGCTTTATGTCCTAGGCCTGTTTCTTGCTAGCAGAATAAGCCCCGGGAACCGTGTGAATCCCACAAAAGCAGGTAGTGAGTGACTCAGCAGCGGACCAAAAGGAAACAGTGTTTCTTGTTTCTGAAAGAACTACCAGTTGCATCCCTCCTTTGAAACTTTTTCCTCTGCAGAGGGAGAGTAATACTGAAACTTAGTCACAGGGTTGTCAGGAGAAAAAGATAACCCGCAGATCCCTGGCAAACAGTAGGTGCTCAGTAAACTTCACTTATTAGGTTCACATGTCCATTTCCATCCCTGAGTTTTTGCAGCTGACCAGAACCTTTGTCTGCCTTGGCTTAGAGGCAATACATGCACACTGGTAAAGTCGAAAAAAAAAAAAAAGTGAATTGTCTTGCACAAGCACTGTTAGGGATTTATCATGTTAGCCATTTCCTTAAATATTTCGTCACGATCTTTACAAAGACCACAAGGTGCTGTCTACTTTTCTGTAAGAAGGCGACTCTTCTCTGTGAGAATCCTTGGCTTCACAGGAGCCTACATGGGCCACTTACCACTTGCAGGTTCAGCCTTGAGGAACCTGAGAACTGAGATGGGTGGGATGGCAGACGTGCTCATGGAGCCGTTATGGCGTTGTGCAGACTCAGATACACATTATTTCCTATTTATTTATGTTAAAGAAAACATGCTAGCATTTTCAAAATGGGAGGAACGCCTTGTTTAAGATCAGCACTTCCTTTAATTGGCATCATCTTGAAAAGAAGCCTTGGCCAAAGTAAAATATCGGTAGTAGTGCAACCGGCAGGCAGTTTGGTGGAAACCAGATGGGTGGGTGGAGGTATTTATTTGAGCCGTATCCAATCGTAACTGAGACCTTTTAGTCTACCGGGCCAATGTTATGCCTGTGGCTGCCGCAGCAACCCAAGTCGCACAGGATGGCTCCAGTCCACACAAGTTGAGTTTTACACTGCGGGTGGCCTCTGCGGCTTGGTCAGTGGGAGGAAACCCTGGGGTAGCCTCGGGAGGAGGGTTCGGGGAGGGGGGGCCGGGAGTGTGTGTGTGTGTGGGAAGGGGGGGGAAGTAGAACCTGCCATCGGGCCCCTCGGTTCTCTCCCCGGGTCCGTGACAGCCGTTAGTGGCCGTGGCTCTTGCCCACCCCTGCTGCCGCTAGCGAGCTGAGCTGGTCACCTGGGCGCCGGTGGAGCTGCCGCCCTGGCGGCGGCGGCGGCGGCGGCGGTGTCTCGGAGCGCGAGGAGGAGGGGGCGGCGGAGGCGCGAGATATCCATAGTAACAGAGGATGCGAGGGGCGCGGAGCGCGGGCGAGCGGGAGCACCGAGCCCCCGCGCGCGCCAGCCGCTCCAGCTAGGCACCCCCCCGCCGGCCCGGCGCCCTGCACTCGGCCCGGGACGCCAAGGTAAGCCCCGGGTGGCCCCGGCGGCGGCCACCTCCCACTGCCCCCGCCCTCCGCGGCCGCAGAACAATGGAGAGCGCCTCCCGCTGCCTGGAGACGCCGCTAGTGTGTGTGTGGGGGGGGGTTTGGGGGGGAGTACCGGGGAGGGAGGAGGGAGGACGCGCTACCGCCCGCGCCGGCGCGCGCAGCTAGCAACCGGAGTGCGAGCGAGCGAGGGCGCGCGGCGGGGGGGGGGGGGCGGGGGGCGCGCGGCGGGGTGGAGGGGTGCGGGCGGGGCGGGGGGTGTGTGGGGGGGAGAGCGAGCCGGCCCGGGAGCTCGCGGGGATCGGGCGCCTCTCCCACCCTCGCCAGCGCGCTCCTCCTCGCCCTCGCCGCTCGCGTTCACTGGTGGGGAGGGAGCGGGGAGGGGGGGGCGCAGGCAAAAAAAAAAAAAAAAGATGCTCCGAGGCGACGGCTAGGGGCGGCAGAGGCGTGAGGCGCACGTCCGCGTCCTCGGGGCGGGAGCCCGGCAGCCCTCGGCGGATCCCGGCTCGCGGCCAGCCCACGGCCGGCGCTGGTGCGGCGCGGCGCGGCGCGGGTGAGTGAGTGGCGCGCGCGCGGGGCGGCGCGGGGCGGCGCGGCGGGGTTCAGTGTCTCTTCCCCCGCGCGTGGCCCCCCGCTGGCGGAGATGCGGCTCTGAGAAGTGCGGCTGCAGCCCCGGGGCAGAAGCCGAGGAAGTCCGGCCCGAAAGCCGCGCCGGGCTGCAGAGACGGTTTGCGGGGCGTTTTGTGGCAGCCTTGGCTAGCGGTCTCTACTGTGTGGGATTTCTTTTCCGTAACCCGTTTGGGTTATTGCTATATATATATATTTTTTTTTGCTCCCCCTTCATCACCACCCGGAGCTGGGTTCATTCTCCATTTCCTTTTTCCTCAACCTTGGGGTCCTGAGGAGTTTGAAGAGGTAAAGTGCCGGGTGTCTTTCCGAATGGTTTGACTTTCAGGAGCCTGTGTTTTCCAAAGGTCATTCATTTGTCTTCCGTGTTAAAAATCCATGCCAAGCCATGAGATGGCCAGGTGTGTTTTGAGTCTCCCGGACTGAGTAGCCGGAACAGCGGCCGGCAGGGACGGCATTGAGCTTGCTGGCTCTCCGCGTGTGCGAGCATCCCTTGGTCAGTGGGAGAGGGAAGTGGGCATGGACCCTCCAAGCTACGCCTTGGAGAGCAGCAACAGAGGGGCCGAGACTGCAGTTTACCGCTTTCGGGAAGGTTGGGTCAGCATTTCCATTGAAACCCGAAATTTCTGTGCTTGTAACTTGCACGGCATCGGCATCTTAACTCCAGGCTGAAACTTGCCAGAGCCCCGCAAAGGCTTGTTTTTATAAGGATGTTGGCACCGCTGCTTATTTATCTATTTATTCACTCCCCCCACCCCAGCCCCCGCAAGAAAAATCAGCCCTTTGTAAACACTGAGTCCCTAAAACAAATGGGCGGCTCGGGAAAAGCTTTGCATTTCCAGCCATTGGCCAGGAGGGCTATCTCACCGCAGTTATTTTTCCTCTCTGAATACTGAGATGTTAGTTTGAGGGCTAAAATTTCTGCATACGTGCACAGAACTGGAAGCAATATGAACTTCGGGGTCCTTAACTATTCTTAAACACTTAGCGGGATGCTGGCTATATGGGCATTGGCTTCTGGGAGAGCAGACTATGGGATATAGTAGTGGTACAATAGCATAGAAAACTGGAGTCCAGGGTCAAACGCATCTGAACGTTGGCACGAGTTAGCAGAAGACCCAGGCTCTCCTCTGTGGTAGTCTTTAATTAGGATAGGCTTTCCCTGGAAGTTCCGAGCCTTATGGGAGAGAGAAGTGATTGGAAAAACCCCAGCGGTTCCTTCCCAAGCTCGTGCTTAGTACTCAGCAGATGAGATTGTGCCATGAGATTCCAGTAGTGTCTGGGTTATTTGAGTCCGTAGTGTTGACGGTTCTGTGACAAAGTAGTCTGCAGTGACTAGTGCTGGCGGTTTGCCACCGTGAGGGCTTTCTTCTGAAGTGTTCGGCTCTGTCTCGTCAGTCCTGGTCCTGGGTACCGCTCGTTACGCTCGATGTGATGGCAGTTATCCTCTTGGGCTGAGATGTGGGCAAAAGGAGTAAGACTTGCAAATGGTATTAAAATTAGATGCATGCTAACTGGTGGTCTGGGCGAGGATGTCGTACAGAAATGTTACAGTTTAAAAGAAACAAAAAACAGCCCAACTTCACAATGGGGGGAGGGGGGACACAATGAAATCAGGGAATCAGATCCCTGTTGGAAGATGAGAACCTCGTCCTGCATCTGCTAATTGCCGAACTTAATTTCACTGCGTTGGTTTTCTTTGCTTGGTGGACCTTTGTGCTTTTACAATGTGATCTTTTTTTTTCCTTCTTTCTAATTACTGACAACAGTGACCATAGATTTGCTACATATTGCTACATTCCTCTAATGGAGACCAGAGAGAGTACAGTGATTGGCCTCTATCTGCAGATAAAATTGACATTAAGACAGTTTCAGAATATAGACACAGTATGGTACAACATTGAATAAGACATGTGGAGTAACATTTCCCCCCAAGACTGTGAATGTACTCATTTGTCCGCATTCTAAAATAACCTCTGAGCAGGTAGGTATTAACAGTCTCAAAGTTTGCAGGTTTCACCAAATTTGTGTATCAGCCAACTTCTAGTGGTGCCTCTTGTCTGTTTCCTGCTTGTGATAACAGTTGATGAGAAACGTTGGAGAACTGCTTTAAGTTCTCTGTGTTCTGATAGAGGATAACTTGCAACCGTGTGCCAGAGCACACAGGAAAGGCAGTGACAATGTTGCCATCTGACTGTAGACGCTCACAGGTGTCTTCCCGCCTAGTATCAAGCCCTTCTCGTTGCACCCTTCATTGAGGACTTAATTTCAAGCCCCATTCATTCGGAGTCATGTTTATCCTTTCTCTTTATGAAAGACAGACACATCCAGTAAATATTAAATTGGAATTATGTGTTTTGGGCACTGATACAATCTGTGGGAACACCAGGTAGAGTTTATTGATGTCCTCGTTTCTGAGCAGATGTTGGTGTCAACATACGTAGTAGGAAGATCCATGATGCCAGTAGCTGTCCTGGGAGGACTGAGCAATTAGCAAAATTAAATAGGAGATCTGCTTGATTAAAATCATTAATGATCATGAGTAAAACATTTGTCTCTCCGTAAGTGTTTCCTTTTCCCACACATGGGCTTTTAGAGCAGTGAATGAGCAGGGGCATTTACAAGTGCCACTACCAAGTCTCAGGTCTTTCTTAGGCCACCAGTAATGAACAAACACTTGTACAGATTCCAGATATAACATGGTCTACCTGGTTTTTGTTCCCCTTCCATGGGCAGAGTACAGTAACAAAGCATAAATGTTTGCTGTTAAATTTAATTGCAGCAGACATCAGTAAGGACACTTTGAAAAAAAATTGTTACATGCACATTGCTTTGAGTAAAAGTGTACTCAGCTGTAATATCTTGACTCTTGTATTAATATCTGGTTTTTGAAAATGGTTGTTTTCAACGTGTAGTTGAAATACAATACTGTGAATATTTAATAAGTTGCTTGAGAAAGAACATTTACATGCGTGCATTCATCCTCCCATATAACTGTCAATAACATTGTTCCAGAAATCTCTTTTTATGTAGATCTAATTTTCATGTAAAAATTAACCTTTCTTATAATTCTCCTGTGAGATGTAAGCCACTGCTAATCATCTGGCTTTTGCCTTCTTCTCATGAAATCATGAGCGTTTTCTTTCTGCCTTTCTTTTTTTAGATGCCAAAATATGATTAAGCTGAGTCATGCCTTTTAAAAATTGTGAGAGTCTATTGGCTTGTTTAGATGAGAATCTGAAATTAGTTCTCAAAAAAAAAAAATGTATGTCTGACGGATCTCTCGATTTTTATATTTACTGAACTTGGTGGCTTTCTCATGTGAGAACTAGAGGAATTGCAGAGAGTACCCAAGCAAAATTTGAGGTAGAAGAAGCAGAAGTGAGTGTTCTCATCTCCTCAGTCACTAAAGAATTTTATAACACTTTTAACAGAATTGTTCCTTTAATGAGTGTTAAGAATGCCTCCTGTTTGAGTCTAGAAACAGTGTAACTCAGCCGAGGCTGCTGATCCCGGATGATGAACTACAAGAATCCACTCTGAAAATCGGAAACTGCTCTGGGATTCTCCTAGACATTCAAGCGAGCCACATTCAGTCATCTCTGAGACTTAGAGAAAATGTTGGAATTATTAGTTTTCCCCAGCACAATTTGGCCATACTTCTAGGCGATTCTCATGCCTATAGACAGCTCCATTGGCATTGGATGGGGCTAGGCTGTGTAGCCATTTAAAAACCAAGCCTTTTTATTGGCCACAGAAAATTGTGTTTCGGGAATATTTAAAAACATGTTTCAGAATATTTCTTTCATAACTGTATGTTATGACTCCCTTTGTTTTGAATACGGCTTAAGAATGACTTGCATACAGTCGTAGCTGTGACAGACGGTGTGTTTGTGCTGCTTCCCCTCTCCTTAGAAATCAGTGGTGTGTCATAGTTATTGTCTAGAAATATGAAATTTAGCTAGGGGCTAGAGAGATAGTTATGAACATTGGCTGCTCTTTCAGAGAACCTGAGTTTGGTTCCTAGCACCCACATGGTGGTTTACAACCATCTCTAACTCCAATTCCAAGGAATTTGGCTCCCTCTTCTGGCCTCCAAGGGCACTTCATGCACATGGTATACTTTTATACATGCAGCAAAATACTCAGGCAATAAAATAAAAATAATGAAATCATAAACATGTAACTATAAAAAAAGTTCTCTCTCCATCCACATTATTCATTTACCCAGAATAGAAACCTGTAGACCATGAATAGTGTTTCTCAACTGTGGGTCCATTTTCCCATGTCTTAACTATTTTACTGTTTATTTGGGGTTTTTTTTTCACACTCTAGCAGTCCTTCCAGAATGGGAGGCCCAGCTAGGCATTGTCTACCCAGTTTCTCCCAGAGGGTGGTTGGTTGGTACTCTTGATGTGAATGGTGCTATTTATTTCTCCATACTGGTAGATTAGTCATAAAAGCTCATGCCAAACCAAATTTGGGACAAAAACCCCAAATTAGAAATACAGGGTCCCTCCCAGGTTTCCACATTATTTACAAACTGGCTCTCCCTCCTTGTACCCACTCACAGCTACTCCAGTCAAGATGCTGCTTGTCTGGGAAGACAGAATTTTCCAGTAGGTGGCAGGAAGAATTCTTCAGTCTTCCCCTGACCACACTTATCACTGGTTTCTCCCCTGCACTCACCAGCCTTAGCTCAGGTAGCTTTTACATTGCACATCCCCTCACCCTGTCCCTGGCACTCTCCTGCCTCCTATAGCTGCACAGAGGCTTTCTCTTCTCCTTCCCACTCCCCATTTTCCACACAGTGACTCAAGACGTGACTGGGAAACACTGGCCTGTGGTGCCAGGGATGACTCGGATGAAAGAGCCAAAGTGAAGTTACACCCAGTTGAAAAACAAAACAAAACAAAAAAACAGAACCAGGAACTTCTATAGCCCTTTAAGATGCTCCAAAGTCTCCTTTATTTAGAACATCTGCAAACGTCCTCACCAATATGAAAGATGAGGAATAATTAACCAATATGAAAGATGAGGAATAATTATAATGTGTTCATGCAAGCTGATCCATTCCTTTGAGACTCTCTGTTTTTCCCAGTTGTGATTCATCATGTTGATTTTTTTTTCTAGTATTTTGTTGCCGACATGCAGTATTGGAGCCTGGTAGTATGTGGGCCTGGTAGACTTGTGGGCTACATTTGATGGTTACTATTTGTTCTGGAGCTTATTTGAAAAAAAGGTACATTCTGAATTCTAAACACCGTCTTCAAAGATAACCTTTCTTAGTACATCCCTCCTCTTCAAGCTGAGGAGCAGTCACTGTGTGTGCGCATCCAGTTGAAAAGTTGTTAGTGAATGTGTGCTGTCTTCTAGACATTGTTCTTTAAGCAAGGGATATTATGCATAAGGCAAAGGTCCCTGTTTTTTAGAGCAAATGCTTGGCAGGGGAGGGTTGACGAAAAACAAGGCAATAAACAGATGGATGGAAAAGATAAAGGTGGTGATAAATGCCTGAAAGCTGAATAGTGAGATGAAGTGTTCTAGAGGGATGTAGAGGGGAAGGGTGCCCTGTTTAGAAAGCCGTTCAGAGACTGGCTGTGAGAGAGGGTCCCTTCACAGAGTCCCGAGGAGCACCTGCTTAGCGGAGACCTGGGGAGAGAGGATCCAGGCCAAGGGATAGTTCACAGTGCAGCCTTGTGGGGACCAAGTGCAGTGTGTTTGGGGATTGAGAGCGGTTCAGTGGGCTGGATCACGGTCCACTCAGGTCGTCCTGGCAGGTCACGGCAGAGTCTGATCTTTATCACAGGAACAGGGTGAGGCCAGTAGAAAATGTAGAGCACAGGATTGCTAGCTTTTCCTTAGGAAAGATTACACTGGTTGTGGTGTGAGGTGTGGATCATGCCAGGGCAAGAGTGGACCCAGGGACACCACGTGGAAGATCACAAAAGCCGACCCGGTGAGGAACAGCAGTAGGTTAGTGGTTAGGGTTAGTGGTAATCAAATGAGAAGAAATGCGGGAAATCTCAGAAGATCAAGTTTTGAAATTTTTTTTTTTTTTTTTTTTTTTTTTGGTTTTTCGAGACAGGGTTTCTCTGTGTAGCTTTGCACCTTTCCTGGAACTCACTTGGTAGCCCAGGCTGGCCTCGAACTCACAGAGATCCGCCTGGCTCTGCCTCCCGAGTGCTGGGATTGAAAGGCGTGCGCCACCACCGCCCAGCAAGTTTTGAAAATTTTTAAACACAAGAAAATACTATGAGGAAAATAGTTCTCTACTAATAGATGGTAATATATTGGCATTTTTAAGGAAAATTATTATTATCTTTGAAATATTTGGGATATGACAATCATCAGCTATCCAGGAAATTTGCATAATGAAATAATATTTTAAAAATTATCCTAAGGAGCTGGAGAGAGGGCTTAGCAGTTAAGAACTCTTGCTATTTTTTCAGAAGACCTGAATTCAGTCCCCGCCCTGTGATGCCCCCTTCTGGTTTCTGTGAGCACTCACACACATGTTGCACATACACACACTCAGGCCCCCACACTCAAAATAAATAAAGAAATCTTTTCTAACATCCTCAAATTTCACTACCTGGAAATAAGCATCTACAACATTAGACTAATGCCATTTCTCCATGCAGAATTTCATATTTATAAATAAATACATGGATAGATAAACTTTGTAATAACCCTGGAGTCATACTGCATACACCGTTTTTTAAATAAAAAAGCATCAAAAGTAGTTTCTTGTGTTTAGAAAAATGGACGTAGGAAAAATTAGTTATTGAGCTTTATGTAAATGTTATCTTGACTGTAAGAGTTATTTCCTGAAATGTTTATCCTTATGGTTAGAAATGGTGTTGAGCTTTGGGCAGGAGTGGATTAAGATTTTATAGAAAAAGGATACAAATTGTGAACCTCTTCAAGAACATGGAGTATGTGTTACATCTTACGAAGATGTGGTGGTGCAAATGCACTGTGATCTCTTCTAGAGATGTGGGGAAACACATCTGTGAATAAAGTGTTTGTTATGCAGGCCTGAGGACCTGAGTTCAAATCCCCAGCACCCACACAAAAAGCAGGACACAGCAGCCAGTGTCTGTATTCTCAGTATGAGGGGAAACGGTAAAGAAAAGTCCATCCCTGGAGTTTATCGGCCAACTAGTCTACCGCAGTCAATAAACCCTGTGTTCAGTATCTTGAAAAGTAAGGAGGAGGTCGATAGGAGAATGTATCCAACATTGACCCCTGACCTACACACTCACACTCACACACATACACACACACCATACACATACACACATAGAGACACACAAAGAGACACACGCACATACAGACACACACACCACACACACATACAGACACACAAACCACACACACACACACACACACACACACACACACCACACACCACACACACACACATATACACACACACCATGCTTGTAGGTAAAAGACCTCACTAGCTAAGCTTTGTTAGATTTACATTAAACACACTTTAAGGTTTATTACACACCCCAACTTTAAACATATTCCATGGATTCTTTGTTTTGAATGATTTAATACTGCCCATCTCCCTTCCTGGCTAACAAGTTCATTTAAATTGATTTACATTAGACATGTTCGCAACAGTTACTTTCTGGTCTGTAATCATGACTGCAGTGGGACAGACTTGAAAATGACAAAGGAGTAAATGATGAAGAAACTAACATGTTGAAGACAGAAATACGATCCAATGGGAAGGTAGCTGGTGCGGAGACCCTTCTGTGAGGTCCGGTGGTCCTCATCCACGCTCTATGCCCTCCCCTTTCTAACCAAGTTCTTTGGTTTATCTCTTGGTTGCCTCAATTTCATCATTAACTGTTTTTTGTACCAATATCAAGGAACAATCATGGCTACTGCATTTCCGAGTTTGGTTGTTTTCTAACAGTCTGAGGATGTCTTACCCACGCTACCATCAATGACTAATGGCGTGGCCAAGGGTGATATTTTCCTACTGGGTTTTCTTTCCCTTGTAATTTTACAGCCATCATGCCATTTGGTTGAATGACAATTAACATCGACCTACAGTCTGAGGGCGCCCTTTGTAAATGGTTGAGTTTTCTGCCTGAGATCTAGAAGGTTCTCTGAGTGTGGCTCGTTGATATGGCTGGGGTGTCTAGACGATTAAACCTCTGTCACAGTCTGCAATATAACACACTCTCCAAGCTTGGTGCTACTGTGATTGTATCTCGGAACATCTGTTTTAATCCAATCATATTGCTGCCTCCTTTGGGGGGCATAATTATCCTTCCCTTGTATCTGTAGCTCTTGCTCACTGGTTGCTCCTTTCTCACCTAATCCTTTGTTGTTTCCATCTCTAGTCACAGTACGTCAGTCCTTTTTTCTGAAGTGTCTTCCCTGATTCTGGATGTTTTTAAGTAGCTTATTGCTTCTAAAATCATACTGTTTTTTCCTTAACTTGTATCCTTGGGTCTGTAATATCCCTTTCACCTCATTCAAATGGTTTCATTCTTCTGTCTTTAAGGTTCTGGTTTTTTTTTTTGACTGAAAACATTCTTCTCTGGTAGGAAGAATTGTGGAAGAATTTCCTTCCAAGTAGCTGCACACACTTCTTCTTAAGTGGAATTGCTCTGCGCTTCACCCTTAATGTGTATGAGTATATTTTCCTCTTCTTTCCTCCTTCTCTCTCCTCCCCTTGCTGCCTCTCTCCTCCCCATCCCCCTTCTCTTTCAGATGCTTGCACATCTGTCTTGCTGTTACTTTTGGTCTTGCTGGTGCTTGGGCAGCTTTGAGGAGACATAGTGTGAATAAATTCTCGAATCTCCCTGTCACCTTTCTGGGGATCCCATTTGGTCATAATTTCTTGCCTATCTACTTGGCTGTCTTAGGAAAATTTCAGCCATGCCTCAGCTCAAGCTGTACTCAGCCCCAGTTAGATGCCCTGGGCTTCTCTTAGATTCTGTTGAATGCCTCTATCATCAACATTCATTTCTCAAGTTTGGGAGTGTGGGGAGGAGATACCAGGAATATCTTTTTTTTTTTTTTAACTTAACTGAAGGTTCCTGAACCCAGGACTTCCTGGCTTTCCCCAGTGGAGTGGGCAGCCCTGGAGTCTTCAGTTGCACTGACTGGGCTTTTTGCTTTTTCCCTTCAAATGTTGTGTTTTCTATTGCCCCTCAGTAGAGAGTAGAAAGAGAGAAAGATATTCACCGAGTGTGCTTCTCTCTAAACTTAGGATTATTAGTGAGAATTCTCTGAATTATTTATTCACCCCTCTAGGGAGTATGAACAGGGTTAAGAAAAAAACCAGCCCTGTGCCTCTAGAACCTTCTTGCTCTAGAACCTTCTTGCTCTAGAACCTTCTTGCTCTAGAACCTTCTGCCTCTGTCCTTCCCTGCTGACTTGCTTGTCGGTTGTGTTTGATTATGCTCAGTTTACAATTACTGCCTCTTTCCCTCTCTCCTTCTCTAGCCCCGCCTCCCTCCGTCCCCGCCTCCTCTAATGCTTACCATTTTTATCATCTTCGATAGAAAGCTGGGAAAGAAGGTTCTGTGGAGTAATCAGGTGATGTCATGCATTTCGGAGATGACGTCACAGGTCTTGCTGTTGGGTTGGTTTGAAAGGCAAGGGAAAGAGCAGAGTTCAGGATGGGTCTTCAGTCTTTCACCGAGCAACAGAAAGGATGATAAGCAGACTAGGCTGCTGGTGGGAGGGAATCAAGACTTCTCGGTCAAGATTTAAGTTTGAGAAACTTAGAATTAATGTGAAAATGTCAAGCAGGTGTTTGGATCAACCAGTCATGAAATTCAGGAAAGTGCAGGAATGCTAGATATACATTTACACTAAAGTCCCGAACCCAGGGACCTGCGTGACAAATCTACATTGTTCAAAATATCTATTTTTATGGACTGTTTAGCCCTACGAATAAACTATTCTTAATTCAGCAAATGTCTGAAATCTTTTAGTGAACCAGGTTAATGGTTGGTGTGAATTAGCCAATGTCCCTTCCCACTTTAAAATTCAAGGTAATTTATCTTAAATGGTACATATTCACCAAGAACTCTAAACAGGTCTTAATGGTGGTACTTACTAAAGCCAATAGAAATAGAAGCTCTATGGCTGAGTGAGGGTGAAGTATTACCTGATAGGGCCCCGTTGTAAGGTAAACAGTGGAGATGCTGGGCCACGGGGGCTGCGTGGCACATCTCCTCCTTCAAGCTTTGCTCACACTATTTCAGATGCCATCCTTCATCTAGCACTTCAAGGGTAACTACGGAACTATTCCCGCCCTTGTCTGGAAACCCTCTGGGTTTGGTACCTTTGTTCCGGTAGATGCACACCTGTGTTGTGTTTTCTGTGATACTGTCAGTTACTTTGGGGCAGATGCACAACTTTTAAGACCATAATCTGTAAGTGCTTGAAACATAAAGAAGTATGTGGGTTTTTGTTTGTTTGTTTTGTTTTGCTGTTGTTTTAAATGGCTGTTGTATTTTTGTGTGTAGCGTGCATTCCAGCAAATGAAGTTCAGACTGCTATATGTTAATTGAATAATTTTACTCAAATTTAAAAGCATTTTTACTTTGTAAATTGAAGTGAAAAGCAGGGCTTGCTTCCCAGCTCTGTTGCTTTTCAGTGGGTGTGGCTTTTGGCAAGCTACCTACTGGCTGTCATTTCCTATCAGTCCAGTGGCACTGTCCATATGTGTATTTCCACGGGTTACGAGCTGGAAGCCTAGTGAGATAGGTTATATGGCATCCTTGTTTAAAAATAAGACACATGCCGGGCGGTGGTGGCGCACGCCTTTAATCCCAGCACTCGGGAGGCAGAGGCAGGCGGATCTCTGTGAGTTCGAGGCCAGCCTGGTCTACAGAGTGAGTTCCAGGACAGACTCCAAAGCTACACAGAGAAACCCTGTCTCAAAAAACTAAATAAATAAATAAGACACATATGTATAGCTGTGCCTGTAGACCCTGCAGTTGAGAGGTAGAGACAAAGAGTTCATAAGTTCAAGATCAACCCTGGGCTACATGACATGTTCTAGTTCAGCCTAGTGTGACCCTGTCTCAAGAAGTAATAAATAAGTAAATAAAGGTAAAAGGAAATTTTTACAACCATAAAAAAAAATTTCCATTCTTCTTAAATAAGAAGTAGGACACACAACTGTTTATCTTCTAGAAAACAGTGCTAGGGTTGTTCATTGCTGTTGTCTCACAAAACCCGTACCCCAACTCAGATTATTTTTCCTTCTCCTGTTTGTCAGTAAATCTGATTTATTTACCACACTCAGTAAAATATGTCTAATCAAGAAGAGTAAGCTTGGTATAAGAGGAACTTAAAAACCAATGAAAAGTGCGTGAAAGATTCAGTGCTTCCTTTGGCTTAGTTCCTTAATTAGACTTTTTGGTATCAATTCCAGGCAGTATTTTAAAGATCGTTTTCTCTGAGACAGGCTCTCACTGCGTAGCCCTGTCTGACCTGAAACTTAGCGTGTAGAACAGACTGGCTTCAAAATCACAGAGATTCTCCTGCCTCTGCCTCCTGAGTGCTGGGAATAAAGGCGTGTGCTGCCATGCCAGGCCTTGAAAAGCATTTTTAAGTTGTGTCTCTGTACTGTAAATGAATATAAATAGAGCACCATGCATTGTGCCCACATGGAATGTCACAAAGGTGTTTTGGGGTGCCTTTGAAGTCAAGTCCAGTACTGCCTGCCCACAGAGCAATCTCTTCTTTGTGCCAAGCATTTTCTCCCTCGTGTATCACAAACCTGAAGTAGATCGGGACCGCAAGACTCTGTGTAGATGAATTTTGGATCTCAGAAGTCCTGTAACTAACTCCTAGTGTTCTTTTGGAGAAATTTTTAGAATCCAGATTTTGAGCAAAATAGAAACAGAACTTAGGTCAGCTATTGAGTCAGATCCTTTTGATGTTATCGTTTTAATACATTAAGCTGTTACATGAAGTGTAAGGATTTGGGATCCCTTACAGTGAACGAATTGCAATTGCATTTTTACATAAGCAAACATCATGTGTTCACTAGAAATCAGCTTGCTGGTTGTTAGAGGCCCCTTTGTCCATGCAACAGTGAGAATGAGAAATCAGTCACGATGGTGAGTGAGTCTCACACAGAAAACAGAACGTTGTTGTTTGTGGCCGGTTCAAATCCTAAATCTAAATATTAACAGTTTTCATTGCCTCCTGGTGTTTTAAAACTATAGATGGAGCTGACTTCTTATAATCAGCATTAGTATATATACCCTGGCTTAATTAACATCTTCATGGGCAGTTTTATGACAATTCTACCTGAAAGGGGGGCGGGGGGTTTCACAGTATAGCAGTTACTTGCCCAGTTGCTAGGTAACGAGGCAGATCTCTATAGCTTTTTCTGAACACGAAGCAGATGATTTCTCAGTGACAATTATTTATATCCAATATTAAAGTATGCCGTATTGATAATGATTCAACAGACCACGCGTGTATTTATTGTGCACTTATGGGAAAGTGTGCGGTAATTCACATAGCTAGCTTGGTTCTAATCTTTTCCGAAAGCGATTATTAATCTTTGCCACCAAGAATGATCATTTTTTTCCTTGCACAGCAGCAACGGCTAGTTTATTTGATCATCCTTCCAGCTGGCTGACCACAATCAGAGGCACCACCATACCTGCACCGCACACAGAACGGCCCCTCTGGAGGAGAGAGATGGTCTGTCTGCCGTGCCGTCCACTCAGGTGTCAGCAAGTTGTTTGAATGTCTTCAAAAATCACTATCATTTTGTGTATCACTTGTCATCGCCAGTAGTATAATTGCTCAGAGACCATAGTTGAAACCTGGAAGTTACCAGTGGTTATGGAGACATTCTTTAAAGGCACCGGCAGAATGTATTGGCTTCCCGCACCCGCACCCGCACCCCCCACCCACCCACTCCCCCACCCCGTTGGTATAGAGCTGAGAAATCATAGCAACACAGCACAGTTATATAATCAGTGGTGCTGTCTTGTTTGAGGTCTTTTTAACAAAAGTCACCATTGAAGAGAAGATCTGCCACTTAAATTACAATCCCAG
Organism: Peromyscus eremicus; assembly: GCF_949786415.1. NCBI lineage: Eukaryota > Metazoa > Chordata > Mammalia > Rodentia > Cricetidae > Peromyscus > Peromyscus eremicus. Next base: position 36,177,191 of record NC_081434.1, on the reverse strand, counting down.
TGGATTTCTATAAAAATGAAGGAAAACTCTCTTCCACTGGTTCTTGATTTTCTCCTTCATATTTCTTTGGATGTCAAAGATTGCTTGGCTTCATTATGGATGGAAGGAATCACATGAAATAATTCAGATTTATTTTCTGCCCATCACTTATGATGCTTAGGTTCATGCAGGATAGAATTTACATGCTGGATTAAAGTAATTTCTCATGGTCTTTTTTTTTTTTTTTTTACATAAAAGGTCAAAGCAGTGTTTTGTGCTATAGTGTAAAAGGTATCTGTTGACCCTTGCACTTTTGAGCCTGTCTGAAATTAGTCCGTCATCCGTGGTTTAATTAGATACTGTGATACAATCCCTTTTTTTTCTTTTTTTCTTTTTTTTTTTTTACAATCCCTTTTTTAAACATAAGAAATATCACAATATGTGATGTTAGCATTCAAGTTAGTCTTTAAAAGATTTTGCTTATGGGACAATCACATTTTTAAAAAAAAGCATGGAAAGTATTTATTCAGATGCTGTTTTTCAGTGATAACCAGAAAGAATGTGTTCTGGAGAATCAGAAATAAAAAGAAAGAAAAAAAAAAACCCAGACAAGTTCTTACCCATCTGTTGGGTGAACTTGAGCTAACCCTGCAATTATAAGTCAGCACACCAGAACACTAGCTTATGTAGAAAATAGTTTAATATGGAAATTTTCATTTTAATAATACTTACTAAGTACCTACAGTCAATAAAATCCAGCTCTTTCTGCTTGGGAAGCTGTAAGTGGCACCTACAATGATTGATTGCTTTGAATTTCTGTGGCCTTGGGTAAACCACAGGAAAGACATGTCTCTTCTTGGATGTGGACTGTGAGACGGGGACATATACAGAGCAGTTTAACAATAATCTGTGTGACTTTTGTGTCACGTGCTTAGTTATCAATGTGGTGTTTAAATGCCAAGCGTGAAATGGAACTCTGACTTTCCCTCCATCTTCCACGTTATTTGAATCACACGCAAGTTTTCCTTTATTTCAAAAAATGTGCTGCTATTCAAATCATCATTTTTTTAATAAATTATTAAAAAGCTTTTGAGGTACAGAATCAAAGCAGATATCTGTTTTCCATTTCAGATAATTTTCCTCTTGTTATAATTTAGAGTACTGTAAGTCTTCACTCAGATCTTCTCTCCTCCTTCCCCCTCAGTAGTTCAGGAGAAAACGTTATTTATACAGAATTTTGTAGAATTTGGTCATTTTCTAAGGCTGGACACCCTTGTGCATTCCTGTTAAGGGTAATCTTCCTATCTATTTACTATCTTCCTTCCTTCCTTCCTTCCTTCCTTCCTTCCTTCCTTCCTTTCTCTCTCCCTCCCTCCCTCCCTCCCTCCCTCCCTCCCTCCCTTCCTCCTTCCAAGGTAAGATCTCAGTCTCACAATGACCACACTCATACAGGGTTGCCTGAGACCCAGGAGGCTGGCTCTGAACTCACAAGCACCAATCCTGGCCCAGCCTCCCAAGTTGCTAGGATTACAGGCATGCGCTACATACCTGGCCAAGGGTGATTTCTATTTCTGTTTCCAGCTGGGATATCATTACCAAACACTAGCTCAGGGTAACTGCTGGCTTTCTTTGTATTGGCATTCTTCTCTAGCTACTTAGTATGGGAATGGGCTTTCAGCGGCCTGTGTATCTTTGCTGTTGGCCACTTTATTTTATTTTAAAGTTTATTTATTTATTATGTATACAGGATTTTGATTATGTATACAGGGTTTTGTCTGCATGTATGCCTGCAGGTCAGAAGAGGGTTGTGAGCCACCATGTGGTTGCTGGGAATTGAACTCAGGACCTCTGGAAGAGCAGTCAGATGCTCTTAACCACTGAGCCATCTCTCCAGCTCCGGCCACGTTATTTTAATTGATTTTCTTTTAAACAGGACCATTTTATTTTCCTCTTTGTTTATTCATTTTCATTTTATTTTTAAAAATGATTTCTTTCATGTTTTGAGATTATAATTACATCATCTCCCCCTTATCTTTCATCCCTCCAAACCCTTTCCTTCTACGTCTTCTTGCTACCTTTCAAATTCATGGTCTCTCTTTTCACTGACTTTTGTTACACACACACACACACACACATGCACGCACGCACGCACGCACGCACGCACGCACATGCACATATACGCACACCATACATAAATACAACCTGCCCACTCTGTATAATGTTACTTGCATGATATTTGGTGGGCTAACCATTGTTATTGGACAACCAATCAGTGTGCTCTTCCCAGAAGAAGACTGTTTTTCCAGCTCTCATCATCCCTTAGTTGCCTGTAGCTCTTTGTGTAGGGTTGAGGCCTCCTGGCTCCCCCATCCATCCACATCAGCATCTTTCTTGTTATTCCTATTCCCTCAAGTTTCTGCAGTCATGTTGGCAATGCAGCCCTATTGGTAATACCTAATGGATTATTTTCAATTTTTTAAGGGTGGTCTTCTTTTCTCTCTTGGTCCCTGAGCCCATCTCTGGGAAAGAAGCTAGAGAGTTCCAAATACAAGGTGTTTTGTCTCACTTTGAGACTCTCACAATAATAAGGGCTCTGTGGTCAAAGAAAAGAAAACTGATTTTGGTTCACAGCCATCAGAAGGTCAGTATCTCAGGCATGTGAAGGCCGCGTTCTGCAGAGCATTGAATGTAGTTGCTTTTTGTATTTGCAACATATATTTTAACCACATTTTCATGGCAAATAAAAGAGAAGACCAGGGCATGTCAGTATGCACTTTCCTTTTGTCTGGTCAGACACCATGAAAATCTTGGCTGGTGGTGAGAGGAATATTAAATAATAACTTTAAGAGTAAATGACATTTCAGATTGAAAAAGAAAGTGTGGGGGGAGGGAATAGGAAGGTTCTGAGAGAGTTTATTTGTCCAATATTTAAAGCTTAAGCATAACTTTCTATACGATGTGATATTTTATTTGAATATAATTTGTATGCCGTTTGTTCTCAGAAGACCTGCGGGTATTATGAAGGAATCTTCAACAAAGATTTCTCAAATGCCACAAAAACATAAGAGAATGAGGAATGGAAATTGGAGGTGGGAGGAGAAGCACGGAGCTAGATAAAGAACAAACTGAAAGGTTACGTTCTGAAAAGCGTGTCAACAGAACACTTGGTACACGGTGCTGTGCTTCTGTAGAGAGAGAGGGAGGACAGCGAGGCTCCCTCAGCAGCCTTCACAAGTGCTCAGCTCCATTCCTGAACAGAACTTTTCCAAGGCTTGTTTTGCTCATCCATAAGACGGTGTCTATGGATGTCTACCTTACACTTATTCTGAGAACTAACAACCAATAGGTGGATAGATAGCTCTCTGACACATAGTAGGTGCTCAAAAAAACACTAGGAAGGGCTAGCAAGATGGCTCAGCAGGTTAAGTTGAGGCTCTTGCCATGAAGCCTGATGACCTGAGTTCAACCCCCAGAACTCACATGGTAGAGGGAGACAAATGACTCCTACAAGTTGTCCTCAGACCTCCACACACACACATCAGGGCATGGGTGTCCATACACACACACACACACACACACACACACACACAGGCATGCACGCACGCACGCACACACATGTGCATATACACAAAACAAACAAATAAATAAATGTAATGTCTTAAAGTTTTTTTTTTTTTTCCGGTTTTTCGAGGCAGGGTTTCTCTGTGTAGTTTTGCGCCTTTCCTGGAACTCACTTGGTAGCCCAGGCTGGCCTCGAACTCACAGAGATCCTCCTGGCTCTGCCTCCCGAGTGCTGGGATTAAAGGCGTGCGCCACCACCGCCCGGCTGTCTTAAAGTTTTTAAACACTATTATTTTAGGAGGGTCCCTATCCTATCACAGGTCTTCTTTCTTCCCTACTTCCCAAAGGTCAATACATCCCCCCAATTTAAGACCATATGGATCTGCAAAATTACAGTCACAACTAAAGGTTAATATCTGAAGCAAGCCTAGAGTGGCTGAATACTGCATCACAACACCAGCAGGTGCCACTCTCAGATGCTGTGTGAGGCCATGACCCGTTCATTAGAACTGTTTTCTTACTCTCTGCATTTAAGAAGCTTAAAAATAGCCGGGCGGTGGTGGCGCACGCCTTTAATCCCAGCACTCGGGAGGCAGAGCCAGGTGGATCTCTGTGAGTTCGAGGCCAGCCTGGGCTACCAAGTGAGTTCCAGGAAAGGCGCAAAGCTACACAGAGAAACCCTGTCTCGAAAAACCAAAAAAAAAAAAAAAAAAAAAAAAAGAAGCTTAAAAATGACCATGTTGATATTTTGTTTCGTTTTAAATCCTGAGATTCTAAAAGTCTTCATGTGTGCTGGCTAGATTTCTGCCAATTTGACACAAGCTAGAGTCATCTGAGAGGAGGGAACCTCAGTTGAGATTTGCCTCTGTAAGATCAGCCTGTAGATAAAACTGTAGAGCGTTTTCTTGATTAATGATTGATGTGGAAGGGCCCAGCTCTCTGTGGGCAGTGCAGTCTCTAGGAGGGTGGACCCAAGATGTATAAGAAAACAAACTGAGCAAGCCAAGAGGAGCAAGCCAGAAAGCAGCACTCCCCCCATGGTCTCTGCTTTAATTCCTGCCTTCGGTTCCTGCCTTCAGTTCCTGTCCCAACTTCCCTTCACCCTGGACTACAGCTATAAGCTGATACAAATCCTTTCATCCCCACGTTGCTTTTGGCCATAGTGTTTTGCCACAGCAATAGAATCCCTACGACACCATCTATTAAAAAGAGTCGGGGAGTAGAATGGCACAGATTATGGATTTATTGACTGGGGCAATCATGCAAGCCACCATTTCTGGAAAGGGGCATTCTGGCCAACAGTAGAGTTAGTTGAGGGATGAAGTTAGTGTTTACCACACCAATGATGCCATCGTCATACCTCTGCCCTCCTTAACGTCGTTCACCGAAATGATTACATTCACTTGTTTTTTTGATTTTTTTTAATAAGTTCTGAAAACAGTTTCAGAAGTGTGGGTGCCTGCAGCTCCTCTTCCTCTCTTCCTGTCCTCCTGCCCTCCTGTCTTTCTGAATCCTAATCACATACATGCAGTATGGCTGCACCTGTGTTACACATTGGGTGGCAGCACCAGGCAGGACAAGACACCCCCTCCAGGGGCCTCCTCACTAGAAGAGAAGCAGATGCATGGCCCACTGGTTATCATAGAATTTGTTGTCTGCAGAGCCCTGGATGGCCCTTTTTTTTAATTTCAGGCAGTAGATCTTAAGTATTCCAAAGAAGTATGAGATATCAGACTACCCAGAAAAAGGGTTTTCCATCTTCTATGACTAAAACAACTCTTCTTCATACACAAGCCACGCATCTCTATTATAGGAAATAGAAAGGAAAAAGAATCATTTGTATTCCGCTGTCAGGCGACATATTAAGAAGCACCCTTTTGTTCAATGTTCAGAGTGCCTGAAGCCTGCCTATAATTTCTCATACTATGAGCTGTTAGGTTTAAATATTTTGGTGGCACATCTTCTCAACAGGCCTGCAGATACTTCCGAGGAATTCTCAACCAAGGTTTCTCACGTGCCACAAAAACAGAAAAATTAGCAATTGAAACTGGAGATAGGGAGAAAAATACATGTGTACATATTTATAGTTTATAGTGTATGAAATAAATACTGCCTATATGAGTAAGTCATATAGACTGGAGCCATTTTGAAGAAAGGAATAAAGAATGAGTGACAGTTTAATCCCCCTGGCAGCCTGGAAGGTATTTAAAGACAGGTAGGGTCTTCTGTACCTTGGTGCTTCCAATGAGCCCAAGTTAGAGAATAAAGAATCAATATGTAATTAAATGGAGAAATTAGGCGTGTTTTTTTTTTTCCTCCTCTCAATATTGTAAGATAAAAAGGTTTGTTGCCATTACCATGTCTGCTTCAGCCCTGGCCCCGGTGGCCACATTATAGAACCTGCTGAGGTAGCTGTCAGCGGATGAATAAAGAAAACATGGCGCGCGCGCGCACACACACACACACACACACACACACACACACACAGAGTGCAGTTCCGTTTCACTGTAAACAGTAAGAGCCACAACCAGAGACGGTCGTATTAAGCAAAACAAGTCAGACACATGAAGGCAGGTGTCACGTGTTCTCTCATTTGCAGGTCCTAGAATTCATTGCAGATACGTAAAACTGTGAGGGGGGAGCAGAAAAGAGATGGAGGGACTAGAGGAGAATGGTGTGAGGGGAAAGGGATAAACATGGGGGTAATTGAGCAATTCTTAGAGGCTGTTTTCTTACCCATACCTGGAATCCTTTCCAAGCTGGAGTGAGTCCATGTCTTACAAACAAAATCAGTGGCGCTTCCCCCAAACAAAACCACAACTACAAATGTCAGTCCTTACGAGAGACCTAACGTCCCTGAGCTGTGACTGTTCATGCTTCTCATGTATAGGTCGTTGAAAGAAAAGGAAGAACATTCATTTGGACAAAGTGCACTTCTCTGCTTCCCCGCCTGCAGCCGACCGACGCCTTCTTTGGGTTGATTTAAACGAAGCTGTACTAATGTTTCACTCTCATCCCTGGCTTTGGGTCAGCCGGATAGTGTTGGCAGTGGTGTGTTTGAAGAGATTTCCAGTCTTGTCAGAAGCCTTGGGTAATTAGAATCAAGGTGGCATTTGAGCTCCTCCTTGGGCAGAATTTGCATTGACACTGCCCTGTCTCAGAGACCTTGCTCCATTATCTCTTGAGTCACACGAGAGACTAGTTAGACTGTGGGTCACCTGCAATTCAGTGTCCTTGTGGCTTGCTTATCACTTAACTACGGAATGTTTTTATGAGTCACTCAGACCCTAACTGCCCCCCTTAGATTGCCTGTGTTGCTCTTCTGGTTAATTACATGTCATCTAATTGCATAATTTAGCTATATATGCATAGTGACCTGAAGCCAAGTGCTTTTCTTTATTGTGCAATTACTCTGAATAAACTCACAGTCAAAGTAAGGTTTAAACACCTGATGCAAAATGCCACTTCTAAAAGGTTGATTTTTCTTTTTACAACACTTTGGTGAACATTTAAAGGATCTACAAATACCAGGTGACTGGTACCTATACCCTAAGATCACTGAAATATTGTTTTCTATAATTGCTCTTTTTGCTTATTTAGCTAAAATGTTTGATATCCTCATAGTTACTGATCTTATAGTGACTGATTTCTGCACCATTATGATCATTTTAGTTCCTCCTAGCAAAGTCTCGTTGTCAAACAAAACCTTTCAGGCTTTGAGTAAGTGTTCTCTTCCATGTGAATTCAACAACTTCACACAGGATTTGAATTCTTAGTCTGGTCCAGGCCTCATGCTAAGGTCTCAGGGTACAGTGTTATATAAGACCTGTTGTGTGGGAAGGCTCAAGGTGACAGACACCAATGTACCTGTGCTCTACCCTGTGACCAAACAGGTCATCACAGAATACCCTGGTGACTTTGAGCTGTGCAGAGGAGAGAGCTCGTGAGAGGCCTCTCAACGGAGGTCGAAGTTAAGACATGTACTCAAGAATGATCAAGAGTTCATTGGGAAAACCTGAGGAAAAGATGAAGGATGGGGGTGAGCTTGAGTAAGAAAATGGCGCGTGCTGCCGGCAGGGAAGCTCACTCAGTATGGTACCAGTGAGAGGCGCTGGTGGTGTAGTGAGCCGCAGGTGAGAACTGAGACTTAGACCCCAGCCTCCCAGTCACAGGACACCATTCCAGAGGCTCCGTGGAAGTGTGGTGACATTGTGTTTGTCGTTGGGAAGAGCCAGTTCGGTTCTGTCCACTTTCTTCCTCCTGTGCTGTTACTTATATTTAATACAAGTCCCTCCTTTCGTTTTTATTATGTCGTATAAAGTTTGATCTAAGTCATAACACTCTCCGAGCCCAGGTGAACTACAGAAACAGAATTTAAGAACCACAGCAGGTTGTCTGTTGCGATAATAGCCGTCCCACAGTGTGTGTCCCAGCAAGGTGTGCGTAGCGTCACCACCGTACTCCTTTGTAGTACGTTTCTGTCTCTTGTGCGCCGATCACAAAACCAATCTAATTGTTGTCACAAGCCCAGCTTTGCCTTAAGAGCAGATGCAGTCCCTCGGTGATTTAGTGGTCCAGATCAATCCCTTCAGCATATACACCAGGGTCTATTCCATGCCCCAGGCTGTCAACAGAGAGGTGGAACACCTCATCCTTCTCTACTGTTTACAGACACGGAAACAGTTCCGTTAGAGGATGTTAACAGACAGGGCGGAGAAGGTGATGAAGCAGGAAGAAAGCACAGGGGACCAGGAAGGCTTCCGTCAGGATGTCTAGCTGCGTGGAGTCCTGGGAAAGAAGTAAGGAAGAGGGTTGGGGGACGTGTCCATGCGCGAGCGTCTAAAGGGCAAAGCTGCGGCGAGCGGGAAGTGGTTCATGGCCGAGTGGAAAAAAGGAGGAGGGAGCTGTGGAGATCAGAAGGGACCCCGTCTTCAAAGGCCTGCACCTGTGCCATGGCCTTTTGAAGGGCACAGGAAACACCCGAGGGGGCTTCAAACACGGAGAATTTCTGTGACCAGCTCAGCAGAAAGATTATTGTGACAGCAGAGGGGCAGATTGAAAAGGGACAAGGCAGGGAGTATTTTCCCTCTCACACTGGGATTGGATGGAACGCCAGTAAGGCCTGTCCCCAAGTTAGCATAAGTGGCATGGAGCCATAGATGGATCTGAAAGAGAGACAGGGAGACAGTGTGGCTAGAGTTTAGTGACTCAGGCGTATGGCGATGAGCGAGGATGAAGACTAGGGAGAGCCATGAGATCCGCAGTTCACAGGTGATGGAGGACACCTCTTCGGTTATGTGGGTCTGAATGTCGTGCTGCTGTCACAGTAAGGGATGCTTATCCTCCTGAATTTCTTGTCTCAAATTCACACTCCTTTTTAAGCCCTGTGTAGCCTTGTGATTTAAAAAAAAAAAAAAAAAAAAAAAAAAAAACTTTCGTACCATTTTTCCTTCAAATCCCGTAAGGCTGTATAAATGGAAGTGTCCTTACGCTGTAGCCACAGAGCCACTGTGCGCACAGCCAAGGAGACGGATTAGGATTGGAATCATCTCCCTGTCTCAGACGTTTAGCCTGCATGGTCTGCTCTGAAGACAAATCTTCGGTTATGTAATCTGAATGAAATGGAATTCATTTTTTTTTTTTTTTCGGTTTTCAGTGCACAGTCATTGATGAGCAACCAGGGCTATATATAAAGTTTTTCTCTGAAATTTATCTCTCAAATTTGTTGGCTACTCACAGCGAGTCTATTTTAAAGAGCTAACATTTATAGAGGGCTCGCTGTGAGCTTTACATAATATTAATTCTTAGTCCTGTGATGTAGACGCTAACGTTATCCCTCTTAAGGCAAGGATTTGGGGCACTGAAATGTGAAGTAAATGGAGTAAGTTCACCCAGAGTTGGCCCCAGGCCACGGGTCGGTCCATCACTTCAATAAGAATGACTACAACTTTACTCCAAATCCATGAGCCTGTGTGTCCAAGACACAACCATCGTTCTTCAGAACCTGCAAAACCAGGATCATTTATCTAAGCGATTTTAAATTTAACTTTGAAGAGAGATTTCTGGAGTGGTGACAGCAGCAAATCTCCACACTGATGCTCAAAGACCTCTTCAAGTCTACCATGTATGTCTGCATGGAAGAGGGCCCGTTTACCCAGACATCAGTCTGGCAGAACCAGATCCAAAGCAAGAAAGCATCTCAGAGGAACTGTATACCACTTATCTCTGCCTTGGGATGGTCCGTTTAAACTTTGAAAATAGTGTTGCCAAACCTAAAGCTTAAAATGTATGATGATTAGACCCACAGATGAGTAAAACTTACCCTTCTGAGCCTAAAAGCTTCCCTGGGGCTTATATGTATATAATGTGTCATCGTCAGCACGTGGTACAAATTATTAAGACCTCCTCTAGTTTGAGTTCATAGAAAACTGCTTCTCCTGGGTCCTTTTTAGTTATTTATTTCATTTCTGTTTCCTTGGGTATACTTTTGTGAATATCTTTCCAAATATGTTTATTCTCCTGGCTAAACAATTAGGTCTCGTTTTTCTCCAAGTGTGAATATTTCTTTTTTTTTAATGCCGAATGCCGTTTATTGAAGGAGGGAGGAGGTCTTAAATACAGGCTTACAGCACAATGGGAGAACCCCGGAGGGCAGAAGTTCGCTACTGATGTTTTACCATCTTGCATCTAAGCTGTTAACACCCATTATGCAGGATACACAGACAAGGAACTTCCCTTAAGCATTCAGGAGGGTGGAACCCGGGAGGGACCAGGCTGGCCTCGAACTCACAGAGATCCACCTGCCTCTGCCTCCCGAGTGCTGGGATTAAAGGCATGCGCCACCACCGCCTGGCGGATATTTCTAAATATGTATTTATTTATGTATTCATATACATATATTATGTATATGAATGGTTGTTTTCATCCATACCAGAAGAGAGCATCAGATCCCATTACAAATGGTTGTGAGCCACCACATGGTTGCTGGGAATTGAACTCAGGACCCCTGGAAGAGCTGCCAGTGCTCTTAACCGCTGAGCCATCTCTCCAGCCACAAGTGTGGCTATTTCTGAATAGGTTTCTGCTCCCTGTCTGCTATATCATCAAACTCCCTGTCCACCCCTCTTCCTTCACAGATCATTAAGGAAAGAATCTCTCATCCACCCAAGCATCAGGAGCTCCAGCATCACCTCTGTAGGACCTTCCTCCCAGGGAGACTGACAGTGCCCTGTTCTTTCCCTTCATTTATTACCTCCTCAGCCCGTGTTCAAGCCACAGTCACTGTTTTGCAAAGGAAATTGTGCACGACGTTCTTCCAAACACTCTAATAAAATTCAAATACATCACATCTGCTCCACTCCCTTAAAACAGCCATCTTGTAATTCCATCCGAAAAGCAATCAAATTTGGTGTGCCTTATTTTTTTTTCCTTCGTAAAGCTCAGCTTTTTATTACTGTGGGGTTTATTACCTCTAGATGTTAGCACATTTTTTTAATTACTCTCAATATTGAAAACTTGCCAAAATGTGATAGCCAGGGTCACTTTCATTGTTTTGAACGTTGAGGCTCGCTTCTTTCCCCTTGTTTTGTGGTGACTAAATATTGGGGTTCCTATCGACTGTGTGTCTTACATTAGCCAGATTTTTTTTTTTTTTTTTGAGGACAAGCGTGTAAAGCCAGGATGGTACAATATGAGAAGCAGAAACTGTCTCCCTCCACCTGACGTCTCGTAATGAGCCATGGGGCTCTACTGCATCCCAGTGTTCTGTGGCCCCTGGGGTCTTGTCTCCTTCCACAGACTGTTAGTTCCAGAGATGAAAGGAGAAAGACCCACTGGCTCAAATCATCACAGCCAAATTAATTAGAACAAGGCAGAGTCTGGGAGATCAGCATTGAATGTAAGGAAGACAAGGCTTTTATAGCTTAGGGGTAGGGCGTTTCCAAATGGGGGATGTGGTGGGCAAAATAGTCGGGGTTACAGGAGCGGAGCATCATAACAAGTTAGTCCTAACGACCTCCTGAAACAAAGACATGGTCACAAAGTGGGCATAACCAGGTAGTCTTAACAAGGTAGTCATAGGTGGTCACATAACCTTTTGAAACAAAGGTAAGGTTGTGAGATGGTTATAAACAACTGTTTGAAACAGACATGGTTGCTCTTTCCTGGAGCAGGCAATACATTTGTAGTTAAGGTTACAGGTGGGGCCCATCCTCAAGAATCAGAGGTTTAATCACAAACAGGACTGAACTTAGTTTGTCTTTATTATAAGATGGTTTTCAAACCTACCCAAGATGGAGGCAGGCTGGTTCTTCACAACCACTAGCATTAACTCATGGGCTTTGGGCTTTGGCTGCCCTTTAGAAGTCAGTCATGTCCAGTTGCCCGCTCCCCATCTTCTCATGCTTGTATTTATTGATGAGCAGTTATGTTTGCATCTGAGACCATGTATTTTTTCAATAGTATATGAAGCTTTCTTGGAGTCTTTGGTTCTTGAACTTCATGATGAGGGCATTGTTTTTAAGCTGAACTCTTAACAATTGCCCCATGATTCCTTCCCCCAAGTGAGCATTTGTCTAACCAAGTCTGTGCCAGACACAGCCCTCTCCACTTGGAAAGGTCTCTGCTTCCACGTTTTCTATTTTTGCAGCCACACTTAACTTTCTTCCCTGATAATAAACTCGTAAATAAACATCCATTTCTTCCCACAGATTTTATGATGTTTTTAGTTTTGTGTCCCTTACTGTGTTTCTTACTCAACATCTATCTATGGCTACTATTGACTGTATCCTAAGTGTCAAATTCTGGGCCACAGTAATGAGTCTCACCTTTCATAGCTTCTGTGGGCTTTTGTGAAGAAGTCAGCAGTGGAAATGGTTCTAACATGGTGTGATGTGTACGTGACAGAGTAGATTTGTAAGCTACCTCAGGGGTCCATCCCGAGGAGATGGAAGCTCTGGAGACTCCAACCAGGATTAGGGGAATCAAGCTGAGTTTTCAGTACAGACTAGATAGAAATGCCTTTCCTGGGCATTTCTTCTCATAGCTTACAAAATAGATATTTATCCTGAGTCCTCCTTCCAGATGTTCCTGTCCTTGCAGTACTAGCAGATCAAGAAGAAACCACATCTAGGGAACAGAGGTTGGAGGAAGAGAGCAAGCGTCAGGTTGTGGAGTGTCTTAGGTTACTAGGACTGCCATGACCAAGTCCCCAGACTGGGGATCAGACAGCAGAAGCGTCTTCCGGAAGCTGGAAGTCAAGACCTTGGCAGGTTGTTGCCTCTGAGGTGGCTCTCCTTGGTTTGCAGATGGTCATCTTCTCCCTGCAGCCTCCCAAGGTCAATATGCTCAGTCACTGGCATCTGTGTGCCCACTGCCTTATGGGGACACTGGTTGTATTGTACAGTTGGACTCGCCCTAATGACCTCCTTCTAAGACCCTGTCTCCAAATACTGTCCCATTCAGGGACTGGGGCTTCAACAAATGTAATCTTTTTTTTTTTTTAAAGATTTATTTATTTATTATGTACACAGAAGAGGGCGCCAGATCTCGTTGCAGATGGTTGTGAGCCACCATGTGGGTGCTGGGAATTGAACTCAGGACCTCTGGAGGAATAGTTGGTGCTCTTAACCTCTGAGCCATCTCTCCAGTCCCAACAAATGTAATCTTAAGGAACCAGTTTAACACGTAAAGTTTTTACTCAGGCTATGGAAGTATTTGGAATGTGGAATAATCTTTGTCACTGGCTTAACTAACAGGACATATGATGAACTCTTACGTCCTCTGCTGAATATAGTGTTTCACACTTAAATATTGTTGTAACTATCCTGAATTTCCTCTGGAGCTCTGTTTAAAATTAAAATACTGCAGAACTCATTTTTCATTGAATACTTAGCTTTGGAGACCGGAGAGAGAGCCTAGTGGTTAAGAAAAGGACTTCAGAGGACTGGAGTTCGATTCCCAGCATTCACTTCAAGCTTCACACATCTGCCTGTAACTCTTGTTCAAGGGAGTCTGGCAGCTTGTTCTAGTTCTACAGGAACCTTCACTGACATGCACAAACTCACACACACACACACACACACACACACACACGCTTATACACATAATTCTTAAAAACTGTAATATTGTAAAGTTTAAACAAAATACTCAACTTTGCTCCTAAAGACCTGGAATATGTGACAGTCTGTGAATCATTTAACATTGCAAAGAAAACTACCTCACATAAATTACCATTCGTAAAGTGATCGGGCTTTAAATTGTTTCAATTCTAGTAATTTATTCCTGCTCTACGGATAAGTTCACTTATCTTATTTTAGATTGTACAAAATTCAAATATAGATAAGGAAGGTAGTTTTGTTTTCTGTTTTTTCAACAACTTTGGCATGTGCCCTGCAGGCCCTGTGCCCCATCCCCAGCATGGAAACAAGCAGAACAGGAAATAGTTCTTTAAAATGTTGAACTGCCTCTTGGCTATCTTTGCTGGAGAAACTTTCGTTGTTAAATAGGAGACTTTGAAATGTTTGCGTTCTTAAACATTCCTAATTTTTCTTGTGTGGCCTTCAGTGGTCCTGACTGTAACGATCAGATGTTGGCTCTGATTTCAACCAGGCCACACACTTCCTTGTGATATACACAAAGCTTTTAATTTCATTAAGTTTTCGGTTCTCATTTGTTCAATATCCAGATCGTATTATTATCTTTTATATGCCTGTGTATTTTGCGTTTGTGAGGACTGCTACTGAATTAATATGCAAAATAGTACTTATACTTTAAATATCATATTTATTTTTAAATATTAACATAAGCTGTATTTTATGTTGGACAAGAGAAAACTGTGGGTGACAGTATTTCTGTGGTAGAAAGTAATAATGCCTTTCCAAGATGGAATTGATTTAGAAAAGAAGAAATTTGAAATTCAAAGATGTAAGACATAAGAAGCCTTGCAGATCATTTACATTATACCAGAAAGAAGCTAATATTTAGACCATTAAAGTCATTCTCAATGTAAAATGGAATGGATGTCTCTGAGGCAGATTTTTTAAAAGAGAGAAAGATCTAGACCCAGTTCAAAGAGGTAGGAGGAAACTTTGATTAGATGAGAAAGGACAAAATGACACAGTGACACCATCCCACCTCTGCCCCAAGCCTAAGTAATGAGAGGATGGCCTGGGCCCACACCAAACAAATACATCTCTGTGAAGTCACCCACAAGGGACTTACTTTTGTTATTGTGATGCAAAAGCATTTTGTAGGCACTGTCAGAGCCTGGTACCCCACTGAGTACAGCACAAAGGAGGTTTGTCGGCATGGCCCTGCTTCCTGGATGCCAACACAGATGCACAGGGTGAGCTGGGAGATGGATGTCAGGCTACTTGGGTGTTTGCATTTATTGTAGGAGCATCACCACTGGCAGGGAGAGAACGTAAGGCTGGAGGATCATGTCACTGCTGGGGCAGTTAATTGGGGAGGATTGAGAGGGTGGCATAGAATAGCGGGGGTGGGGGTGGGGGCCTCTGTCCTTCCCAGTTCTCAGCGAGACTCCCAGAGGCCCTCACTTCTCCAAGACAATCCTGAATGATGTGGTTGATTTTAGTAGGAAAGGAAGTGAATGAAGGACAAGAGAACGGACAGAGGTACAGACACATGTTCCCCAGAGCTCTCCATTGGGTCCTCTTCATCTGGCACAATGATCTCTGCAGCTGCCTTCCCAGCTTGAGGTCTGCCTGCTCCACACACCTTGCACAGTACTGAGGGGGGCTGCGCTAAGACCCCTTTGCTCTGGAAATCCACAGCTGACCAGCATCTACCGCTGTAGCCCTGGAGGCAGACTGATGCTCATAGCAAACCTTCTTACCTCGTCCGTGCGCTGGCTTCTTGAAGTGCTTCCCATGCATCAATTGAAAAATTCTCATTAAGTCATCCTAATGCCTGGGTTTGTCTTCCCTCTGTTGCAGACAAACAGAGATACAGGCTCCCTTAAACCCCGCCGTGGCTGGCCCAGGGGTGGGACCCGGGCCATACCCCTTAGCTGCAACACACAGAGTAAAAAGAGCAGTCAAGGCTGTCTGGAGGACGGCGCTCTGGTTTTCAGGACTCTAGCATATTCCAACACAAGCTCTTCCTGTGAAGCAGAAAGTTTGAAGTGAAAGCTATTGGTTAGAATTTTTTAAAAAAGAAAAAATTATTATGGAAGTATGGGTGACTTCACTTTGTTTTGAAACTCAACTTGCCCCCAAGATTAAAAAAAAAGTGTGTGTGTGTGTGTGTGTGTGTGTGTGTGTGAGAGAGAGAGAGAGAGAGAGAGAGAGAGAGAGAGAGAGAGAGAGAGAACAGCCAAAATAAGTTGATGTAAAATTTACCTTTATAGCTCAAAATAAAAATACTATAAAATTTAATTTAAAAATGACTACTGGAGATAGCTGTCACAATTCTTTTTGTTTGTTTGTTTTGTTTTGTTTTTGTTTTTCTAGACAGGGTTTTTCTGTAGCTTTGGAGCCTGTCCTGGAACTCGCTCCTGGTCTGAGACCCCCCCCTGCCTCTGCCTCCTGAATGCTGGGATTAAAGACGTGTGCCATCACAGCCTGGCCAGCTGTCACAATTCTTGACACCCCTATAGACAGGGAGTTTAGTTGTTTTCATTTTCATTAGAATTACCAAAGTAAGCCAGGCCCCCAACCATGTCTTCAGGTCACAACCTCTCGTCTAGGCTCTCATAGTCCCTTTCTTTCCTAGACTAGGGAAAGTTTTGCTCTGATTCAGGAGTCCTGACACTCCCATCCAGAATCCTTCTTCCTTCCCGGGAGTGTTGGCACATGCCTGGCCCTCCAAAGAGATGATCTCCCCATCGCCTTGAGTAGAAGGTGGTGTTTGGGGCAGAAATTCCTCCCAGGCCCTGAGTCTTGTTTCTCAATACATGCAGAGCACCAAGCATCCACTGAGCTCCATGGAAGGCAGAAAGAAAATATCAGATTCTTCTCCTGGTGGAGTTTGCAGACAGGGCCTTCAGGAACACACTCTCAGAGATGAGGAAGCTACAAGAAGACAGGCTGACCTGGGACCCATCGAGGTGGCTTCTAGGCCCTGCTGATGAGTTTTGATGTTGGGCACCTGTGACCCCCATTTCTTCTCCACCACTCAGCTTCATGTCCTTGGACACACACTTAACATCTCTAGACCCGTGAAGGTGTTTGTCTACCTAATGGGTGTAATACCTGTCCTAGGCCTCACTCACTGTTGGTGATTTCAGCTTTGCTCAGTCCCTTCCCCCTTTCCATATGAGAAAGTTAGTTTTCTGTGCTTTTTTTTTTTTTTAAGTAGGCAATTAGTCACATCATCAATATTTAAGATAATCTGGGAAATGCCTCACCTACATAGCCACAGATCGACATTCACGTACTCTGTGCTCCCATGACATTGTTTTGAGGTGGCTTGTCTAACGTGCGCATCCCGCTGACGGTTTTGAAGCCACGTCTTTGCAATATGCACCATCCACCTCCAGACAGCTGGATTCCTAGTCTGTAACGTGAGGCAAGCTGCGCCTGGGATGTTCCCAGCAGCCCACACCTAACACCAGTGTTCCCGTTCAGCGGGCTGCCCACACTTGGCGCCTCTCCCGCAGTCCCGTCAGGACCTGGTGCACTCTACTTTGAATCACAGCTTCTTCGTGGGTCTGCTCTAACTCGGCCTTGCCCCTCTAGACCCTCAGCACCTGGAGCTGCTGAAGCACGTCTCTCAATCTGTCGGTGTGTGTTAATCAGGGGTGATGGGAAACAAGAGGAGGTATCAGATGGATCTGCTGGGGAGTCAGTCGGCTCTGCTAAGAGGGGGTGGACTCTGATGAATAATCCTGAAGGCACTCGGGATGTGGAGGATACAAAGGCGGCTTTGCCTCCCATTCATAGCAGAAGTATTAAGAAGTAATATCCAGACAGAAAACTGACTTGTATTCTTCCGGACATAATTTTCTTTCCGAAGTGTAGGAAAGAAATAGAAATGGCAGCTGCTGCCTCCCTGCTCTTCTTCACTGATTGCATTTGGTCACATTTCATTCTGATTCTGCCCTCTCCCGTCTGTATAATATCACCATTACGTCTCCGCGCCCTTAAGATTTTTTCCGCCGTTGTCACGTGTAGGAAATGGATTATGTTCTTCTTGTCTCTGAAACCATAGAGGGTGTTTTGTTGGGAGGTGGTGTCACATCGCGTGGGCTAAAGAGCTCAGAAGACATCGGGTGACAGAGTAGTCCATCCTTGAGGTGAGGTTTATTGTAAAGAGGGATCCGGGTAATCCAGTTGACCCAAAAACTCATTCTAACCCCCAGTTAACAGAAGCAGCACCAACGGTTACTGGCTGGCTGCCTGAGGCTTCTGTAAGAAATTCTTTAGAGGAGGTTACATGCAGTCCCAACATGTGTTCTCCCCCCCCCCCCCCCCCCCGTCTTCTTTACCTCTGCAGTTTATGACTTGCACGTTCATTCACTTGTTCAAGCGGTATTTATATAGCACCTCCTATGTATCAAATGAAGTGCTAGATGCGCGGGAGATTTGAAAAGCAAGAGCCTCGCCCTTGCTCAGAGGCGTCCTCTAGATGAAGAGGTGGTGGCACCCAGCGATGAGGCGGCTGGAGATTCTTCCCAAAGAGGAAGCATCACTCACTCGGGCACAAGAATCGGAGGGATGTCTGTGCATTCAGAGAGCCTCACACAAGTTCTCCAGCCATGCGCCAAGGGTGGGTGAGAAGAGGTCTTAGATGACTCTTAGCCTGGTTACACCTGCATTTTTGATAACTCCTTCTTCCTAAGTGTAGGAAATAGATGGAGGAAGGACAAGAAAAGACATCAGAAAACCACTTAGCAAATCACCTTATTCTTAGGGATGAGAATGGACACGAGCCTTGGATGGAGATGGTAGTGGGACTGTGATGGAGAAAAAGGGATCCACATAAATGCTGTACCTGAAGGACACAGCATCAGCTCCAGTCACACTGGCCTTTGTTCCATAAACACAGCAGAGGCGCCAGCCCTAGAGCCTGCTGGGTTCTGAATGTTTGTGCCCCCATTCATATATTACAATCCGAATTCCCCAACTGTAAACTGATAATGTCGGGAGCCTTTGAAAGGTGATGATTAGTCCATGAAAGCAGGTGAATAGTCCACAGCTGATGACGACGTGTGAAGACCACCGTCTGTGAGAAGCCAGCCCTCACCAGACACAGGTGAGCTGCCATCTCGATCTTGGATTTTCAGGCTCCCAAACTATGAGAAAGGCACCTAGTCTATGGCATTTTGTTATAGTCACGCCAAAGAACTAATACAGGCCCTTTGCCCTCAACTGAAAAGTGATTTTTACCTCCAGACATCCGTGTGGTCTCCCCCTTAGTAGATTTGGCTCCAAGGTCACCTTCCATTGAGCCTGTTTAGGGCTGCACGCCACACTGCCCTCCTCCATACACCTGGATTCTTGTCACCCCACATACTCTAGTTCCATTCCTTCATATGTCCACCTAATGTATCCTGGAAGTCTATTTCTATGTCCCTTCTCCTTTATACAATACAAGTTCCTTGATGACAGGAGAAATTTTGTCCGGAGCAGGACTCTGGAACAGTGTTCTGAGTGGTTTGAGGGCCCAGCTACAGTTAGCCTTCATTACTATAGGGTGACTGGTGGCAGAAAAACAACACTCTCTGGGTAGGAAGATGTATGATCTGACTAGCAGCTGAGGACTTGCTTGATTAGATCACAGAAAAGACCTGTGTGTGTGTGTGTGTGTGTGTGTGTGTGTGTGTGTGTGTGTGATGTGCTCAAGACACAAGCAGTACCCTACAGCTTCTCCTGGAACTGGAAGGGAAAGAGTTGTGAATAGATAAATAATAGCAGATCATTAAAGGAGAAACACAGAGGATGGGGGTCTGGGTAAGTTATAAAGCCGGGGTGGAGAGGACCTGGGTGAACATTGAAGGAAGGAAGCATGTAGCCATGTTTTAGTCATCGGCAGCAGATTTTGATTGGGACCATATTGGTTCCAGAGAATTAACAGGCTAGATGATCAAGGAGGCTTCTGTTATGGAGTCTGTCTGTCTGGTGTTACGAAGGCTAGCAAGTCCAAAGTTTGCAGCTCACTCCCAGGGGCTGGCTGTAGGCGGAATCCCTTACTCAGGGCCAGTCAGTCTTTTGATCTGTTCCAGTCTTCTGTTGATTGAATGAAGCCCACTCCCGTTCAGAGGGCCTTTACTCAAAAGCTTTTACTCAAATGCTTATCTCGTTCAAAAATACCCCCAGGGAAGTACCCTTAGCAACTTCTGACAGCATACCTGGGTATCATGTCCCGGGTAAACTGACGACATATAAACTTAACCATCTCAGACATCTGTAAAGAGCCAGCTCTCACTAGGGAAATAGCAAGGATGGGCGAGCTCCTCCCACTGAGGATTCTAGAGCCAGGAGAGGAAACATTTCTTCTGGGTATTGAAGTAGACAACACTGATGGCATGATAATCAGCATAATGTAGGCCACTTCCAAAAATATAAAGCCATTTTTATCTTTAGGATAAATCTGATATCATGGATGCATGTGTAAGTAACATAAAATATCACCAAGAGAGGGAACTGGAGAGATAGCTCAGTCATAAAGGGCTTGCCTCGCAAGCATGAGTTCAGTCCCCAGCACCCACACAAAAAGCTAGGCATGATGAAGAGCAGCTCCAGGGAGATCGAGATAGGTTGGTCCTGGGGACTCAAGCTCCTCAGGTCCCCCATGAGAGGTTCTGTCTCAAAACAAGAAAAGAGACCCCAAGCCTCCACACATACTCACACATGCATGCATACCCACTTGCACACATCCATACACCCACCCACACCTACACGCATAAAATATTACCCAAATGTTACACTTTGTTGAATCATCACACTATAATTACCTTGGTTATAATGACCACGGGAAAAGAATTTACTGGTATATGTGGACTAGCCACCTTGAGAGTCTTTTAGTTACAGTTTTTGGCATTTTATTCTCCTCACTGTCCATCCACGTGCTTTTAATTTTCCAGCTAGCTGTCAGTGGCCTGAATTGAATTTTTTTTTTAAAAAAAATCTCTATCGACCAAACTCACATGAAACTTATAAATTTACTGTGTGCCTAACACTCTCCTCCCTGCATTGCTGGACATATATAAAAACATACATAATGCCTCCTCTAGAAAGCAAATAATTGTCATGCCTCCCACAGAGGAGTTAAAAGATTAATGTCGTAACCGTGATCAAGGTCTCCACCTAGCCAGGCGTGGAGCACAGAGTCTCATGTGGGTCACACTCAGGGTCCTGGGAGTCTTGCAGCTGACAGGGAGCAGCCAACGCTCTCATTTGCATGGCCGGCGCCTCCTGCTCGTCGCCTGTGGAGAGCCTGTTAGCAGCAGAGGTCACCCGAGCTGAAGTCCAGCTGAGCTGCAATAACACCTGCTGTTTTGTTCTTCTCAGGCAAGAGAGGCCAGAACCTCTGCATTATTAGTCATCACGGTTAATACACGTGTACTAACAAGACGGGAGGGTGAAGTCCGGCGGTTCCAGCCGGAGTTGTTGGCGTACCTGAAAGGACCCCAAAAAAGCATGGCTTGTGACACAGGCACCTCAATTACAGAGAAGCCCAGGACCTAAGGATGGATGACAGGGATGCATTTCAGAGTGAATAGGGGAAGTGTATTGGGCATCGTGTTGAATCGTCCACTGGTTCCCATGCAGTGACACAGTATTGGACCCTTACATTCAACCGACTATAGTCAGGATTCACTATTGTACACTGAAAAAAATTGAGGAGCATATCTCTCTACAAATCCTCACTGCTCATGGCACATTTCAGAATTCTGTGTCCTAAATATATGTAATCTATAAATCAAGGTTTTCCTGCAGAGCGATTAGCCAATGAAGGGCCCAGGGTGCTCATTCTTGACTCCTGCTTGGGAATGAGAGCATATTAATATGTTTGGGTTATTTATTCTTTTCCTAGCAAATTTCCACAATGCCATTCTCATTCGTATTAACTCATTTCCCAGTATCTAAGAGCTGGATATTGCAAAGTTACGTTATCTGAGCAAAGACTGTTGTATGAGAAAGTCTATTCAGATTTAGAGGTGAAATTTCATACACCCATTGTATTGCAGAGCTGAGGTCCCACTAGTGCAAATGGCAATTATATAAAGCTACTTTTCCATTGTCCCTAATCACGGAACCAGTCCAGGCTGCTAACTGTGCTGTGTGCTGCTGAGTCTGCACCAGCTCATTGAGAGAGAGAGAGAGGGCTTGCTGTTCTTACCTTCTTACAGATGAGAATCTCCGAGAAGAGGTAGGATGGATTCTAAGCTCAAGCCAGCTGACCTCCTGGCCTGTAACCTTCTACTATGGCAATGTCAAGTCATTAGCTCTCTTTCAAGGGAAGGAGACCTTAATGTCAGCATAACCAGACCAAAGTCTTATTACCCAGAAGGATCGCTAACACAATTGAGATAAAGAAACCTGACCTAAACTCCTACCTTCAGAAAGTGATATAGCAAATTCATCTCTCAAAACTCACTGCTGAATGCTGAGGTGGGGGGGAGGAAAGAAGGAAGGAAGGGAGGAAAGAAGGAAGGAAGGAAGGAAGGAAGGAAGGAAGAGAAAGTGAGATTTGAAGTGTTAATAACATTTTAAACATGTGGATTCAAGAAAGTCTTTTTTAAAAAAAAAAAAAAAAGAATCATAAGAGAAAGCTAATCCCCAAAGAAATGGCCCTGTTACTTTGTCATTCTTCAAAGTTTGAATCTCAGAGACTGTGGTTTGCAGTGGGGGGAAAAAAAAATAACGTATAAGAACTCAAGAGTCCCAGATTTGGTCCCAATTTTTCTGTGAGTTCCAAGTGACCTTGAATACCTCACTTTCTTGAGTCTCAGTTTTAAAACTCAAAAAGTTTTTTCCGTCACTGGGAGAAGCGACTGCCGAAGCCACAGAGCCCTCGCCAGCTCTAATGAGTATCTTCATTATCGTGAATATCTTCAGAGCCGAGATGGGTGTGGAGCACCCTTGTGCAGTCGCAGAATCAGAACTAATCACGCTCTTTTAGCAGATGATTATTGTGGGTTTGTTTGGATCTTTTTTTTTTTTTTTTTCTGATGAGGCCAGCAGCTGGTTAGCATCTCTTCTCTTCAAGCGTTGGTAATGGACCACATCAACTCCACCATCGCGGCAGCCCTTGGGGTCATTTGCTGAGGCTGCTGGGCACCACTTCTCCCATGACGGTCCTGTCGCATCTGACCCACACCGTCTGGAACAATAGGAAACATCAAACTGGCAAGGATGGTACTAAGTAAGCCGTCTCGGCTCTCCTTCCTGTATCCTCTGCTTTTTTTCTCACTGTCACTAGATTTTTTTTTTTTTTTGTAGCAGAGCTAATGATCAAGCTAGGGAGTCCAATCCGTCCCAGTAACAACACCTTCAGGAGGGATGGTGAAAGCAGCATGGCCTCCAAAGGAAATGTTGTGTTCACCTAAAAAAAAAAAACTCCGCTGTGAAAACCTGGGATGCTTCCCAGCTACCTCTCTCTGAGAGGGAAGGAACCTGGTCTTAATCTTTCAGGTTGCCCCAAATCCGTTGCCTGTCTTTTTATTATTGATTCAAAACCACTAACAAACTTAGGACAGGGAAGGAGAAATGAAAGCAGCCTCTGCTCTAGGGATGCATCAGAGATCGTGTGTCTCTTCGTGATTTGAGAGGCCTGCAAAACGCTGGGCTTCTCATCCCTTCTAATTTTGTGTGTTTGTGGTGGGGGGATGTCGTGTGTGTGTGTGTGTGTGTGTGTGTGTGTGTTTCACATGCATGTTTGTGTGCATGTATGTGGAGACCAGAGGTCTACTTTGAGTGTCCTTCTTCGGGTGCCAACCATCCTGGTTTTTGAGACAAGGTCTCTCAGTGGAGCCTGGAGCTAGATGATTAGGTTACAGTGACTCCCAAAAAGCACTAGGGACCTGTCTGTTTTCTTGCCCTGGCATAGGATTCCAAACATGTACCAACACATTTCTCTTTTTCACTTGGGTTCTGAAGCTCAAACTCAGGTCCTGATGTTTGCATAGTAACACTTACCAATGGAGCTATCTCCCCAGCCCCTTAATTTTGTTCTGAAAGTGAAGGCTGTGGTGTGCTCCATAAAGGCTTAATTAAGACATTAGTATTCATTCGGTAAGCGTAACGCATGCTTGTGTCTCTGAAGAGCAGAGGTAGACAACAAAAGGCCAGACTTGCTGAAGCCCAAGTGTAGCATCTTTCCTTAAAATTCAGAGGACTCCCTTCCACTTGTCCTTTCTGTGAGGCATTGACACAAGAAAGCTTAAGCTTGCGACTGAAAATCCATGGTCCCTCTCAACTCCCTTTGTTCACTGACAGTGTTCCATTGTGTTTAGCATCCAGGTATGAAAATGGTGTACATTAGTCTGTTCAAGACTGTGGCAATGCATAGGTTTTTAAGTCTTTAAGATTGCAGAATTGCATACATACATTAACAGAACAGGTTTTGAAAAGCATCCTAGGTTGAGGGAAAACGTGAATAGCCTACGTGAAACATATGGTAAGAGCTGTTCATTCCATTTGTATTTGTTTCTAGGAGCTGTTCTTATTGCAGCTTATAAAATCGATTCAGTTCAGCTGCTGTTTCTCTGGGCAATAAAACAATAAAGCAGATAGGTGATGAAGAAAATATAAGTCCCAAATGGGGGTGTGAAAATTCATCACAAATCAAAATGCCGGCATGCACAACCAAATATAAGCAACAATAAAATTGCTCCCTCTCCTACAAAAGCCCTGATCTTAGGAAGTATCTTCTATTTTGCTTATAATGCCCTTAAAATTTTACACATATATAATATTTGCATAGATAATACCAATTTGTTTAAAAGACCACACCAGCCTATGTTTTTAGATCTCTTAAGCTACAATTAAGCTAAAATGTCTCATAATTATCCATCTGACCAGCTAAATTTCACTGTGTAAAAGATGTCTTAACTTTTCTGATTATTACCATTGTGAACATCGAATCAACATCCAAGTAATATTTTTATGGTAAGATTCTTAGCCTAACAGGTCCTTCTGTTTGTTGCCATTCATGGCTTCGCTTGTGATTCATTATTAATCACAGCTCATGTGTTCAATCACTATAAACAGTTCATAATGGCTTGTTTATAGCTATTAGGTTTGCCTTAATCTCCCCATGGTGAGATATAGTAGAACTCAACTCATTTGTTGGCATTATTAAAGAGTTGCTTAATGCTCAGGTTTAAAATTGTTAGTCTTTTGTTGTTGTTTTTATAAAGAACTGAAAGATCAAGATTTGCTGCTCTTGCCAAAAAATCAGTGAGAATTTTCAAAATATTTCTCTTTGAAGACTGGGGCTCTGATGCTGCCACATATGTGGCTGTTCTGTCGAAGTCTTTTTGGGGAGCTTGAGCTCCTATTACCGTCTATTCTTAGTTGTAAGGTCAGAAGTCCTGGTGTTAGGCCCAAAAAAAAAAACTCTTCTAGAATGTAGCCCTGTTTTACGGAAGGACCAAATTAGTTCACGGTAATGGGGTCTTCTGTGCAATGTATCCCAACACTCTTTGGCAGAGGAAATTCATGAAAATAAACATTTCCTCACTTGCCTAAGTTCTTGGAAAGTGGCATCAACCTTGAAGGCAACCAGAAGTCTTCAAGTGAATAACAGGAAAAAGATGGCATACAGGACTCATGTCCTCATGAAAACTGGGATACATGCTAAGGTTGTATTTAGTCAATCTTCTAAAGAGTCTAGGCCAATCACCGTGACTTACAGCAGTACAGATAAAGGCCCCATCCCTGCTTAATGGCTCCCTCTTATCCATGGAGCAAGGATGTTTGGTAGAGCCATTGAATCAGAATCTAACTGCAATTAACTTCAACCTTATCTCAAAGATCAGCTAAAAAGCCCTTCCTGTGCAGCTCAGCAGCTTATCTCCGAATCGTGGTGCCTCGTTCCTGTATTCTGAGCTGTATTTTTACACTGGTTCAAGAATTTTCTCTTATGAACGGTAGAGGAGATGAATGCAGTCAACTTTATCAAATGCATGTATGGAAATGCCAAAATGAAGCCTCTTACTTTGTGTGAGTAATATATGCTAATAAAAATAAACTTTCTTTGTAGAGCTATGATCTGTTACTGACTTCCTGAGATCACCCCACTTATTTGTGGGGATAGTAGAGTACCATTTATGACCTGAAGAGCCTAGGGATGGGAGACAGGAGAGGAAGGGAGCACACACATGGCATTCTAAAAGCATTATACAAGTTTGCCTATGTGCCAAACATTCTCAGGAATGGGAACAAAACTGAACTTTTACTGTGGTCACAAAGGCAGCTATGAAAAATTTTAACACGTACCTAAAAATCTTAATATACCATAGTATATTACATAAAATGTAGCTATAAATTTCTTTCCCGACCATGTCATGAGGATACTTTTCCCTCTTGACACGCTTATGCTATGAGCCGTTCACTTAAATTCTCTGTGTTGAAAAAAAAAAAATGTGTGATCACCTCCTACGAGCTTGCAAATAAATGCCTTGTGTTCAGAAGCCAGCCCTCAACCATTCTGTTTCCTGAGCCCTGGGGATACTCTTTATTTTATACTATTCCTCTGCCCTAACTAAATTTATTCAGCCAAATGTGGTTGTCTCCTACCACATGTGGAGTATAAAGACATAGACATGCTTTCTTCAAATTTACTTTCCCCTCTTCCCTAGATCTGCTCAAGTACCATCTGGGCTTACCTACTCAGAAAAATATCCATCCCATCTTCTCTCCAGAGCTGGTGACTTGTGCTCTGTATACCTTTCCATCCCCCCTCCCCAAATGCCATAAATTCTCTTTCAGCCTTACAACCCTACCCTGTAGCCACACCCTGACTACTGAGATCCCTGTCCCCGGTAACATCAGTAAACCCATGATTTTCCAAGCCTTGCTCACAATGCCCCACCCATGCAGGTACGTGGGCCTCTGATGTCTTTGTCCCCTGCTTCCTTCTCATGAGAACATCCTTTGTCTTTAGAACCTTGCTAAAAGCATCATGCCCTTGACTGTTCCCCACCCTCTTAGAAATCCTTCCTTTTCTGTGACCTCTTGCCCTATGGTATTTTCACAGAGGCCTCACCACAGCCAGGCAGGGTAGTTTCTTAGGTCCATTCACGATTCCTCATTGTGTGCTGGGAGTCTCAGGCATCGTTTTATCTCATTTGTGTGACTGCCTCTCGAATAGCTGATATTTTAACAAATGTCTGGGCTATGATTCTGCTTTCCTTCCTATCACCAACTAGGACTTAATGAAAGTAAACTCTTGTGTCCTGTCTCAAGTAGAAACCTGCTTTTGATGGTGTGCTTTCTGGCGAGTTATTCCAGCCATAGAAGAAAATAAGCTTTTAAAACCATTACCTCTTTTGTCCCTAGCTAATGGCACTCATCTGTCCTCCTAGGCTCATAGAGATTATTCCAGAGCTGCGTGTGGCTGCCCTCCCCCTTCTCTGTCCTCATTTTATATCCCCTTCTAAGTAACCTCTAGAAGGAACAGCAGATAATACCACTGACCACATTTCTCACTGTCACATTAAATAATGAATCATAATGGAATGGAAAAGGAACATTTGGTAGGGCCATACTAAACATGCACACACACATGCACGTATAAAATCATCTTATTTTGTAAATATCAACTAGTATATTTTCCGTTTTTTCTTGATCCATTTTTTGTTGTAACAAAATACCTGAGGCTAGGTAGTGTATAAATAGTCGAGATTTATTTAGCACTCAGTCCTGGAGCCTGGGAAGTTGGAGAACATAGTGCTGACATCTAGAGAGGCCGTTCTTCCTGCATCGTAGCATGGCATCAAGTGACAGCCTATGCAGATTTACCAGAGAAGGATCACTCCTATATCAAAGCCACACTCATGATAACCCTCAAGTCCGTGAGTAGTTAATCTGTTCATGCGGGCAGAGTCCTTATGACCCACTCACCCCTCAAAGTTTCTACCTCCAAGTACCAGTAACATACAGATTGGGGGGTTAAGTTTTCAGCATAGGATTTTGGATGACATAAACCGCAGTAACAAGCAATTGGTGTGTTTATGTGCTTTCTGTATCAATATGGAATTGATTTTATTATCATCACAACTTCACAGATGAAGAAATAAAGCCAGGAAAAGTGAATACCTTCCCAGCGATCCAGCCCCCTAAGCCATACAACTTGAATCTGCCTCGCGTCAAAGCCAATGTATATAACGACTCCAAAAATAGGGAGGCTTGATTAACATAGCTGATTGCATGGCTCATAAGTATAGCTTGTGGTAGAATATTTATAACTATACTGTGTATACATCATAAAAATACAAGTGGCTTACTAAGCCTCAGTTTATACCTAACCACCTGTTATGTGCATCAAACAGAACGCTGTTCACTGCAGATTTATTTAACTTACATATTCAGCCTTCCACCTGAGGACGTGGACACCCTATGACCCAGATGACAAAACCATGGACCAAAGAAGAACAGACAGTTCTCGAAAGTCAGTTCCGAAGCACAACCCCACCACAGACCTACTGGTGTAAGCCGAACACCTGTGCTTTGTGAGGAAGATGGGGCAGCGAGTGACTTGCAGGAGCAGACACCCTCTCCCGAAGAATCCCAGACAGCTGACTGGTTTGTAAGGGTCAGGGGTCATAGGGCAGTGCGAGTTATAAAAAGGGAACAGGAGAGGAGGTGAAAGCAGTTTGCCTCTCAGAAGCATTTGAAGACCTTGTTTTGAAAATAAATAAATCGTTGACCGAGACCCAGTTTTGAGTTGCTCAACTTCTCACACTTAACTACATGTATTTCGTAGGTGTTTAAGGCAGAGTATCACTGGAAATGGAACGTGGGTAGGATTATGAGAAGGATCTTATTTTTTTTGGGGGGTCTGCATTTATCTTCTTCATTTGGTGCTATGCTTACTACTCACCTCTGATACACAGGTTCTCCAGGCAGCTTGGGTGATGAACCATAGTGATCCTTTTCAACATGAGGGAATTAAATAGGTTCCAGAAGATGCTTCTATTTTCAAAACTTGGTGAATAAGCACATTGAGGCACAGCCCGTAAGTGTGGGCATATTTAAAGCCAAAGCTCTCTGACATGAACAGATCAGCAAAATACAGCGCCGGAACAGGGTTGGAAGCTGTAAATATGGCAGCTGTGGCCAGGATGTCACATTCAAGAACTGTCTTCAGATGGCAACCAATGTATTTGCCGTGGAATAAGTATTTTTCCAGCAGGGTGTTTGTAAGGCGATGGATAAGATTTTAAAGAAACGATTAAAAGAATCCTATTTATTTGGAATGAAATTGTTCACTAGGAAGTAAGTGAAGCTTGAGTGACAGCCATTCCAGGTAACGCTGAGGGAGTCAAGCCACCCCCAGTCCTGTTTCCAAATGGAACATGTCTCCATCCACCATCCTAGCAACACTAGCCTGCTCCCAAGAGTGTATTCCTGGTCCCTAAAAGGTGTGTAAGAAATATGTAAGAAGTGACATCACAAAAAGCAATTTAGAATTATATTCTCCAGGTCTCTAGGCTTGGCTTCCACGGCGGAGAAGGCGTGAGGGCTCAACTCTAACAGAGTCAGTGGCTTGCATAACCTCCTGAACTTGTTTCCTCATTTCCAAGGCAGGCGGTGGCGTCACTGTCCGTACAGGTGGCGAGACTCAAGAATGCGATGAATTATGCATGAAGCCGGGGCCCATAAACTAGCTGTATGTGACGTTTCAGCCATCTCGCTACATATTGTCTACTCATTTTAGTTCCCGGCAGTTTATTTCAGTGAGCGAAGCCGAAGCCGAGGGGAGCAAGCGCGGTTCCAGAACCTCTTATGCCCTCAGATATGTGAAGCGTTTCCTACAGTACCGTTTCCTGGAGTAGTTTCTATTCCCACCCCGGGAACATTCCTGGTTCCCCCAGCAGTTGCACCACCCACCGAATGGTTCAAACACTTTCCTGGTCTACTTTGAGCAACTGTGAATCCTTCTGTCTGTACAATTATTTTTATGTACCATGCATATTTAAGTAGAACAGGGACCTACTCGGAGGTTGAGGAGTAACGGTGCTTCTGTTCTCCCTTGTGCTGTGTGGGCCAGTGGGCTCACTTGTGTTAGCGTGCCTTGCTCCTGAGCCAGGAGTGATGGCCTCCATCCACACGTGAGCCAATCCACTCATAGATCTCAGGCCCACGTCATGCTGGAAGCCTGACTGTGGAACAGGATCCTCCATCGCAGAGTAATTCTTCTGCTTCCCTGTCACTTATTTTAACAGGCCGGGTGTAACACTATTGGTTCATTAAAACAACCAGCCCTCAAACGCACTCCACTGTGCTAGGGGCTGGGCTGAATCTGGTAGATATGCACCCTGCCTTCCTGGGCTCTATAGTCTAATCGGAGAGGGAGACTCAGGCAAGCAAACGAACATACGTGTGCTTGTAAATTCTTCAAGGAACCGTAGGAGAAGTGGACATAACTCAGTAGCAAACAGTAGCCAGAGCGGGGCTATTTCAAGAGTGGCTACCATACATACGCCTCTGCAAAGAGACGAGTGTCCATGTTGAGACCCGAATGAGAAATCACAGCCATGTGAAGCGCAAAAGAGGACAGAATGGCGTCCATGTTTGCAGTTACATACAAAGATCCCCTTCCCAATGGACACCAAAAAGAGAACATGACCACGGCATCTGCTTAGTGTGCTCGCTTTGTGACCTGGGTTGGGCACGGCACCCTACTCTCCACGGGTCCTCTGGAGTGTTCAGAGGCTTCCCCTAGCAGAAAGAGGTAGCGGATATTATTGTCTCTCCTCCCCTAGCGGCTCCTCTCAGTCCCCAGTAGACCTCTGCAGGTGTGAGGAACAGGTTTGAGGTCAGTGTTTGAAAGAGAAACGGAAGCAGAAATGCCGCAGACTCCAGCTTCGGAAGCAAAGCCAGTCCTTGCTCGCGTCTCAAATTCAGTTCTCACGTACCGCACCAGGAATATTGACCCTCCATGAGTACTCAGGGCCACAGTTGGGTGCCTTTGGCAGCCAAAGGTCCTAAAAGCCTCCAGTTCCTGTCATTTTTGATACTTCTCTAGAGATCTTTAACCAGATTCTGAATTTCTCTCTCTCTCCCTCTCTCTCTCTCTCTCTCTCTCTCTCTCTCTCTCTCTCTCTCTCTCTCTATATATATATATATATATATATATATATATATATAAAACCTTTTTTTCTATAGAATGTTTTGTATTGTATTGTTCACAGGATTTTCATATTTTGGGCTCCTCATGATTACTAAATGAGGACAACAGGTTTAGGGTATTGATGAAGGAAATTAACAAATTATGCTTTGGTCTCTCTGTAAAGAACCTATCCCTGGGCTTTTTGAATGTGGAGTAGACCACATCTGTTTGTCTTGTTGGGGCAAACAATATGATAGAATTTTTAAAACACACATTCTGTGGCAGAAGGGGATTGTGTTTGGGTCAAGGTGTAGGTTTTTTTTTTCAGTAGGGCGTGGTGCTCAGATCAAACCCAACACCTTGTGTGTATGTAAGAGTCATGCTGTCACCGAGCCACACTACCACCCCAAAATACGCATTTCAAATCTGCGCTCCACTGCCTAGGTACTATGCCATCTTGAGCCTCAGTTTTTCTCCCTAGAAATAACAACGCCAAGTGCAGAGAGTTCACAAGGAAGGCACCAAGCCCCGCCCCCAGAGTGTGACAGGCACGGCGCCTCTGTGATGACTCTGTCTTCTTCTGGCCATTCCAAAGAGTACTACACAGAGCCTCCGCCTCCGCCTCCTCCCTACAATCCTGTTCTTCCTCCTTTCTCCTGGGTTGTAGTATTTGGCAATACCATCCTCTCAAGCCCAGTTTTCCAGAGTCATCCTTACACCGAACTCCCCCTCCTACCCTCCTACAGCCCATACTCACAAGCCTTGCTATTTCTGCTGCCTAGATAGTTCTCAAAGAGGCTCTCTCTTCCCCTTGCCATTCATTTATTCATTCAACAACTATTCATTGAGCACCTACTATCCACTGCCACTCGGCTGGACACTGGGAATGCGACAGTGAACAAAGCCTGTTTCCTAACCCTCACACTAATGTCGTCTCACTTCCTGACCTATGGACATCCCCAACCCCAATCCATTCTCACTATTAACATCGGGATAATTGTTACAAGCAGCTCTGACCTCATCCTTTTCTCCTTTTGGACCTTTGTTTCCCTTCAACTGCAGCATAACAAACACTGCTTATCTTCACTGAGTATTTACTGTCTGCCCAACAGTGTTCCAAACCCTTTTACATGGTGTAGAATTGAAAGTTGAAGACCACATCCTCTTAGAAAGCCCTTCATCTGACTTGCCCTACTCTTGGAGCCCCTGTCCTGCCACGGGCACATAAATCCCTTCTCACAAACATTTGTTAGGAAATACACTTTTGAGGCACTAAGCACACATGCTCTCTTACGCCCCTCTGGTCTCCCACACAGTATCGCTCTTCCTGAAAACTCATTCCCTTCCCCTCTCCACCTGGAAAAGCTCCCAGCCATCGCTGAAGTCTGTCTCCTGTTCCGTGAGGCCATCTGCAGCTCCCCGAAGCCTCTCCCTACCTGCCGCTTTCATACCACTCTGAACCTACTCCCTTCAGACATCTCACGCTCCCGCTTCCTGCCTAGACCTGGAGCTCCTTGAGGCGATGATTTTACCTCATTCATTTCCGAATGCCCGTCAGCAATTTAATGCTGCCTGATGGGCTCACCTTCCGGGTTGGGGAGGGTTGTAAGTGGATAAAGGAGCAAATGTAAACTCCATTATTTGTTGTCTACCAAGGCATGACTCTCAGAGTAGAAGTTACCGGAGAAAACGTTAGACACTTGGAGTTCTGTCAAGGGCACAGTGACTAACCTTTACACACCGTGCTATGGTTCTTTAATAGGCTTTTCTTTAGGGGTTCCACATGTTAAGGATCAAAGGAGATGGAGCTTTGTTCTTTGTGAAATTATGTCTTGGCGGGCCTGGGTGTCGTGAAGGTGGGTAAAGGGAGTAGAGAGAACACTGCGCCTTCAATGTTATCTCTCTCATTTGCATCGTTTGTGTTATGGAGAAAATGACTTGCAAGCAAAGCAGACCCTTCTGTCTAAATCTTAACTCCAGATCAAATGAGCCACCTGGATTAGGCGTCTCAACTAAAGGAAGGGCAGGCGCATTGAGTTTCTGCAATTTGAAACCCAAATTATTCAATCCCCCACAGCATCCGGTTGTGGGAAATGAGACACCAGATAAAGAAGTACAGCACCAAAAAGCCACCCCACTTCCTGGGGCACAGGTCTGCAGTGCCTACAGGACAGACGATGCTTCACGAAGCGTGTGAGCGTTACCTCCTTCCCCCCCCCCTTAATTTAATGGAGGCGGGGCTCAAATAATAAGCATGCCACGGAACATCTGTCTGTCTCATTCAAAAGTCAGTAAAAAATTTTGCAGGCATGATAATTTAATCATGCAGTCAACAGAGCCAGCCAGACAAAACTTACCTCTTCTGTTGTCTTGTGGATCAGTTCAGCTCCTCCGACTTCCTAGTAACTGTCAGTCAGTGCGAAGTAACCAGAGATGAGCATCTCTTTGACTTTGACCTTGTATACAGTAAGATAGCAGCTGTTGGACCAGACTAGCCATTGAAGCAGGTTCTGATTCTAGGAGTCAGTCTTTATTTTAAGTCATTTCATACAGAAAGAGAGAGATTGACAGTAAAAGAAAAGGAACTTTCTCCCTGTAAAATTCCTATCAATGAGTATCATGTTGCATTCTAAAATCCAGGTAGTGTTTTTCAGCTTCTCCATGGCTAGAGATTTTGCAATAGCTCTGTAACTTACTTAAAAAAAAAGAGAGAGAGAGAGAGAGAGAGAAAAGAGTGTTTGAGAAATTACACTTTAATTCCTAACTAGATGAAGAATTTTTTTTTTTTAAGTCTCAGATTCATGATTCAAATTATTCAGGTTTTGGTTTGTTCAAACACGGTCTTTTTTTTAGGAAACAAGCCATGTTACGTAAGCCTCAAGCGCTTCATAAAACCAGCCCATGTTAATAATGCTTGTGTCTTCGGAGCTGGGTTTGGAAGGGTAGCACCTATTTTTTTTTTTCCTCAGCAGCCTCCTTAATTAGCATTTCTCAGATGCAGCATTTCACCAGACACACTGCAGCTAGGGCTCCGGCAAAGATTTCTGTGTCTTCTGTGGTTTCCTCACAGGAAGCCTTCCACACATTCGGTCATGTTCATGAGATAGAAATATCATTTTTAATGAACCCCAATCAGAGAGAAGGCTAAATATAAGTCAGCAGAAAAAACTGCTAGGGAGAGGAAGCCGCTTCCATCTCAAAGAACTAAACTATGAGAGGCATTTATCCCTAAATAAAGTTAGTAAATTCTTTAAAGAGTTGAAATTTCAGGGCTAGGGAGATGGCTCAGTGGTTTAGAGCACTTGCTGCTCTTCCAGAGAATCAGAGATCAATTCTGAGCACCTAAGTCAGGTGTCTCCCAACTGCCCAGAACTCCAGTGCCAGGGGATCCGGCACACCCCATTCTGTTCTCAGAGGGCACCCGTATGCATGTACACACACACACACACACACACACACACACACACACACACACACAAAATAAATTTTTCTTTTAAACAACTTGGGATTAGGATAAGTCTGTGGCAAAGGTGCTTCTCATATGTCAGACGTGGACTTTGGGATTTAAATTCTTAATCAAAAGTCATGAATCACTCAAGTTCCAGAACATTTTAAGCATGGGTAGGGAAAGCCATGACATCATCAGTAAGAGCACTGTGACCGTCTCATCATTAATCAAGCATTTCATTGATGTCAATTAGTGGAAGGCTCCATGCTGCCATCATTCTTGGGCAGCCCAAGAGCAGATCACCAGTTTTTCTTCATATGTTGCTGTTCTGTGCAACTTAGTTTCCCAATTATCTTGAAGTGAAAAGTAATTCTTCACTCTGTGAAGGAGGTATAGCTAATGGGCTTAATGACAGTCAGATGTTAAACTTCATTTTTATTTAATCAAACACTAAATCGGTGTGAATCACATTACTGTCATTGGAAACTTGCAAGTAGTGATCAATTATGTTGGCAAGCAAAGGGATATTCACTGTTTGATGGTTCAGCAACTATTTCTTAGAAATGGATGCTTTTCTTTTCCTTGTCCATGTTGGAATCATATGTTTGACCAGTAAGCTTACAATCTGATGCAATATTCCATAGTGCATATAATGATCCTATATTAAAAATAGGAAACCCATTTGATCCAGTGGTCTGACTTCCGGGTAGTGAAAAGAATTTAAATCAAGATCTGGAACAAAAGCCTGCCCTCTTGTGTTGACTGCAGCGGTGAGTGTCAAGATGTGGAAACAATGTCTGTGTCCCTCTGTGAATGAGACTTTAAAGTGTGTGTGTACACAATGGAATACTTTCTCCCTTAAAACGGAGAATCATGCTGCTTACAACAACATCCATGGCTGTAGAGGACATACATGTAATAAAATCAGCCAGGCAAGACAGCCAGTACCCTATGAATCTCACTTGCATATGGAATCTCAAAGAGCCCAGCTCATAGAAGCAGAGGTTGCCAGGGGCTGATGGAGAAGGAGAAACCTGAATGGGATGGTCATGGGATACAAAGTGTCAATCGCACAAAACAACTAAAATCTAGAGTTGTACTATAGGGTATGGTTCCAGTCACTAACGCTAATGATAGCGTATTGCATCATCCTTAAAACTTGCTAAGCAGGTAAATCTTGTTAGGTATTTATACCACCCAAGAGGGAAATAGTTAAGAGGATGGGAGAAAGCTTTGGGAGGCGGTGAATGTGTTTATGTCTTTGGGGGTGGTCCTGATTTCAGCAAGACCTACTTATGCCCGAATTCACCAAGTCACACAAATTAAATATGTGGAGCTGTTTATTTGTCGATCATCACACCATGTTCTATGCATTTTTCCCAGAACATGACCAATTTGATAGTTACTCAAACGTTCTGCCGTTTTGAGATTACTTTGCTTTCGTGTGGTTTGGTTTAGTTTTAAGCAGCCTTCTACTGTGCTTTATGGTGGGACTACAATGTAAATGAGGCTCATTTCTGCCTTCCAGAAGGTTCTTACCAGTGAACACCCAGCAGTGCCAACTATGGCGTGTAAGGGTGGGTAGCAAAGGGTACTGGTGGAAGTTTCATTTCTCACAAAAGTACTATCTGAACCTGGTCTTGAAATACTGAAAGATGCGTAGGGGTCCCCCAGAGTGAGAAGAGATGAAGGACACTCGGGACAGGAGGCCCAGCTCAGGAGGAGGTCCACTGGAGTCACTGAGAACCTGAAGGAAGCTGGGAGTGGCAGTGCACACCTTTAATCCCGGCACCTGGGAGGCTGAGGAAGATCTCTGTGAGTTGGAAGCCAGCCTGGTCGAGTGCCAGGCCAGCCAGACCGACAGTAGTGAGACTTGTCTAAAAAATGAGCATCGAGGAATGGGCACACTTGATGGCAGATGAAGTGTTTCAGCCTTGGAAGTGGCCTCCGGCTCCCTCCTCCGTCGTTCCTTTCCTGCACGTTTTACTGAGACAGCTGACAGCTGAAAGCGGAAGTCCTCGCCTTGTCCATCGCACGGGTCAACACGAACGCTCAGCACAGCTGGCCGCCCCTCCCACCAGGATGGGGCCAGCACTGTCAGCAGCCAGGGGCCCCCCATCTATGTAAGGACCCCATTCTCCAGCTTTGTGGGTCATGGCTGGCCTAAGCCTAGAAAAAGAAGAGTAAGGGGCTGCCGCCTTCCCGCACCCAAGGACCATCTACGACCGTAAAACCAGCTGGAATTTTACACCCACCGTTAATGTCAGCCTTTGTCTTGAGTGCAGGCAATTGTGACAACCAGCTGCTCCTGAGAATTTATTTATGAAAGCAAGGGCAGTCTGCTGGGGTCCTGCATAGTTCTCACCACCCTCTGCTACAACACCAAAGACAAATGGTCTTCCCAGGACCTGACTCCGATGCAGTGGAGGACTCCGAATATCCAGGGACACACTGCTCCTAGCAAGAGAGGAAGAAATAGGAATGCATTTCAGAAAGGGTTGTAAGAAGGACTCCAGTGACAGCCAGTAACATTTAAACCATAATACAAACTAATTAAATAATTGAATTAAGTGAAATTTTCATGCATTCCAAGTGTGTATCATTATAGTCATGTTACCTAACACACTGCCTAATTATCTAAAGGTAATTGAGATTTTTCTCATGTAAATATGCAACCTTGGACCATTAATGCAGCCCCAGAAAATTACCTTCATTTTAAAAAGTTTTAATTATCTGTGTCTCATTACTGACAGCCGTAGATTCTGGATTGTTCTCAAGCATCCCACTACCTTTTTCTGGTCAGAGCCTACCATTCTGACAGGAAGCTACTTTGGAAGGTGGTAAGCTGGGAAGACAGCGGCGACCATCATTTCTGTAGTGTTTTATTTGTGGATAAACCTGAGAGGACTCGGAACAGACTATGGCGTTCATACAGTAACACAGAAAGTGTCCGTTGTAAGATGAGCACCCAGTTTACATCTAAATGAGGTTCTGGGGGAGCCAACAACTTTTGAGCAGAATGGGGGGGGGGCGCAGTGCTGGTTATTTCTTTAAAACTGTCTCCCTTGAGCCCCAGGGGATGCTGGGAGAGAGTCAGCAGCATAAGGTGAGGAACAGACAGAGCAGTCATTCTGCTGAGCATGGGTGTGTCCATTCCCTTCTACAAGTGTCAAGGAATCAGCTACCTCATCAG
Source organism: Peromyscus eremicus (assembly GCF_949786415.1). Classification (NCBI taxonomy): domain Eukaryota; kingdom Metazoa; phylum Chordata; class Mammalia; order Rodentia; family Cricetidae; genus Peromyscus; species Peromyscus eremicus. Next base: position 36,139,767 of record NC_081434.1, on the reverse strand, counting down.
GCTGAGGCAATGAGGTAAACAAGATGTTTTATATAATCATCTCTGTACGCACCTCTTGCTTTTGTACCCCTAAAACCCTTCCTGTGTTCAGCCGAAAGGCAGATGTTTCTTTAAATTGTTGGCAAGGGCCCATCTTCCCCATTTCTATCCCACACAGGGACTCTGTTTGGCACTTTGACACAGGACATAACATTTGCCCCTCTTCAATTGCATCATCCTGGGGCCAGCTTTGCCTTTCTGCCTCTTGAGGGAATTTTGAATTTTGCATTGGCCTATTATCACATTAAACATCCTTCACAGTGTTATGTCATTGAAAAATCTGATAAGTGTTCCTCTTAATGTCTACTTTGATGCCATTAATAAAAAACATTGAATGAAGCAGAATCCAGGGCCACAGCCCTGTGACATTCAATCAGTGGTCCCCCTACAGGTTGTGACAGAGCCATCAATCAAGCCTCTTGGGTGTAGCTGTACAGGCAGCTAGGAATCCACTTAATTTTTCACTCACAGAGCCCACCCCCTTCTAGATAATGGAAGACTTCGTCAAGTGCTTTATTGGAAGCAAAGGCACTATATCTCTGGCGTTCCCCTGGTCTGTCAGCCTCATATTAATAACCCTGTAAAACAAAGGAAATGAATGTAGTTCAGCAAAACTTATTTTTAATGAGACCATTGAAATTTTGAAAGGTGAGTGGCTGACATCACAGAATTGTCAGTAGGGAACAGATTCGTGGCCAGCCACGGAGCCGCTGTGGATCGGTTGTGGCATTCCATCAATGAACCCACTCAGTTCTAGGAGTGGGCCCAGCTCTAGCAGTTCAGCAACTGGGTTTGGTCAAAACGCTTGAGTGAAGTTACAGTCTGTCCAGACCCCCTTCTCTCCAGGCACAGTACTAAGTGCTTCCTTTTGGATGAGCTCGGGTAATGCTGAAAGAGGTTAAGCAGCTGACCAAAAATCATGTATACTTAGCGTCAGACGCATGACTCACACCCAAGTCACCATGAATCTAAGACCTGCCCTTAATTACTGTGCCTTCCTGAGCCGAATCTGCCTCAGGGGTGCTGATTTCACTTGACTGAAGAGGGAACAAGAACATGCCATGCCTCCCAGTTTGTCAGCGTGTGGTAGGAGGATTGCAGACTGTGACCCAAGACTCCAGCACAGCTCATCCTCAACACGTCCTTTCCTAGTGTGTGGTACCCAGAAGCCTGATTTAATGATGCTTCTTGTTAGCACGGCAAACACAGTAGGAAAGGAATTTCTGAGGGTCATTTGGGTTGGGATCAATGTGATCCCTGACGAAATGATCCCTACCTTATGAGAGAGAGGATGCCCAAAGTTGTCAGTGAGCTTGGTTATTTTCTCAGCCAGCAGCACTAGCCAGACTGGGTGTCCTCATGGGGTTTTACCGTTGTCTCCCTCTACCTCACTTCCCCTCACTACCCCGACACATACTGTCTTTGTTTAGATGGATTGCATTGTGGTCAGTTTTCCATCCTCTTCCAGTGGTTCTTCCTGGACCACAAAGCCACAGCGTCTATATTTACTCTGCCCTAAGGCTGGAAGGTCATCTCATTATCACCACCCATTACGCTACAGAGAGAACTATGTTGGTCTCAGCGATCACTGCACCCTGCAAACATACACACACCACCCTTAGAAAGCATTGGCTTGGAAGATTTACACCCTCAGAAATATGCCCATACACGAGTAGTCAGTACTGATTTACTGTACACACATAACAGGAAGTATGCTCACCATCCATTAGCCTCCAGCTAAACAGCACAGCTTCCTAGAACAAAGCTGCCCTGTGGGTCACAGTTCCCTATATTCCCTTAAGAGGTACTGGACATACTGTAGCTTGTATTGCATCCTGCTGGCAGGTGGTATATTCTAGAATTAAAGAGGTCTATCTGGAGCAGCCTGAATTATGTCTTTGAGAAATGACCTCATTCATACCATCCTTTCTGAATACTTTATGCATTCTCCCAGTATTTTTTCTAACATGTTTATTAAGCAACTTGATTACAGATCATAGAAATCACCCATTTAAACTGTACATTTCAGTACATTTCAGTAAACATATTCAGCTGACCAACTGCCAACAGTCCAGAAAGTTTCTCGTGCCTTTTGGAAGTCAGTTGCTGCACTCATTTCTACACCGGGCTGTAGCACAAATCCTAACTGGTCTTAATAAAAACCTCGAGCCAGATATCGGGGTAAATTTTGAAAGATAGAGAATCAGAGCAACCAGCCATTAGTTCTTACCTCTATTAGTTCTTACCGAAAGTGCCTGGAGCTCCTGTCCCCTCCCACCTAATATTCCTCTCTCTGCCCAGCCATATGACTTCCTGTCTCCACCTCCCTAGTGCTGGGATTAAGGTGTGCACCACCACTGCCTGGCCTCTATGGCTAACTAGTGGCTTAGCTCCACACTCTGATCTTCAGGCAAGCTTTATTTGTTAGAGCACAAACAAAATATCAGCATACCGGGCAGCTGTATCACCATTTGTTACTGAGGCATTCACTGGCTGAAGGGACATTAACCTCTTCCCAGTTCTAAGCTCTTCTGAAAAATGTCTCTTAGATGTTTTTGTACAAATCTCTGTGCGAACTTGTGTCCATTTCTCTTGAGTGAACTTGCTGAGCTACATTCTTCCCAAAACAACTGGTGTCCTTTATATTCCGACGGCAATATGTGGGCTCCCAGCTTTATCAGCACTGGGCATTGTCTGATATTTTTATTTCAGTCATTCTAGTGGCTGAGTGACTAGTGATTCCCTGCTGTTTGCTACCATGTGACTCTCCAGGAGATGAAGATGTTGTAGAGATGGCAGTGGGGTGATGCAGGAAAGGCAATTGTTAGGAAGCTTTCCCTGCCGTTACCCTATGGGTCCTTTCCCGTCTTGAACTTGTCCTTGGGACTAACAACATCTACCTAAAAGCACATTTTTTTAAACCCTTATTTTCTTACCCCCAACATATATGGGCAGAAATACAGTGAGTGCCTAATCCTAGCAAGCTGTGTTGTATGGGCTAAGAACAATCCTGGAATATGTTTTTAGAGCTTTTATTTTAGCTACCATTAGATAGACTTTTTAATCTCCTCCTACATCAACTTCTTTTTATCAGAGCTGCTGACTAGAAAAAGAATTTACAGGATTGAGTTCATTGGCCCCTTTCACTATTCTGTCCTCTGACGGAAGGTGTTAGATGCCACTAAGGTAACTGAACACCAAGAAGACAGGCAGAGTGGAAAAGACCATTCGTAAGCCACGAACTGAATAAACTGCTCTTTGTTTACCGGGAATTGCCTCTTGAAGATTCGGTTTGTCTGAAAAACCACTCTCTGTAGATATGAGTATATTCTCACCTGTTTCAGTTCATCTTGTACTTGCAAACCTATGATAATGAGCTCTGGTGACAATAATTTTATTTTCAATTAAGATAGTCAATCAAACTATACAATTGATCTCAACAAGTTGGAAAACACCCTAAGTAGCTGTAAAATCCTGTTTCATTAACAAACCTAAGCAAATCAGTGGTCTCTCTCTACTTTTTAAGATGCATTAATAAAAGTGCAGAGTGATTCACAGCTTCAGCTTTCAGATGCCATTATCACCACATCTCAAGAACAGCTTCAGGGATGGAGCATGACACATTGCCCATTTTCTTTTTAAACAAGTTTCTCCGGCAATAATCCCAATGGTTGGCTTTGAGTGATGCAACCCATTTTTTTCCTGTAAAAACCTAACTTGCAGCAAGGTGTACTTAAAAGTAACTTCCAGGGAAATTAGAAACTGATTGGTTGGTTTGTTGTGGGTTCTTCTTCATCTTCTAGAGCAATGTTTATGGTAAAATATAATCAGAAAATTAGTACCTTCATCAAGAGGTAATTCAGAGAGCTTTACAAATAAACCTAAGATCCTCATTGATTACAAAGAAGGCTTTGTACCTTCAGAACCCTTAAATGCTCTGAGGCAATTATTCCATTAAGCTCTCTCTTTCTATGAGAAGATTATTGCATTTCGCCATAATTAGTATTTCCTGTTTATTGAGCCAGTCTGTATTCAGAAGCACATCTCTCTTGCTCACTCTTTGCTCTCTACAGAGCTGTGTAGTCTGGAACTCTTTTTCCTTCATGCAGGTTAGTTGCATTTTTTGGCATCTGCCCTACGAACTGTTATTGGATATGTACTTAGTAGGCATTGTCTTGAAAGATAAGAAATAATAAAAATAGAAGGTGGCTTTTGTAGATGGAAGAGTGGAAGTCAAGAGGAATTAGGATGGTGGGAAGTGAGGAAGGCTTGCCTCTCTTCTTGTGAGGAGACTGTATGGAATTAAGGTGGCAAAGCCCAAGAGTTGAAAATTCTTGAGAGTAGAAAGGTAGAGAATAAGATAATGGATGCTCTCTTCTTTTCCTCTTTGTATTTTATTTTGTCTTGCCTGCTTTACTAGTCTACCGTGGAAGGGATCAGAGTTGAGACCTTAGGCTCCACTAGGAGGTATACTTGTTTGCTAGAGGCTGTGAAAGATCCTGGGGTGCAAGGATGCTATATGTGATTTCCAAGAGTCTATAGTGTATTTGGTCAGATGTGTGTGTGTGTGTGTGTGTGTGTGTGTGTGTGTGAGAGAGAGAGAGAGAGAGAGAGAGAGAGAGAGAGAGAGAGAGAGAGAGAGAGAGAGAGAGAGAGCCGGGGGAGGGGAGTCAGAGAAATAGCTGTACATGCCAAGATGTGTATCTACTGTCCACAACAGCCCACAAACACCAGGGGAGTTCAGAAACATGGTCTAGATAATACACGTTGAGGGAAGTTTTAGTTGGGTCTTGATTGCATCTTTGCAAGATCCTCTTGGGACCAGAGAAGCAAGCATGTTCTAGAATATGCAGAGGTGTGCATGTGGGAAGCAAAGAGAGAGACACCTGGAGAGGTAAAAGGCATAGTTCTTGATCTAAAATCTACCCAGAGAAATCCATGGCAGCGTACTGAAGCAACAAGGATAAAACCCAAAATATTGCTACTAGGGTTATTTAAGAAGGGAGAAAGTTTTAAGTTTCCATTAGACTCAAAGAGAAATCATAGCAGAGCAGAGAGCTTCAGGATCTCTAGGGAAGCTTGTTAGCCATCCTTACCCAGTCCTCTGGAATCCTTTTTAGGCTGGGAAGGCTGGATAGACATAAATATTTATGTGGATGGATGGATGGATGGATGGATGGACAGACGGATGGATAGTTATGAGGGGAAGAAGAGCTACACACACTTATACTTTGTATTTTTCCACCTCAAATTTAGTGTCCTAAAAACCTGCATGGTTTTTCTTCTTTGTGCCTCACCAATTATATAACATTGTAATTATATATGCCAGATAGCCAATGAGTGTTCGTTGAATAAGATTATTATTGTCTCCTTTATATCTGATCTCCAAGATGTAAAAGGTCATGTAGCTAAGAAAACAAGTCAGAATCAATTGTCATGACTTTCTGCTTCAGAAGTCCCTCAGTTCCTTACATGCTTACACTCTTCCAGACATGTTACTGAAGTCCACATCATGAGAGAGAAAATGTCAGGGTCACCAAATTGGTGCAAGTTCAAATAAGAATCTCTGGGTTTGTGGGATCCTCAAGCACTTTTGACTTGATACTCTTAGGTGGAAAGTGTATCGCATTTAATCTCAATTTTAGTTCTGTACGTGAGAATGAACCATTTGAACTTCCACCTCAGAGTCCACCCTCGGCCCTTATGCATAGCAGCCCTCCTCAGCACACTTGACACTTGGTTCAAAGAGGCCATTCAGGAAACAGATGAGTCCTGTAGACTTGCATAAAAACTGTTCTTTCTTTAGCTGGAAAATACCCAGAGAGAATACAGAGGACAACTCACCCAAACAATATACAAGAAAGGTCCAAACACAGGATGAAGCTCTTTCCTCCCCTCCCCAAATTTAAAAACCAGAAAAGAAAGAAAAAGGGCACAGCCCCCAGCAGTAGTAAATGGACAGCCCACCCGCTCGGCACTGTTCAATGTATGGTCCCTAGAGGACTCAAGCTACATGTTCTTTTTCACATCTGCCCACTCAACCCCAACTCCAAAACACAGCAAATGCAAGAAGTGACACTAAGGAACACGATGTGGGGTTGTGATTTCCCTGGAGGACATGGTCCAGCCAGCAGTGATTGGATTGAAATTTCAGCAGAACGTGGAGACAGACTGTCGCCCCATGAATTCTGTCTGTGACTCATGTGCATTTCTTGCAGTTTTAATTAGTTTATTCCGTATCGTGTCTACTCAAAATGACAATGAAAGTGGAGATTGTAGGAGAAGAGTGATTTTAAAGCATGTGAAATACTTGGTATTTAGAAAAGAAATACCAACGAGGGAATTAAGAAATGCTACTGTAAACCAGTATATTGAGTTACTGTGAATGTCTGTTCAGACTTGGATATGGAGAAAAGTTCTTTGGCTTTGATACTAAGTGAAAATATCAAGGTGAAAGATGAGCTTACAACATGGCGGCGATAAAACATGGCTTCTCTGAACTCTTCTACTATCTGTGGACACTTGGTGCAGCCTGGCATATGTGCTAAACGTTAATAGCCTGTGGGTAACTTATATGCTTGCTTTTTTGTGTATTTCACAAAGTGAGAAAGTAGTATTGTTATTATAATCAAAACATTGTTTAATTTTTAAAATGAAGATGAGGTGTTGAATTATACCACATTAAACTTAATATGTTTAATTTATATCACATTAATTTTAAAAAGAAAAAGTCTACTCACGGTAACTTTCAGCTTTACTCTGACATATATTCCTGATGTGAACTGTTCTATGCAAGGGGAATGTCATGATACTGTCTGGCTGGCAGAACTCTCACAGCTAAACCTGGACATATAAATGACAGGCGCATAATGTTATAGTGTTGCCAGCCAGCACAGATATTCTCCTATTGCCCAAACTTGGGACAGAGTTTCTGAGGCTGTCCTCTTTAATTGACACTCTAGAAAACTCCAGGAGGCCCATGTTGTTTAAACAGTATCCTCGCTGTGGACGCAATGACAGTTGCAGTAATAACCATCTTTAAAACGTATAGTAAGATTGATCCCATAGCTCTCTCTTTTCTGTCTTTGATGCCTTCTCTGTCTAGATCTGTATCCTCTGGGTCCGGGTTACTCTGCAGTCAGAACCATTTTCTCACGTACATATAGACAGTGATTTTTTTCTTCACTGATGGTTTGACAGTTCACCTATTTGTACCCAATCTTTTCGACCTTAGAAGCTCCATAAGTTGCTTCCGCTTGGTATCCTCCAAATGATTTGTGACAAAAACCTAATATTTTGTTAGTTGAACTGAACTGTCTTGATATCTTAAAATAACTAAATGCCCAGTATTTTTCCTTTGTTTTGTCTTTTACTTTCGTTAGGTCCAAAATAATGTTCACCCAGGCAGTAGTGAGGATGCTATGACATTCTTCTCTAATGCTGTAGGCTTCTAAAGGAGGATTGGGTTCCAGATCCCGGGTGTCCAGGATGCCACCACTTCAGAGCTCCAGTTACAAAGACAGTGAGAAGCCGTTCCTACTCAAGCCAGACCACATTGCCTTGTTCATTTAACAGTCTTTCTCTGGAATATTCTCCACTTGCCCTGCCCATTGGATTTCTTTTGATCAGCCTGAGAATTTTGAAGCCAAAAGTTACCTGCCTTCTCTATTACTGTGATATTCACTAATTTGGGTTGAATCACAGGGAATGCTGGAAAGTTCTTGCTCTTTGGGCCACAAATTTTAACGCTGCTATGAGATTTGTAAAAGAAATGAGTTGTTCTAAAGTTTTCAGGTGGTTGAGACCCAGTAGGAGAAGCCCCCTCTTCAGTATAATCATGGCATGATCAATGGCGTGGCTGAGGCCAGAAGGTATGGAAAGAATAGTAGGAGGAGGAGCTTGGCAAGCAGTCAATTATGACTGAGGGGTGGTAGACAGTTCTAAGCCTTGACACCTGTGGGCAGCGTGGCCCACAGTTACTCAGTCTTTCTGAGTCTCAGGTTTGGCATCATGAAAAGAAGAATGCTTAGGTTACCTTAAGGATTAGATGAGGCATTTGTGCACATATATAGTACACTTGGCATACTTTCTAATACAGATATTATATAGAATATAGAATAACATCAACAAATTGCAGTTACTGTATCTTCTGTGATACGGGATAATTCTAAAAAAATAAGAAGAAGATTATTCACATGTCCTTATCATAAATTGCCATTCTGTGTTTAGTCGTCTGTTTTCTGCTTGTTGACCCAGTCTCTTCTTGGTTGTTCTATTGGGAAGGCAATACGAAGCTGTAGGATAGAGGATGCCTTGGGACACCTCCTGTTGGAGACTAAGCAATGTGGAGGTGAGGAGAGCATGCATTCTTATAAAAATAGGACCAGTATCCAACTGACACATTTCTACCCAATAAGTTGTGTCAATGAGAGCTCTGAAGAGGTGACCTGAAACTCTTCATACAGTGTAGTGGGTAGCTGTTCTGTCTATGACCTTGAAGCACTGTCCCTAGAGATGCAGCAGGTAACTGCTCCACCTGCCTATGACCTTGAAGTACATGACCCTGAGGCATGACCTTGCAGACCCTTAAGACCTGGGATGCACATAGGCAGCTGGCTCTCCCTCATAGTTTTGGATGCTGAGATGGACCAGGCAGAAGAACAGCATGGACCACAGCTCGACTTTCTAGGACCCTACAATAAATCTCCCGTGCTGTAATAAGTTTCTGTCCCCTAATAAATTCCTTGCCCTTTAAGCAGACTTTGTGGATTTCTCGCCATAATACAGTGTCCCAGCTTCTTTGATTAGCACTGTGAGCATGGCCATGTCTGCCTTCTTGTGGGTCAAGAGCCTGTGTATCATCAGGGTCCCATTCACTGGAGCAAACACATGGTGTAGGACCATCTTCTGCATGTCAGCTCTTCTTTTAATTCAGTATTTTCTGATGATGGCTTCTTGTCTCAGATCCCCTCCTACCCACCCTGCACTGTCCCATCTACCCAAATCCATACCCTTTCTTTTTCTCATTAGGATACAAATGGGCAACTAAAAAATAATAATATTAATAAGATAAAATTAGATTAAAAAACCAGAATAGGACAAATCAAACAGAAGAAGAAAGAGCCAAAGGAAAAGCTCAACTAACGCATTTAGACCCAGAGACACACAGAAATCCCATTAAAACACAGAATCAGAAACCATAATAGATACTCAAAGGACCTGTAAGGGAATGGGGGAGCCCTGGCCAAACAGTAAAAGACAAAGAACCTCCAAAAATGCCATTGAGTTCATTTTGTGTTGGCCATCTATGGCTGGGCATGGGGCCTGGCCTTAAGAGTGGTTTGTCTACCTGGTGAGACTCCATTAAAGAAGACTAATTTTTCATTTGTGAGCCATTATCAATTGGGATAGCATCTGGATTAGGGATAAGGGCTGTGTCTCAATTTCCCCTCTCAGTGCTGGGGCCCCATCTGGCTTAGACCTGTGCAGCCCCTGTGGGTGCTGCCACAGTCTCTGTGAGTTCAAATGTACATTGGTCCTGCTGCATTGAGATGCTCTTGTTTCGTTGGCATCTTCCATAACCTGTGGCTCTTACAATCTTTCTGTCTCTTCTTCTGCAAGATTCCCTGAACCCTGCGGGATGGGATTCGATGGAGACAACATCCCTTTTAGGACTGAGTGTTCCAAGGTCTCTTGTTCTCTGCACATTGTCCAACTGTGGGTCTCGGTATTTGTTCCCTTCTACTGCAGACAGAAACTTCTCTGAAGATAGTAAATCAAAGTGCTGATCTTTGAGTGTTGCAGAATGTCATCAGGAGTCATTTTATTGCTACATCCCTTGAGTGGAACATTAGTATTTGGGTTTTCCCCTAGGTCCCAGGCATATCTGGTCTCAGGTTCTTGGCCACCTGAGCAGTATCAGGGATGGGTTCCATCTCATAAAGTGGGCCTTAAATCAAATTAGATATTCGATGGTTACTCCTACAGATTTTATGCCAGTATTACACTAGCGCATCTTGGGGCAGGTCGCCATTGTAGACTGAAAAGCTTGTAGCTGGGTTGGCATTTGCCTTTCTCCTCTGGTAGTGTGCAGAGTACCTTCCAATACCAATACCATGAGGTGAATGCTCTGGGTAGTGTGCCAGCTCTTCTTATGACTTCCTTCGTTCCTATGTTCCTTCCTTCCTTCCTTCTTTCCTTCCTTTCTTCCTTCGTGTGTGTGTGTGTGTGTGTGTGTGTGTGTGTGTGTGTGTGTGTTTGAAAGAGAGGGAGAGAGAGAGAGAGAGAGAGAGAGAGAGAGAGAGAGAGAGAGAGAGAGAGATTTTCTCTGTCTGGCCTGGAGTCAAGAATTCACTACATAAAGTAGGCTGGCCTTGAACTTGGAGCGATTCTCCTGCCTTTGCTCTCAAGTACCAAGGTTCCTGGTATGTATACCACCAAACTTGCTCTTTATTTTTCTGATGACCTTTGTCACCATTGGCAACCACGTCCCCTTGTGTTGCTGATGGAAAACCGAGGCCAGAGGAGTCCAGTCACTTGTCTCAAACCTGAGTGTGAGAGAGGAAACCCAACACAAGAGTGAAATTACAGCAGTTGTGGTCAGTGTCAGTGTTGGGTGGGTTCGTTTGTTTTTCAGAACATGAATTGGGTATCTTTATTTAAAATATCAAAAGAGCATTTCTTAGCAGTAGTCAGAGGCCCAACATCGCACCATGAGCACTGGGTTCAGTCACTTGCTGGGAAAAAAAGGAAGTAGGGATTTTAGGGGGAGCAGGAATGACATCTACTAGAAGCTTCTGGGCAAAGTAATAGAGAATAAGAATAAAAGGGAATTAGAAGGAGCTGCAGAGGTGATTCATTAGTAAAGGCACTGGCTGCTCTTCCAGAGATCCCAGGTTAGATTCCCAGCACCCACATGGTGGCTCACAACCATCTGTAACTCCTGATACAGGAGATCTGATGCCTTCTTCTGACATCCTTGGGTACTAGGTGTGCAAGTGGTCCACAGATGTACACGCAAGTTTAAAAAAAAAAAAACCTACGCATATAAAATAAAGCAAAATAAAATAAAGTATGTTTAGACTTGCAAAATATCTTTGGAAAAGATTAGTGTTGTATATTTTCTGAGATGGAGGAATCTTTGATCTTGATGCTTAAAATGAAAGAATACAAGAATATAAGGACATTTCTTTGGCTCCAAAGGTAATGCTGCCTGTGAGTTATGAGCACAGGACTATGTTTCATTAGCATATTCATATCTGCAAGGAGGATTCAGTGAAGTCTCTATGCTCTTCCATGTAGTGAAATGCCGAGCTGGCTAATAGAAATGCAGAGAGACAGAGCCAGGCTACGTGAGTGGGCAGAAGGATGGCAGATGGGCTCCTGCGTGGACAACTGGAAGATAAGGAACTTAGGGAGAAATAATCCAAACCATTCTCCCAAGACTAAAGGGATTTGAACTATCCGCTACAGCAAAATTAAAAGATTTTACGGTCAATACACACCTTTGTCTCGTGTAGATATTTATATTCTTACTGCATCTAAGAGATCAGCCTTCCATCAGGTGAACTGAAAATGAGCATCTACGAGAGGTCATTAAACGCAGAAAACGGTATCCTGCTCCAACTAACAGCCATGGTTCGCTTAGTCCCGGAAAATTCTGAGCTGTGTTTTTTCGACCTTCTTAAGCCATCGTAATAAAGTGGGAGAGTGCCCAGGTGAAATCACTGATAGCAGAGAGGAGCTGTTTATCAAATCACACTTGCAAACGCTGGGATTCGTCAGCCCCGGGGAAAAATCAGGGCTTATAAAACTACAGGGCTGTGGGGCAGGTCAACTTGATGAGCATTGACCATGTAAAAGGGATAAGACATAGAGCTCTTGAAAACTTAAATTAGGGCCTGGCTAGATGGCTCGGAGAGTAATGGTGCTTGCTGCCAAGCCTTACAGCCTGAGTTCAATCCCCTGAAACCTCATGGCGGAAGGAGAAGATTGACTCTGCCAAGTTGTCCTCTGACCTTGACATGTGTAGCATGGCACTCATACGCCCATGGACACGCATATGAAATAATAAGTAAATGTTTTTTTTTAAAAAACCTTAAACCTAAATCAATTTAGGCAAAGCAACCAATAGGTAGCAAGTAAGCAAAATTCGAGGTAGCATAATATATATATTATATATATATGTGTGTGTGTATTATATGTGTGTTCTATATAGTTGAAATTAATTATATATTATGTAAATATAAAATATTATATAATATATTAAGATTATGATATAAATTTGTATAGATTTATATAAATGTTATATATATCAGCATATAAATGTTATATAAATTCAGCTCCTCTTCTGTAAAACTTGATAGGAATGAAAAAATAATTTTTATAGCTAGAAACTTGGTATGTGTCAAGAGCTGTTACATCCAGGGGCACACATAGACACAAAAGGGGAAAAATATTTTATGATTGTATTCATAATGTATTGTTTTTAAAAGTGGCATTTGGAGGTATGCCCAAAGCCTCACAGCATTTACCTTTGCGTAAAACTAGCTTGACAATCAGACAAGCCTGATTCAGATCCCACAGTCTTCACACAAGGGTTCTTGGGTAAGTAACTTAACTTCTCGGAACCACAGTTCATCTGTAAGTCGAGAAGCCCTTCCAGATAGGGATGCTGCGGAGACAGAGGGTAGTGGCTGTCAATCATTACAGGACTGGACGGAAGACCAAGGCTCCCTCTTTATATCTCCTCCACAGATGCAGTACCACCTCTGAAAGCACTGTCCTTGAACACCCAGTCTACCCCAAGAGGGCAGCACTAGCAATGATTCAAACCCTAACCTGCCTACTTTAATCCCCATTCGTATCCATTCCTTCTTGTTCATTGAGTCCCACTCCCAACCCCCTCCCTGCCTTGTTTCATGGCTTGCTTTGGGCATTGCAGAAGTAACAGTGATAAACAAGTCCCAGGGCCCTGCTCTTAGGGGGACCAAGTGGGAAAGGCTGGTGCAGAAACACAAGCATTCCAACAAAGTCATTGCAAAGAATGGTTTAGGAACAAACAAACAAACAAACAAACACATGGTAGAGTTTTTGAGACTATGGTACGGCGTTTTCAGCGAAGAGGTTGGAGCAATTCTTCCCTAGGAGACAGAATTTGAGTAACAGCGGGACAGAAGTGTAGTTACCTGAAAGTCTCCAGGCAACTAACTGTTCCACAGGTGCTGGAGCGGAGTGGGAGGAGGTGGAGGGAGGTATGGGGGAGTGTAGAGGCCCCCAGGTGAGGATGAGTGTGTGAGTGTGTGTGTGTGTGTGTGTTCAGGCATCCCGGCATAGTCACTCAGCCCTATATGACCAAGAGTCCTGTGTGGAGGAGAGAAAACAAGGGTACGGATAGAGAGGGACAGACTGCGCCAGGCTCTTCGCCATGAGAGAGCTTAACCTTTCTTCTAAAAGCGTTAGGAATCCAGAGAGTTTTCAGCGTGTCGTTGCTAAGAGCCGGTGTGTGTTTCAAGGGGTCTCATAGCCAATGTGCAGAGTGAGACCAGGGCCCCCCTCTGCTTTCTCCACTCAAGCTTTCTGATTGTTAACTCCCTCCAACCCCTCTAGACCAAAGCGTGCCCCTGATTTTGTACCCAGTCTCTCACAGGGCAGGGCTCATGTTGCATAAACCTCTTTGTACTGTTTGTGTTGTAGGACGTCTACAAATTCCTTTTTCCCCCTCAGATAAAATAGTTAACCCAAATACATGTTGTTTCAGGTTTTAAAAATCAGTTTGATTGGCCACAGGAAACGCATTTTGGCATCTCTTGGAGACAGGCTGCACGAGGACCCTCCACAGAAGCCCCCTCGGTCCATCACCCTCAGGGTAAGTGCCGCCACGTCCATTTTGCTCTCTACCGTCTCAAAAAGTATGTTGCGCAATCAGTTGACTGAAGTCGTGGAAGAGGAAGTGCAGGCTACTTTCCTCATCGCTTGCCTTATCTGTATAGAAAACAGTCTCCCTTTTGATTGTTTGGTTTTCTCAATATGTAATTCAGAGACCTAGAAATACACTATAAGGGAATTCAGTGTGACCAGCCACCACCTTTTAAAGATTACCCCTTCATCCCCAGTCTCTCCCTCCCAAGAGAAAGGAAATGAATTTTCTGTCAGACTCCTCAAACCCACAGAAACAAAATCGATCAGGGACCACAGTTAAGTACAGATCGATTTAAAATTAACCTCAGGGTCCTTCTGTTTATTTCAAGAAATGAAAAATGACCGTTTTTTACCCACTTCAAAAAATTAAGAATATGGACTCTAAAATGTTATGAAGTCAGCTAACAATTGTTTCCTTCAGCTATATTTTTATAAACATGGGGTAGAAAAACTAGAGAGAAATCATAAGAGGTAAAAACAAAAAAGAAAAGTGAGAAGGAAGGGGCAAAAAGAAATCAAGAGGTGATCATCTCTGGCAAGATGTTTGTAAAGGCAAAGAGCCTAGGCCCCGCCTTCATGAAGCCCACATGATCTCTTCAAAAGTCCATTAGAAAGCCACGTCTCCTTGACAAGCTCAGTTCTCGGTTTAGTCCTGCACTCGGTTGTATCTTATTCCCCTCTCACATGCCAGGAAAGGTAGCCATAAATGGTGAGCACAGCATAGGCCTCCCTGCATATGCTCCTGGGGAAATACATGGCCCTGATAGGTGACAGTCGGTGAACTGCAGGCCACAGTCAGGGTGGTAGGGAGCTGGACAGGACAGAAACTTCTAGACTGATGAATCTGACTCAGCTTGGAAGAGGAAAATAGAGTCCACGAGATGCTCCTTCCAGAAGCCAAGAGGAACTGAGTACCAGGGGCATCAGTATAAGCTATCTGTAGGCTACTTCAGGGTTTGGGGAATAAGGAAAGCAGAAATAAGGCTCATATTTATCCCTCCATAAGAGGCCTCCAATACATTAGAAAAATTAAGCTAGAAAGGGCTTATTATCTTGTCTCCCTCTACTTCATGGAAAGAGGGAAGGCTCTGAGCACCATCCATGTAAATGCACTGAGAGATCTCTTCAGAGGAGTCATTTCCGGTTTACCTTGCTCCCCGGCCTTTCCCTTCTGAACCATTCACCCTGACTCCCAAGAAAAGACTTATAGAGATAATAATTAAAGACTGGGCGGGTGGGGGGAGGGGATCCTAGCAAAAGTGGGTCTAACTCTGTCAAAGAAAGTCAGGGGAAGAAGTGGCCTGCAGAATCTCATGATTCCAGTCCTCCAGAGTGCAGCCACTGCATCCTGCACCCTCCGGCCAGTCTGCAGCTAGAGTTGTCTTTGCTGTTGGAAAGCATCCTCTGTCATTATATGCATTGCTCCGCAGTCTGTACGTCGTGTGACATGCTGTGTTACCATACTGTGTCCACTTCCCAGGCCTGTGTCACATCACACTTTGGTAGAGGGAGGACCAAGGACCCATCTAGTCCCACGTTAGCCTCTTGTCACGGCATCCGCCGCAGTGAGGATGCGCTGCCCACAGTCCCATCCCCGGTAAACACACGATAGTGTTGGGGTGCCCCACAGAGATGAACCTTCTTCCTAAGATCATCCAAAGTACTGGATTAGAAAATAAAAAAACAATAACCATGTGATTCTTTATACTTTAAACCTTTGGCGTGTAACCAGCAGGAGACAGGAGTATTGGCTTCACCACACCATTACTAGAATTAACAGTGGCATGTTGACCACCCCAGCAGGTGAATGAAAGCTACCCCCACCCCCTGTAGAATTAACAATGGGATGTTGGCCACCCCAGCAGGTGAATGAAAGCTACTCCCACCCCCCACCCCCATAGTTTGTTGTGTTCGTATTTCACAATTTTTTTAAAACCAAAGGCTAGCCACGAGAGCATGGTATTTATTTCATGATGTATTTCCATTCAGGAACCCAGTGGTAATCACACTCCTCCTCAGTTGTCTCCATCACTTAGCCAAAGCACTTACACCACTGGTGGCTCCCTAGACGTTCCTCACATTATCATGCAGGGCGATGCGAGGAGGAGAAGAAATGAGAACTACTTTGATGATATCCCCCGATCCAAGCTGGAGAGGCAGATGGCTCAGGTAAGGTGTTCGCAGCCTCTGTGATGTGTTTGCCTTTCACCCACGGCAGGTAATGCGTTCAAATACTGGGCAGTAGCTCACAACGGATGCCTACTATCCACGCCTAAGTTGAACTTGACCGTTTTTATAAAGTGTTGCTGCATCCTGTGATCTCTTGAACTAGCTTGAACCAGCCCCCTCTAGGAGATGGAGATATATATCATTGAACCCCACTCTCAGTGAATTAGTTATAACTAGCTGGTCTCAGTGCTCTCACAAAGTCTTTGTCGAAAAGGAATATAATTGAGTCAGAATCAAGTCACAACGAAAGGAATAATAAACTCTAGGTTTTAAATGCAGCTGGCGGAGCACAAGTTTGGGGGAAAGAAATAGCTTCAGGTGAGGTCATTTCCTCTCAAGCTCATGTGTTTATAGAGAATCCCCCTAGTGGGAGTAGTTACAGCATCTCACACTGTCTCCTTCAACAGTTAGAAATAACAATGCTGCCTGATGCAGATATTTGGAAAGAGAGCTCTGTTGGCCAGCCCTTCTCTCCTTGGTACAAATGTTCACTCTTCTGTGTCCCTGGATCTCTGTTCAGAAACTTGAGTCGGTCATAACTAGACGGTGACACACATCGGTGTCAGATGGGCAGCTCGTTCTGCAACTTTGCCCCCCCTTACCTTTCGGAGCTAAGCATGTATGGACAACCATGGGCAGAATCAGCTCTTCATTTTGTCGTTGAAGGCTGAGCTCCAAGTTCTGAGAACCTGCCTTCTGCCTCCCACACATTAGCTGAGAACTCAGAGGTGAAAATTTGACTGTGATTGTTTTGGCTCAGTTGTTAATTTTTTTTTTCTCAACTGTTTAGTGAGATTGTGTTTTTGAGAGTCTTTGGTAGACACTCTGTGTTTTAACTCAAGGAAGAAATATGTGAAGAGAATGTTCTAGAAACCAGGACTACGTAATGCCTTGGTGAGAGAGGGCCTGCCATGCTGTCTCTCAATACCCAATTGTTCTCAGGAATGGTGGTGTCGGGACTTACGGTTTTTGTTAAATAGGATGGAATATGGGAGAGAGGAGAAAAGGATCATTTTCCTGTTCTCTGTGGTTGGGTGTTGTCTGTAAATCTGCTGCTGTTTCAAGGGAAGCTCTTTGAAATGGAGAGGATGGGAATTTCCTTCTTAAGCCACTCTTATGTGTCCCGCTCTTAGTATTTGTGGGACACGTGTGGTTCAGTTTACCTAATGGAAACATTTCAGAGACATGGTTTTCAACCTTGAACCACGTGGCCTTTATACAGTCATTAAAATTCAGTCGTTTCTGAACCCTTGTCTTCCCGGGTAAGACAGGATGGGTCTTTAATGAGCATTAACGATTATTGACAGAGGCACCTTCAGTAACCAAAAATTACCTGCCTCAGCTACTCCTATCGTTCGTGAAATTTCTCCGCAGAGGGCAGAGTCTTTTCAAAGAGGAATTAATTACTCTTCTGTCTATTGTCAGAACACTCAGAGTAACCCGGGAAAATCGTTCCCTTGGTTTCTCCTTCAGAATCCCAAGCAGGGCCAGGAATATTTTTGTTAACCCACATCCTTTTTTTCTTGTCACTGCTCCCTGAAATGCATCTCTTTTAGGAACTTGTCTTGCCTTGGCAAAATCGAATGAGCCTTTATCTGGCCAGGTGAGGAAAGCGGAAAGCAGAGTGAAATTAGCCGGCTGATGGGCTGTGGTAGGAGGGCTGCAAGCATAGGTATTTACCTCCCGGGTCCAGCTCACAGGGATCGAATGACTGATGGAGACAGAGGCTCCGTTGGCAGCCCAGAGCTTATTAGAAGCCGTCTAGCATCCTGCAGTTCAATATAGCACTTTAGCTGCAGAGAAAAAAAAAAAAAAAGAAGATAGCGCTACTGGAATCTGATCAATAAGAAAAAGAGATCCTGGGATTGCAGTTCTCTAGGCTGTATTCATTTCAGTTTGGGAATTTGTTTTGAGGATCTGCTCACAAGGAAAAGAATCGTGGAGTAATGATTGTATACTGCTTAAAATTGTGCCATTTCGAAACGTTAACCGTTCAAAATACACTTGGTGATTTTGTTGTTTGAACGGTGCAATTTACCTGACTCTAATTATAGTCAGGTGCTCAGCTGATGCTTTGTTTTGTTGGTTGTTTTTTTTTTTTTTTTTTTTCTTAATCTTCCCCAGCTGGAGTTGGAGTCATTTGCTGTACAGATTTTGTACAAAATTTCGAAATCTGGTTTTTTTTTTTTAACAGTCTAAAACACTTGCCCCAGACCGTATCTTGCCCTGAACTTGTACGTTTAGCTACTCAACTTGGGTTTCAGTGGGTTGGAATTAGCAGTTAAAATCCCTATAAGAAAACATCTTTCCAACCAGCAGCATGGTTCCGGTGCCCCTCCCCCCAGGGTCTCTCCCAAGAGGTTTACAAGAGGTGGGTTAATCCCCTCTCTAGTTTCCATAAAATATGGAAGTCCACCTTTAAATTCACTTTCTTTACTGCCAAAAGAAAGGGGTGCAGTTAGTAGAAGATCCCTGAGATAGGGTCTCATGCTTAGGAACCCCTCTACATCTTCTTGTTCACCTGAGCCCCTCTGTTGGGGCTCCAAGGCCAAAAACCTTCAAGTTCTAAGTGGCTGCAGTAACTCACAGGACTTTTGCCTTCTTGAAATCTGCCCAGAAGATCTACATTGCTTCAGGAAAGAAAGAATCTGAGCTCAAAATTAAATCGAGATCAGCATAATATCCATTCCACCTATCAAACTCGTTTGTTAGTGGATATAGAAAATGTAATGCTAGGGTAGTATTTTAATTCCCCCATTTCCAATTTAAACCAATATGAAAGATCTCTGTCTTGGGCTAGTAAGATGGCTTAGTGGGTCAGGGTACTGGCCACCAAGCATGATAACCTTAGCTTCATCCCTGGAACTTACATGTGGAAAGAGACAACCGACTCAATCCCCTCCTCTGACCTTCACATGTGTACTGTGGCATGCTGCACTCACATGCATGTGCACACACACACACATACACATGAATACACAGGATAGATAGATGATAGATAGATTGATAGATAGATAGATAGATCGATAGATAGATAGATAGATAGATAGATAGATAGATAGATAGATAGATAGATAGACAGATGATAGATAGATAGATAGGTCAGTCTGTCCGTCCGCCCGTCTGAAATATAGGTACTTTGCAAATACTGTGGCTGCTGATTGCTTTGACCACAATATAAACACACTGCTCTGGCATCCAGTGTGAAAAGCACAGTTGATTCCAACACCAATAGCACTTTGAAAAGTTAGCGCAATGATGTAAGCACTTCTAGACAATGATCTGTCTTTCTTTCTGCCGTACTGAAAATGTTGTTTCCCTGGCCTGTGCTTCTAAATTGAGCTCATTAGCCCGGAAGTTACAAAATGGGTCTTTGTTTCCCTGCCCCTTAGAAATAAATGTCGCACTCACACTTACATAACTATACCTTCGTGTGTGTGGTGCTTTTCGATTTCCCGAGGACCTTGGCATCTGCTTTATCTCTTTGTAGCAGTGTGCCCTCCACACTGCTGATGTGCATCTCATACATGGCAGAACAGTATTATGTCCTAATTCCTGTGAAGATGAGGCAGTAAACGTAAATATGAGAAATACACCAGATGGAGGAAAATAACCCCAGTATTTAGGGTCTAATTGCAACACTTTGCAGTTTTCTTGAATGATGCTTTGGAAAAGTCAATGTACTCTTGAAGTGAGCCAAGGAAGAGGCTGGATTTCTGGTGTTCAGGAGGGACAGTCTTAGACTCGGGAAGAAAAGAGCAAAGAGTCCCCACAAGCTGCAGTGCAGTGGCCGTTTATAGAAGGAAGGACTTCCCTTTGCAGAAATTCACGGGAAAATGAAATGCTGCGTATGTTTTCACAAATATAGAAACAGTAAGAGGAACACATTCCTCTGCACCAGCATCAACTTAGAGGTTACCAAGGAAAATCCACAGCGTGGAATTCCTTGTGTTTTGACTGCTCTCATGGTTATGAAAAGAAAACAAAGCCCCGCAATATTGCCTGGAGCAGGTATTAGGCACTCCAAAGGCCTTTTCCAAATTGTTTCTAATTCATTAGAAAGTTAATTCAGTTGAAAGCCTAATATTTCTTGATCTATGAAGAATTACTTAATATGTATGACTAGATCAATTACTCCCTCATTTGAAAGTACTTTACATGTATTAGTTCCACAGATCTCCATTCTTTTGATATTATTAAAGGGAAGGAAACGGAAACACCCATGTGGGGGCCCTGTTGCCACAGTCCTTGCTGGTCCCTGTTTTCCCTACTGGTTTTTCCCGTACCCTTTTCTTATTGAGTCTCAGTCTATCTGCATTGAGGTGGGTGAGGGCTGTGCCTCACAGTAAATAGGTGGCAGTTTGCTCTGACTCGGACCTTCTGTCAGCCTTCTTCCCCAATAGCCCCTGATGCCCAGTGCTATAAAATAGTTTGAGGACATTTCACAAACAGCAATTTCCCACGTGTTGTAATACGTATATGTAGGGACAAGTAGCACAAGGAAGAAGTCACGAATAGCTTAGTGGAAACCTCATGAGTCAGCTCATGGTTGCCATCAGGAAACCTGTTAGATAAAAAGTTATGAGGTTTACAGAAGATAAAGTAGAGACTCTTGAGCCGGATGGCGGTGATGCATCCCAGCACTTGGGAGGCAGAGGCAGGGGGATGTCTGTGAGTTCAAGGCCAGCCTGGTCTACAGAGCAAGTTTCAGGACAGCCAGGGCTACACAGAGAAACCCTGTCTTGAAAACCAAACAAACAAAGTGGACCCTTTTTCCATCTTGGCAACACTCTGTCTTCTTGTGTCT
Source organism: Peromyscus eremicus (assembly GCF_949786415.1). Classification (NCBI taxonomy): domain Eukaryota; kingdom Metazoa; phylum Chordata; class Mammalia; order Rodentia; family Cricetidae; genus Peromyscus; species Peromyscus eremicus. The sequence continues at coordinate 36,118,772 of NC_081434.1, read as the reverse complement.
GCAGAAAGCTTTGTGTGGGGGCCAGAGTGGACTCTGTACACAGACAGTCTTGCCTGGGTGTTTCTTCAACAGTGACGCTGTTTTCTTCAGGGTGTCTTCAGTTGGGTTCTGAGTTGATTTCTTTCTGGCTGTGCAACCTGGATCAAGTCATTATGTATTTCTGAACTTTAATTTACTTGGTTTAAGATGTGGACAATGCCTGCTTCTCAGATAGTATGTGTGAAAGTATAGTATAAACTATTAAGGCTGGATGGAAGGACGCATAGTGGATGGATGGATGGATGGATGAATGGATGGATGTTAATAGATGATATACAGACAGACAGACAGACAGGCAGAGATAGTTGCCTTAGTTACTTGTTTATTGCTGTGATAAGACAAGAAGACCAAGGTGACTTAAAGAAGAAAGAGATTATTTGGGACTTAGAGTTCAGAAGGTTAGTTGATGAATGTCATGGCAGGGAACATGACAGCAGGCAGGCAGACATGGCACTGGAGCAGTGGCTGAGAGCTCACATCTTGAGATTCAGCTACAAGACAGACAGAGAGAGAGAGAGAGAGAGAGAGAGAGAGATTGAGATTGAGATTGAGATTGAGAGAGAGAGTGCTAACTGGGAGAGATGTGGGTTTTTTGAAACTTTAAAGCCTGCCCAGACAGGGAC